>NC_053028.1:682355055-682483758 GCF_003073215.2 Triticum urartu
TGTATCCACGAGATCCCATCTTGGGGCCTGTTCCGGAGCTCCGCCGGAGGGGGTATCGATCATGGAGGGCTTCTAGATCAACACCATATCCTCTCCGATGAAGTGTGAGTAGTTTACCTCAGATCTTCGGGTCCATAGTTATTAGCTAGATGGCTTCTTCTCTCTTTTTGGATCTCAATACAATGTTCTCCCCCTCTCTTGTGGAGATCTATTCGATGTAATCTCCTTTTGCGGTGTGTTTGTTGAGACCGATGAATTGTGGGTTTACGATCAAGTTTATCTATGAACAATATTTGAATCTTCTCTGAATTCTTTTATGTATGATTGGTTAACTTTGCAAGTCTCTTCGAATTATCAGTTTGGTTTGGCCTACTAGATTGATCTTTCTTGCAATGGGAGAAGTGCTTAGCTTTGGGTTCAATCTTGTGGTGTCCTTTCTCAGTGACAGGAGGGGCAGCAAGGCACGTATTGTATTGTTACTATCGAGGATAACAAGATGGGGGTTTTATCATATTGCATGAATTTATCCCTCTACATCATGTCATCTTGCTTAAGGCGTTACTCTGTTTTCATGAACTTAATACTCTAGATGCATGCTGGATAGCGGTCGATGAGTGGAGTAATAGTAGTAGATGCAGGCAGGAGTCGGTCTACTTGTCTTGGACGTGATGCCTATATACATGATCATACCTAGATATTCTCATAACTATGCTCAATTCTGTCAATTGCTCAACAGTAATTCGTTCACCCACCGTAAAATACTTATGCTCTTGAGAGAAGCCACTAGTGAAACCTATGGCCCCGGGGTCTATCTTCATCATATTAATCTTCCAATACTTAGTTATTTCCTTTGCTTTTATTTTACTTTGCATCTTTATCATAAAAATACCAAAAATATTATCTTATCATATCTATCAGATCTCACTCTCGTAAGTGACCGTGAAGGGATTGACAACCCCTTATCGCGTTGGTTGCGAGGAGTTATTTGCTTTGTGCAACCTCCTACTGGATTGATACCTTCGTTCTCAAAAACTGAGGGCAATACTTACGCTACTTTGCTGCATCATCCTTTCCTCTTCGGGGAAATCCAACGCAATGCTCAAGAGGTAGCAAGGTGACGAGGAGCACACACTGGGGGACGCCATACATCGTACCATTCTATCGAGAAAGGATTGCATTGTCTTTCCAAGGCCACTGACTCCTCCTCCAAGTCCGTCACGTCAGCCGGCTCCTCCTCTCCAAGTCCGTCGCATCAGCCGACACCACAGCCCCATGATACATCTCCAACGTATCTATAATTTACGAAGTATTCATGCTATTATATTATCTGTTTTGGATGTTTATGGGCTTTACTAAACACTTTTATATTATTTTTGGGACTAACCTATTAACCCAGAGCCCAGTGCCAGTTTCTGTTTTTTCCCTTGTTTCAGTGTTTCGCAGAAAAGAAATATCAAACGGAGTCCAAACGGAATGAAACCTTCAGGAGAGTTATTTTTGGAACGGAAGCAATCCAGAAGACTTGGGGTGTACGTAAGGGAAGCAACGAGGAAGGCACGAGGCAGGGGGCGCGCCCACCCCCCTGGGCGCGCCCTCCACCCTCGTGGGCCCCTCGTGGCTCCCCTGACGTATTTCTTCCTCCTATATATACCAATATAACCTAAAACCATCGGGGAACAGAATAGATCGGGAGTTCCGCCGCTAGAAGCCTCCGTAGCCACCGAAGACCAATCTAGACCCGTTCTGACACCCTGTCAGAGGGGGAATCCCTCTCCGGTGGCCATCTTCATCATCCCGACGCTCTCCATGACGAGGACGGGGTAGTTCTTGAAGGAAATATGCCCTAGAGGCAATAATAAAGTTATTGTTTATTTCCTTATATCATGATAAATGTTTATTATTCATGCTAGAATTGTATTAACCGGAAACATAATACATGTGTGAATACATAGACAAACAGGGTGTCACTAGTATGCCTCTACTTGACTAGCTCGTTAATCAAAGATGGTTATGTTTCCAAACCATAGACATGTGTTGTCATTTGATTAACGGGATCACATTATTAGGAGAATGATGTGATTGACATGACCCATTCCATTAGCTTAGCACCCGATCGTTTAGTATGTTGCTATTGCTTTCTTCATGACTTATACATGTTCCTATGACTATGAGATTATGCAACTCCCGTTTGCCGGAGGAACACTTTATGTGCTACCAAACGTCACAACGTAATTGGGTGATTATAAAGGAGCTCTACAAGTGTCTGCAAAGGTAAATGTTGGGTTGGCGTCTTTCGAGATTAGGATTTGTCACTCCGATTGTCGGAGAGGTATCTCTGGGCCCTCTCGGTAATGCACATCACATAAGCCTTGCAAGCATTGCAACTAATGAGTTAGTTGCGAGATGATGTATTACTAAACGAGTAAAGAGACTTGCCGGTAACGAGATTGAACTAGGTATTGAGATACCAACGATCGAATCTCGGGCAAGTAACATACCGATGACAAAGGGAACACCGTATGTTGTTATGCGGTCTTACCGATAAAGATCTTCGTAGAATATGTAGGAGACAATATGAGCATCCAGGTTCCGCTATTGGTTATTGCCCGGAGACATGTCTCGGTCATGTCTACATTGTTCTCGAACCCGTAGGGTCCGCACGCTTAAGGTTTCGATGACAGTTATATTATGAGTTTATGAGTTTTGATGTACCGAAGTTAGTTTGGAGTCCTGGATGTGATCATGGACATAACGAGGAGTCTCGAAATGGTCGAGACATAAAGATTAATATATTGGACGACTATATTCGGCCACCGGAAGTGTTCCGGATGATTTCGGAGAAAACCGGAGTACCGGAGGGTTACCGGAACCCCCCCGGGAGAAGTAATGGGCCATATGGGCCTTAGTGGAGAGAGAGAAGGGCAGCCAGGGTGGGCCGCGCGCCTCCGCCCCCCTGGTCCGAATTGGACTAGGAGAGGGGGGGGGCGGCGCCGCCCTTTCCTTCTCCCTCCCCACTTCCTTCCCCCTCCTAGTAGGAGTCCTACTCCTACTAGGAGGAGGACTCCTCCTTGGCGCGCCTATAGGGCCGGCCGGCCTCCTCCCGTTGCTCCTTTATATACGGGAGCAAGGGGCACCCCTAGACACACAAGTTGATCTTCGTGATCGTTCTCTTAGCCGTGTGCGGTGCCCCCTTCCACCATAATCCTCGATAATATTGTAGCTGTGATTAGGCAAAGCCCTGGGACGGTAGAACATCAAGATCATCACCACGCCGTCGTGCTGACGGAACTCTTCCCCGACACTTTGCTGGATCGGAGTCCGGGGATCGTCATCGAGCTGAACGTGTGCTAGAACTCGGAGGTGCCGTAGTTTCGGTGCTTGATCGGTCGGGCCGTGAAGACGTACGACTAAATCAACCGCGTTGTCCTAACGCTTCCGCTTTCGGTCTACAAGGGTACGTAGATCACACTCTCCCCTCTCGTTGCTATGCATCACCATGATCTTGCGTGTGGGTAGGAATTTTTTTTGAAATTAGTACGTTCTCCAACAGTGGCATCCGAGCCTAGGTTTTATGTGTCGATGTTATATGCACGAGTAGAAGACAAGTGAGTTGTGGGCGATATAAGTCATACTACTTACCAGCATGTCATACTTTGGTTCGGCGGTATTGTTGGACGAAGCGGCCCGGACCGACATTACGCGTACGCTTACGCGAGACCGGTTCTCCCGACGTGCTTTGCACAAAGGTGGCTAGCAGGTGTCAGTTTCTCCAACTCTAGTTGAACTGAGTGTGGCTACGCCCGGTCCTTGCGAAGGTTAAAACAACACCAACTTGACAAACTATCGTTGTGGTTTTGATGCATAGGTAAGCTTGGTTCTTGCTAAGCCCGTAGCAACCACGTAAAACTTGCAACAACAAAGTAGAGGACGTCTAACTTGTTTTTGCAGGGCATGTTGTGATGTGATATGGTCAAGACGTGATGAGATATAAGTTGTTGTATGAGATGATCATGTTTTGTTGAAGTTATCGGCAACTGGAAAAATCCTTATGGTTGTCTCTCTATTGCATAAAATGCAAGCGCCAAATAATTGCTTTACTTTATCGCTATGTGATAGCAATAGTTGCAAGAGCAATTGTTGGCGAGACGACCATGTAACGACACATTGATATAGATCAAGATGATGGAGATCATGGTGTCATGCCGATGATGATAGAGATCATGACAGTACTTTGGAGATGGAGATCAAAGGCGCAAGATGATCATGGCCATATCATGTCACATATTTTGATTGCATATGATGTTTATCTTTTATACATCTTATTTTGCTTAGTTCGACAGTAGCTTTATAAGATGATCTCTCACTAAATTTCAAGGTATAAGTGTTCTCCCTGAGTATGCACCGTTGCGAAAGTTCTTCGTGCTGAGACACCACGTGATGATCGGGTGTGATGGGCTCTACGTTCAAATACAACGGGTGCGAAATAGTTGCACACGCGGAATACTCAGGTTAAACTTGACGAGCCTAGCATATACAGATATGGCCTCGGAACACTGGAGACCGAAAGGTCGAGTGTGAATCATATAGTAGATATGATCAACATAGTGATGTTCACCAATGAAACTACTCCATCTCACGTGATGATCGGACATGGTTTAGTTGATTTGGATCACGTGATCACTTAGAGGATTAGAGGGATGTCTATCTAAGTGGGAGTTCTTAAGTAATATGATTAATTGAACTTAAATTTATCATGAACTTTTTCCTGGTAGTATTTTGCAAATCATGTTGTAGATCAATAGCTCGCGTTGTTACTTCCCTGTGTTTATTTTGATATGTTCCTAGAGAAAATTGTGTTGAAAGATGTTGGTAGGAATGATGCGGATTGGATCCGTGATCTGAGGTTTATCCTCATTGCTGCACAGAAGAATTATGTCCTTGATGCACCGCTAGGTGACAGACCTATTGCAGGAGCAGATGTAGACGTTATGAACGTTTGGCTAGCTCAATATGATGACTACTTGATAGTTTAGTGCACCATGCTTAACGGCTTAGAATCGGGACTTCAAAGATGTTTTGAACGTCATGGACCATATGAGATGTTCCAGGAGTTGAAGTTAATATTTCAAGCAAATACCCGAGTTGAGAGATATTAAGTTTCCAACAAAGTTCTATAGCTAAAAGATGGAGGAGAATCGCTCAGCTAGTGAGCATGTGCTCAGATTGTCTGGGTACTACAATCGCTTGAATCAAGTGGGAGTTAATCTTCCAGATAAGATAGTGATTGACAGAATTCTCTAGTCACCATCACCAAGTTAGTAGAACTTCATGATGAACTATAGTATGCAAGGGATGACGAAAATGACTCCCGAGCTTTTCATGATGATGAAATCAATGAAGGTAGAAATCAAGAAAGAGCATCAAGTGTTGATGGTTGACAAGACCACTAGTTTCAAGAAAAGGGCAAAGGGAAGAAGGGGAACTTCAAGAAGAACGGCAAGCAAGTTGCTACTCAAGTGAAGAAGCCCAAGTCTGATCCTAAGCCTGAGACTAAGTGCTTCTACTGCAAAGGGACTGGTCACTAAAAGCGGAACTACCCCAAGTGATTGGCGGATAAGAAGGATGGCAAAGTGAACATAAGTATATTTGATATACATGTTATTGATGTGTGCTTTACTAGTGTTTATAGCAACCCTTCGGTATTTGATACTAGTTCAGTTGCTAAGATTAGTAACTCGAAACGGGAGTTGCAGAATAAACAGAGACTAGTTAAGGGTGAAGTGACGATGTGTGTTGGAAGTGGTTCCAAGATTGATATGATCATCATTGTTGGGGAACGTAGTAATTTCAAAAAAATTCCTACGCACACGCAAGATCATGGTGATGCATAGCAACGAGAGAGGAGAGTGTGATCTACGTACCCTTGTAGATCGACAACGGAAGCGTTTGGTTGATGTAGTCGTACGTCTCCATGGCCCGACCGATCAAGCACCGAAACTACGGCACCTCCGAGTTCTAGCACACGTTCAGCTCGATGACGATCCCCGGACTCCGATCTAGCAAAGTGTCGGGGAAGAGTTCCGTCAGCACGACGGCGTGGTGACGATCTTGATGTACTACCGTCGCAGGGCTTCGCCTAAGCACCGCTACAATATTATCGAGGACTATGGTGGAAGGGGGCACCGCACACGGCTAAGAATATGATCACGTGGATCAACTTGTGTGTCTAGGGGTGCCCTCTACCCCCGTATATAAAGGATCTAGGGGAGGAGGCCGGCCGGCCCTCTATGGCGCGCCAAGGAGGAGTCCTCCTCCTAGTAGGAGTAGGACTCCTACTAGGAGGGGGAAAGAAGTGGGGAGGGAGAGGGAAAAAGGGGGGGGGGGCCGCCCCCTCTCCTAGTCCAATTCGGTCCAGGGGGGAGGAGCCGCGCAGCCCACCTCTGGCAGCCCCTCTCTCTCTCCACTAAGGCCCATATGGCCCATTACTTCTCCTGGGGGGTTTCGGTAACCCTCCGGCTCTCCGGTTTTCTTCGAAATCACCCGGAACACTTCCGGTGTCCGAATATAGCCGTCCAATATATCAATCTTTATGTCTCGACCATTTCGAGACTCCTCGTCATGTCCGTGATCACATCCGGGACTCTGAACTAACTTCGGTACATCAAAACTCATAAACTCATAATATAACTGTCATCGAAACCTTAAGCGTGCGGACCCTACGGCTTCGAGAACAATGTAGACATGACCGAGACACGTCTCCGGTCAATAACCAATAGCGGAACCTGGATGCTCATATTGGCTCCTACATATTCTACGAAGATCTTTATCGGTCAGACCGCATAACAACATACGTCGTTCCCTTTGTCATCGGTATGTTACTTGCCCGAGATTCGATCGTCGGAATCTCAATACCTAGTTCAATCTCGTTACCGGCAAGTCTCTTTACTCGTTCTGTAATACATCATCCTGCAACTAACTTATTAGTTGCAATGCTTGCAAGGCTTAAGTGATGTGCATTACCGAGAGGGCCCAGAGATACCTCTCCGACAATCGGAGTGACAAATCCTAATCTCGAAATACGCAAACCCAACATGTACCTTTGGAGACACCTGTAGAGCTCCTTTATAATCACCCAGTTACGTTGTGATGTTTGGTAGCACACAAAGTGTTCCTCTGGCAAACGGGAGTTGCATAATCTCATAGTCATAGGAACATGTATAAGTCATGAAGAAAGCAATAGCAACATACTAAACGATCGGGTGCTAAGCTAATGGAATGGGTCATGTCAATCAGATCATTCACCTAATGATGTGATCTCGTGAATCAAATAACAACTCCTTGTTCATGGTTAGGAAACATAACCATCTTTGATTAACAAGCTAGTCAAGTAGAGGCATACTAGTGACACTCTGTTTGTCTATGTATTCACACATGTATTATGTTTCCAGTTAATACAATTCTAGCATGAATAATAAACATTTATCATGACATAAGGAAATAAATAATAACTTTATTATTGCCTCTAGGGCATATTTCCTTCAATCATCGCACACTCCCTAAACTTTCGGGATTAGTGTTGAACCTAAATAAGTGTTATTTGGTGTTTACGTTGAGCATGAATATGATTTGATCATGTTTATTATAATACGGTTATTCATTTAAGTAAGAGAATAAATTGTTGTTCTGTTTACATGAATAAAACCTTATATGGTTACACACCCAATGAAAATAGTTCGTTGGATCTCGATCGTAGTGATACACATAATCATAATATTGAAACCAAAAGATGCAAAGTTAATAATGATAGTGCAACTTATTTGTGGCACTGCTGTTTAGGTCATATTGGTGTAAAGCGCATGAAGAAACTCCATGCTGATGGGTTTTTGGAATCACTTGATGCTTGCGAACCATGCCCTATGGGCAAGATGACTAAAGACTCCGTTCTCCGGGACAATGGAGCGAGCAACAGATTTGTTGGAAATCATACATACTGATGTATGTGGTCTGATGAATATTAAAGCTCGCGACAAGTATCATTATTTTATGACCTTCACAGATGATTTAAGCAGATATGAGTATATCTACTTGATGAAACATAAGTCTGAAAAGTTCAAAGTATTTCAGAGTGAAGTGGAAAATCATCATGACAAGAAAATAAAGTTTCCACGATCTGATCGCGGAGACGAATATTTGAGTTACGAGTTTGGTCTTCAATTAAAACAATGTGGAACAGTTTCACAAATTCATGCCACCTGGAACACCACAGCATAATGGTGTGTCCGAACGTCCTAACCGTACTTTATTGGATATAGTGCAATCTATGATGTTTATTACCGATTTACCACTAAAGTTTTGGGGTTATGCATTAGAGACAGCTGCATTCACGTTAAAAAAGGGCACCATCTAAATCCGTTGAGACGACACCGTATGAACTGTGGTTTGGCAAGAAACCAAAGTTGTCGTTTCTTAAAGTTTGGGATTGTGATGCTTATATGAAAAAGTTTCATCCTGATAAGCTCAAACCCAAATCAGAGAAATATGTCTTCATAGGATACCCAAAGGAGACTGTTGGGTACACCTTCTATCACAGATCCGAAGGCAAGTTATTCATTGATGAGAATGGATCCTTTATAGAGAAGGAGTTTCTCTCGAAAGAAGTGAGTGGGAGGAAAGTAGAACTTGATGAGGTAACTGTACCTGCTCCCTTATTGGAAAGTAGTTCATCACAGAAATCTTTTCCTGTGACTACTAGACCGATTAGTGAGGAAGCTAATGATGATGATCATCTAACTTCAGATCAAGTTACTACCGAACCTCATGGGTAAACCAGAGTGAGATCCGCACCAGAGTGGTACGGTAATCCAGTTCTGGAGGTCATGTTACTTGACCATGACGAGCCTACGAACTATGAGGAAGCGATGATGAGCCCAGATTCCATGAAATGGCTTGAGGCCATGAAATCTGAGATGAGATCCATGTATGAGAACAAAGTATAGACTTTGATTGACTTTCCCAATGATCGGCAAGCCATTGAGATTAAATGGATCTTCAAGAGGAAGACGGACGCTGATAGTAGTGTTACTATCTACAAAGCTAGAATTGTCGCAAAAAGGTTTTTGACAAGTTCAAGGTGTTGACTACGATGAGAGTTTCTCACTCGTATCTATGCTTAAGTCTGTCCGAATCATGTTAGCAATTGCCGCATTTTATGAAATCTGGCAAATGGATAAACAAAACTGCATTCCTTAATGGATTTATTAAAGAAGAGTTGTATATGATGCAACCAGAAGGTTTTGTCAATCCTAAAGGTACTAACAAAATAGGCAAGCTCCAACGATCCATCTATGGACTGGTGCAAGCATCTCGGAGTTGGAATATACGCTTTGATGAGATGATCAAAGCATATAGTTTTATATAGACTTGCGGTGAAGCCTGTATTTACAAGAAAGTGAGTGGGAGCACTACAACATTTCTGATAAGTATATGTGAATGCCATATTGTTGATCGGAAATAATGTAGAATTATTCTGCAAAGCATAAAGGAGTGTTTTGAAAGAAGTTTTTTAAAGAAAGACCTCGGTGAAGCTGCTTACATATTAAGCATCAAGATCTATAGAGATAGATCAAGACGCTTGATAAGTTTTTTTCAATGAGTACATACCTTGACAATATTTTGAAGTAGTTCAAAATGGAACAGTCAAAGAAAGAGTTCTTGGCTGTGTTACAAGGTGTGAAATTGAGTAAGACTCAAAGCCCGACCACGGCAGAAGATAGAAAGAGAATGAAAGTCATTCCCTATGCCTCAGCCATAGGTTCTATAAAGTATGACATGCTGTGTACGAGATCTATTGTATACCCTACACTGTGTTAAGCAAGGGAGTACAATAGTGATCTAAGAGTAGATCACTGGACAGAAGTCAAAATTATCCTTAGTGAAATAAGGAAATATTTATCAAATATGGAGGTGACAAAAGGTTTGTCGTAAAAAGTTACGTCGATGCAAGTTTTGACACAGATCTGGATGACTCTAAGTCTCGATCTAGATACATATTGAAAGTGGGAGCAATTAGCTAGAGTAGCTCCGTGCAGAGCATTGTAGACATAGAATTCACAGAATACTTACGGATCTGTATGTGACAGACCCGTTGACTAAAATTATCTCACAAGCAAAACATGATCACACCTTAGTACTCTTTGGGTGTTCATAACGTCTACATCCGCTCCTGCAATAGATCTTCGTAGAATATGTAGGAGCCAATATGAGCATCCAGGTTCCGCTATTGGTTATTGACCGGAGACATGTCTCGGTCATGTCTACATTGTTCTCGAACCCGTAGGGTCCGCACGCTTAAGGTTTCGATGACAGTTATATTATGAGTTTATGAGTTTTGATGTAACGAAGTTAGTTCGGAGTCCCGGATGTGATCACGGACATAACGAAGAGTCTCGAAATGGTCGAGATATAAAGATTGATATATTGGACGACTATATTCGGACACCGGAAGTGTTCCGGGTGATTTCGGAGAAAACCGGAGTACCGGAGGGTTACCGGACCCCCCCCCCCCGGAGAAGTAATGGGCCATATGGGCCTTAGTGGAGAGAGAGAAGGGCAGTCAGGGTGGGCCGCGCGCCTCCTCCCCCCTAGTCCGAATTGGACTAGGAGAGGGGGGGCGGCGCCCCCCTTTCCTTCTCCCTCCCCACTTCCTTCCCCCTCCTAGTAGGAGTCCTACTCCTACTAGGAGGAGGACTCCTCCTTGGCGCGCCTATAGGGCCGGCGGGCCTCCTCCCCTTGCTCCTTTATATACGGGGGCAGGGGCACCCCTAGACACACAAGTTGATCTTCGTGATCGTTCTCTTAGCCATGTGCGGTGCCCCCTTCCACCATAATCCTCGATAATATTGTAGCGGTGCTTAGGCGAAGCCCTGCGACGGTAGAACATCAAGATCGTCACCACGCTGTTGTGCTGACGGAACTCTTCCCCGACACTTTGCTGGATCGGAGTCCGGGGATCGTCATCGAGCTGAACGTGTGCTAGAACTCGGAGGTGCCGTAGTTTCGGTGCTTGATCGGTCGGGCCGTGAAGACGTACGACTACATCAACCGCGTTGTCATAACACTTCCGCTTTCGTCTACAAGGGTACGTAGATCACACTCTCCCCTCTCGTTGCTATGCATCACCATGATCTTGCGTGTGCGTAGGAAATTTTTTGAAATTACTACGTTCTCCAACAGTTCTCCCTCGGGGCTGAGGGTATGTACCAGTAGCTATGTGTTTGATCTCTCTCTCTCTCTCGTGTTCTTGAGGCGATACGATCTTGATGTATTGCGAGCTTTGCTATTATAGTTGGATCTTATGATGTTTCTCCCCCTCTACTCTCTTGTAATGAATTGAGTTTTCCCTTTGAAGTTATCTTATCGGATTGAGTCTTTAAGGATTTGAGAGCACTTGATGTATGTCTTGCGTGGGATACCCGTGGTGACAATGGGGTATTCTATATATCCACTTGATGTATGTTTTGGTGATCAACTTGCGGGTTCCGCCCATGAACCTATGCATAGGGGTTGGCACACGTTTTCGTCTTGACTCTTCGGTAGAAACTTTGGGGCACTCTTTGAAGTACTTTGTGTTGGTTTGAATAGATGAATCTGAGATTGTGTGATGCATATCGTATAATCATACCCACGGATACTTGAGGTGACATTGGAGTATCTAGGTGACATTAGGGTTTTGGTTGATTTGTGTCTTAAGGTGTTATTCTAGTACGAACTCTAGGATAGATTGAACGGAAAGAATAGCTTCGTGTTATTTTACTATGGACTCTTGAATAGATTGATCAGAAATGATAACTTTGGGGTGGTTTCGTACCCTACCATAATCTCTTCGTTTGTTCTCCGCTATTAGTGACTTTGTAGTGACTCTTTGTTGCATGTTGAGGGATATTTATATGATCCAATTATGTTATTATTGTTGAGGGAACTTGCACTAGTGAAAGTATGAACCCTAGGCCTTGTTTCAACGCATTGCAATACCGTTTACGTTCACTTTTCTCATTAGTTACCTTGCTGTTTTTATATTTTCAGATTACAAAAACCTATATCTACCATCCATATTGCACTTGTATCACCATCTCTTCGCCGAACTAGTGCACCTATACAATTTACCATTGTATTGGGTGTGTTGGGGACACAAGAGACTCTTTTTTATTTGGTTGCAGGGTTGCTTGAGAGAGACCATCTTCATCCTACGCCTCCCACGGATTGATAAACCTTAGGTCATCCACTTGAGGGAAATTTGCTACTGTCCTACAAACCTCTGCACTTGGAGGCCCAACAACGTCTACAAGAAGAAGGTTGTGTAGTAGACATCAAGGTCTTTTCTGGCGCCGTTGCCGGGGAGGTTAGCGCTTGAAGGTATATCTTTAGATCTTGCAATCGAATCTATTTGTTTCTTGTTTTATCACTAGTTTAGTTTATAAAAGAAAACTACAAAAAAATGGAATTGAGTTTGCCTCATACGCTTCATCTTTTTAATATCTTTCGTGAGTATGATGGAAAGGAAAATTTGTGCCAAAGTGTTAGAAGAAGAATGCATTAAAATGTTTGGCACTAAATCTTTGAATGATGAGCATGATTGCAATGTTGTTAGTATGAATTCCTTGAATATCCATGATGCTAATGATATGCAAAGCCACAAGCTTGGGGAAGCTATGTTTGATGAAGATGATGTTTTTTGTCCCCCAAGTTTTGATGAGCAAATTTATTATGATGAAAGCATGCCTCCTATTTATGATGATTATATTGATGAAAGTGGATTTGGAGAGGTCATGACTTTATTTTGTGATGAATCCACTATTTCGGAAGAGGTTCCAATTGATTATGAGAACAAAGTTGCTATCTATGATGATTATTGTGATGACATGTATGCTATAAAGAATAATGATAACCATGAAAATTGTCATCATGATTTTAGTTTTCAATTGGATTATGCCTCACATGATAGTTATTTTGTTGAGTTTGCTCCCACTATTATGAATGAGAAGAATTTTGCTTATGTGGAGAGTAGTAAATTTTCTATGCTCGTAGATCATGAAAAGAATGCTTTATGTGCTGGTTATATTGTTGAATTCATTCATGATGCTACTGAAAATTATTATGAGAGAGGAACATATGCTTGTAGGAATTGCAATAATATCAAGTTTCCTCTCTATGTGCTTAAAGTTTTCAAGTTATGCTTGTTTTGCCTTCCTATGCTAGTTGATTATTGTTCCTATAAGTTGTTTTCTCACAAAATCCCTATGCATAGGAAGTGGGTTAGACTTAAATGTGCTATTCATATTCTTCATGATGCTCTCTTTATGTTTCAATTCTTATCTTTTATGTGAGCATCATTGAAATCATCATGCCTAGCTAGGGGCGTTAAACGATAGCGCTTGTTGGGAGGCAACCCTATTTTATTTTTGTTCCTTGATTTTTGCTCCTGTTTAGAAATAAATAATTTATCTAGCCTCTGTTATGATTGAGTTTTTATGTTTTAATTAGTGTTTGTGCCAAGTACAACCGTTGGGAAGACTTGGGGAAAGTCTTGTTAATCTTGCTGTAAAAAACAGAAACTTTAGCGCTCACGAGAATTGCTGTCATTTTTTATTGGAGAGTGATATTTAGTTAATTATTTTTGAAGATGATTAATAGATAAATTACTCACTTACAGAAATTTATTTTAGAATTTTTGGGGTTCCAGAAGTTTGCGTTAGTTACAAATTACTACAGATTGTTCTTTTTTTGACAGATTCTGTTTTTCGTGTGTTGTTTGCTTATTTTAATGAATCTATGGCTAGTAAAAGAGTTTATAAACCATAGAGAAGTTGGAGTAAAGTAGGTTTAAAAGCAATATAAATAAATAATGAGTTCATTACAGTACCTTGAAGTGGTGTTTTGTTTTCTTTCGCTAACGGAGCTTACGAGTTTTCTGTTAAGTTTTGTGTTGTGAAGTTTTCAAGTTTTGGGTAAAGATTCGATGGACTATGGAATAAGGAGTGGCAACATCCTAAGCTTGGGGATTCCCAAGGCACCCCAAGGTAATATTCAAGGACAACCAAAAGCCTAAGCTTGGGGATGCCCCGGAAGGTATCCCCTCTTTTGTCTTCGTTCATCGGTAACTTTACTTGGAGCTATATTTTTATTCAACACATGATATGTGTTTTGCTTGGAGAGTCAATTTATTTTGTTAGGATTTTCTTGATGTTATTTAGAACAATGTTTGCATCTTTTATTTCAATAAAAGTGGCATTGATAGCCTTTACTATGCCTATTTTACAAGTCCATGTTGCTGTTTGAAAACAGAAAGTTTACCGCTGTTGCAAAAATTCCTAGAAAAGTCAGAATGTGATAAAATGTTGAAACCTTTTGCATAATAAGATCTGATAAATTTACTACAGTGGGAATTTTCTTTCATAATTTTTGGAGGTAGGGAAGTATGGATCTTGCTGCACTCTTTACAGACTGTCCTGTTTAGGCAGATTGCTGTTCTGTTTGCATTGTTTGCATATGTTTGCTTCTTTAATGATTCTATTTGAGGATAGGACTATTAAATATGCAGAGTAATTTAGTATGAAATATTGAATAATAATTTTAGTGATTTGCTACAGTAGAGTATGATAAGGTTTTTGCATTGGTTTATACTAACTTATCTCACGAGTCCTTGTTGAGTTTTGTGTGGATGAAGCTTTTGAGATTTAGGGAGACCATGATATGGGAGGAATTAAGGAGACACAAAAGCTCAAGCTTGGGGATTCCCAGGGCATCCCAAGATAATATTTCAAGAAGTCTCAAGCGTGTAAGCTTGGGGATGCCCCGGTTTGCATCCCACCTTTCTTCTTCAACAACTATCGGTTAGTTTCGGTTGATCCTAAGTTTTTGCTTCTTCACATGATGTTTGCCATTCTTAGAATGTCATTTTACTTTGTTTTGATTGCTGTTTGAATAAAATATCAAGATCTGAAATTCTTAAATGAGAGAGAGTCTTCACATAGCTACATAATTACTTAACTACTCATTGATCTTCACTTATATCTTTTTGGAGTAGTTTGTCATTTACTCGTGTGCCTCACTTATATCCTATGAGTAAATGGTTGAATGATTTGAATGTCATAAATCTGAAATTATATATGTTTCATATGCTTATCCCATGGGTAGTAATGACTTTACATATAAGAAGTAGAGGTGGTAAATTTATTGAAGGTTAGCAAACATTGTATTGGTCACCTGAACAATTCATGAAAGAATATTGAAGGAAGAGAGATTTCACATATAAATATACTATCTTGGACATCTTTTGTAATTGTGAGCACTCGTTAAAATATGACATGCTAAAAGGTTGATGTTGGACAAGGAAGACAAGGTAATGGGTTATGTTTTCTTATATTCGAAATAAAGTATATTGTCATGGATCGCCCAACACGTTGAGCTTGCCTTTCCCCCTCATGCTAGCCAAATTCTTTGCACCAAGTAGAAATACTACTTGTGCTTCCAAACATCCCTTAAACCAGTATTGCCATGAGAGTCCACCATACCTACCTATGGATTGAGTAAGATCCTTCAAGTAAGTTGTCATCGGTGCATGCAATAAAAATTGCTCTCTAAATATGTATGATCTTTTAGTGTGGAGAAAATAAGCTTTATACGATCTTGTGATATGGAAGCAATAAAAGCGACGGACTGCATAATAAAGGTCCCTATCACAAGTGGCAATATAAAGTGACGTTCCCTCGCATTAAGATTTTGTGCATCCAACTATAAAAGCGCATGGCAACCTCTGCTTCCCTCTGCGAAGGGCCTATCTTTTATTATTGTCTTTTACCTTATGCAAGAGTCATGGTGATCTTCACCTTTCCTTTTTCATTTTATCCTTTGGCAAGCACCTCGTGTTGGAAAGATTCTGATATATATATATATATATATATCCAATTGGATGTAAGGCATCATGAACTATTATTGTTGACATTGCCCTTGAGGTAAAAGGTTGGGAGGCGAATCTATAAGCCCCTATCTTTCTCTTTGTCTGATTAAAACTTTGAACCCATAAATATCGCGTGAGTGTTAGCAATTATGAAAGACTAAATGATAGTTGAGTATGTGGAGTTTGCTAAATCAAAGCTCTGACATGGACTCTTCCTGAAAATAAGATGAATTGTAATTGTTTGATGACTAATAACACGGTTTGTTAGTTTTCAAGAAAGTTTATGATCTATACTTCAACGTGTGAATAGCTGGTTACTTGATCATGAGAAGCTTTATCAAATGAGCTATTGTTATGATATATAATGATGCTAGAAAAGGTGATTGACATTATCATTGATCAAGCTTGTGCACCTACTACCATTCACACTTCATAAATTATTTCTTTTATCATTTACCTACTCGAGGACGAGCAGGAATTAAGCATGGGGATGTTGATACGTCTCCAACGTATCTATAATTTATGAAGTATTCATGCTATTATATTATCTGTTTTGGATGTTTATGGGCTTTACTAAACACTTTTATATTATTTTTGGGACTAACCTATTAACCCAGAGCCCGGTGCCAGTTTCTGTTTTTTCCCTTGTTTCAGTGTTTCGCAGAAAAGGAATATCAAACGGAGTCCAAACGAAATGAAACCTTTGGGAGAGTTATTTTTGGAACGGAAGCAATCCAGAAGACTTGGGGTGTACGTAAGGGAAGCAACGAGGAAGGCATGAGGCAGGGGGCGCGCCCACCCCCCTGGGCGCGCCCTCCACCCTCGTGGGCCCCTCGTGGATCCCCTGACGTATTTCTTCCTCCTATATACACCAATATACCCTAAAACCATCGGGGAACAGAATAGATCGGGAGTTCCGCCGCCGGAAGCCTCCGTAGCCACCGAAAACCAATCTAGACCCGTTCTGACACCCTGCCGGAGGGGGAATCCCTCTCCGGTGGCCATCTTCATCATCCCGGCACTCTCCATGACGAGGACGGGGTTGTTCTCCCTCGGGGCTGAGGGTATGTACCAGTAGCTATGTGTTTGATCTCTCTCTCTCTCGTGTTCTTGAGGCGCTACGATCTTGATGTATCGCGAGCTTTGCTATTATAGTTGAATCTTATGTGTTTCATCTCTCTCTCTCTCTCGTGTTCTTGAGGCGCTACGATCTTGATGTATCCCTAGACACACAATTTGATCTTCGTGATCGTTCTCTTAGCCATGTGCGGTGCCCCCTTCCACCATAATCCTCGATAATATTGTAGCGGTGCTTAGGCGAAGCCCTGCGACGGTAGAACATCAAGATCGTCAACACGCCGTTGTGCTGACGGAACTCTTCCCCGACACTTTGCTGGATCGGAGTCCGGGGATCGTCATCGAGCTGAACGTGTGCTAGAACTCGGAGGTGCCGTAGTTTCGGTGCTTGATCGGTCGGGCCGTGAAGACGTACGACTACATCAACCGCGTTGTCATAACACTTCCGCTTTCGTCTACAAGGGTACGTAGATCACACTCTCCCCTCTCGTTGCTATGCATCACCATGATCTTGCGTGTGCGTAGGAAATTTTTTGAAATTACTACGTTCTCCAACAGTTCTCCCTCGGGGCTGAGGGTATGTACCAGTAGCTATGTGTTTGATCTCTCTCTCTCTCTCGTGTTCTTGAGGCGATACGATCTTGATGTATTGCGAGCTTTGCTATTATAGTTGGATCTTATGATGTTTCTCCCCCTCTACTCTCTTGTAATGAATTGAGTTTTCCCTTTGAAGTTATCTTATCGGATTGAGTCTTTAAGGATTTGAGAGCACTTGATGTATGTCTTGCGTGGGATACCCGTGGTGACAATGGGGTATTCTATATATCCACTTGATGTATGTTTTGGTGATCAACTTGCGGGTTCCGCCCATGAACCTATGCATAGGGGTTGGCACACGTTTTCGTCTTGACTCTTCGGTAGAAACTTTGGGGCACTCTTTGAAGTACTTTGTGTTGGTTTGAATAGATGAATCTGAGATTGTGTGATGCATATCGTATAATCATACCCACGGATACTTGAGGTGACATTGGAGTATCTAGGTGACATTAGGGTTTTGGTTGATTTGTGTCTTAAGGTGTTATTCTAGTACGAACTCTAGGATAGATTGAACGGAAAGAATAGCTTCGTGTTATTTTACTATGGACTCTTGAATAGATTGATCAGAAATGATAACTTTGGGGTGGTTTCGTACCCTACCATAATCTCTTCGTTTGTTCTCTGCTATATGATCCAATTATGTTATTATTGTTGAGGGAACTTGCACTAGTGAAAGTATGAACCCTAGGCCTTGTTTCAACGTATTGCAATACCGTTTATGCTCACTTTTCTCATTAGTTACCTTGCTGTTTTTATATTTTCAGATTACAAAAACCTATATCTACCATCCATATTGCACTTGTATCACCATCTCTTCGCCGAACTAGTGCACCTATACAATTTACCATTGTGTTGGGTGTGTTGGGGACACAAGAGGCTCTTTGTTATTTGGTTGCAGGGTTGCTTGAGAGAGACCATCTTCATCCTACGCCTCCCACGGATTGATAAACTTTAGGTCATCCACTTGAGGGAAATTTGCTACTGTCCTACAAACCTCTGCACTTGGAGGCCCAACAACATCTACAAGAAGAAGGTTGTGTAGTAGACATCACCCCAACCCGAGATGGAGCGTGGTGCTAGTACACCATCGCGTCAGCCTTCTCCACCCCAGCTGCCCGAGACTGAGCCCATCAACGCAAGTCCTCCATATTGATCTCAGGCATGTCAGCCTTCTCCAAAGCGAAAGAGAGCACCAAGCAAGAAACCCTCTCCTCCTGCCAAAAGGAAGTTGGCTTACGACAGGGGTGACGAGGAAAACAAGGCCATAGTGGATGCCGAAGTGAAGGCCTTTTTTGCTAAGAGGCCGCCCCCGCCACCAAAGGAGAAAATACCCGAGGAAGTCGTACAGCACTTTCTGGATATGGCTCAACCGGCTGTGAAGAGAACGGACTCAGACTATTAGCGCTCTGTTAATTAAGAAGTCATATCGTGCACAAAAAGAAAAAGACTCGAGCTCGAGCCAAAGCAGGTAGTAAAAAATGCGGGAAAATTGTTCCCCAACTAGGAGAACAGGCAGTGCAATTGATCGCCCCGCTCATTGTACAATCACATGTGAGCACCGTCGATCATCCGGTAATAACCGACGAACATAGAATGCAGGCTAAAGAGGCCGGTGTCACTGTTGAACAACTCCTAGGCATCGAGTTTCTCCTCGGGTTTACAGAGGAGGAACTATCATGGAAATATGTCTCCGGCCAACCTCTGGTCAAGCCTGAGGAGATCCCGCTTCTATCAATGAGAATGCACAGATTGCATGAGTGGTACCTGAGATAAGTAAAGAACGGGCGAGAGGCCCTCATGGTGAAAGTCAAGGCAGAGCATTACTTCCATGAAAAAGATTTTAGAGTTGAGTTTCAAGAAATGTTATAGTTATTCAATCAAGACGCACTCGACAAATCTCTCCTCAATTGCTATTGTATGTAAGTGATTTCTTTCTGTAATTTAAGTATCTAGTTGTGCTCCTTCATTACCTGTAATTATCCTCACTGTATTCTTTTATGTGGTATTATGCAGAATGAAGATTTATGAAATGAAAAGAGATGGACACTATGGCATTGGGTTCATTGACCCAAATACCTTTAACGAAGAGACATGGTCACGTCATAAAAAGACACAAAGAGAAGCTTGCTAGAGTTTTTTAAGCGACTAAATACCCAACCAGAAATACTATTTCCTTACAATTTCGGGTGAGTGTTACTGTCTTGTACTACAAATTCTGTTTTGCTTACTAGATGTTAATAAGTGTAGTTGATGAGTTATGCACATGCCCGCTTAATTATACAAACGTGTGCGCATGCAATTTTCACTGGATCCTGCTAATCATTGAAGTTGACTTGGGAAAAGTTTAAGTATTGGACTCACTACTTAAAGAAACTAAAGAATACTCAATCATGAAGGGGATGATCGACAGGTAATTTCAATCATTATCACACTATGTCGGCCTCTTTAGTTCATTTCCTGATATCAACTAATTAATAACTCCTTTATTCATTTTTTTTGCCGGTGGGCAGGGTTTGGCAAAAGTTCATCAAACAGGTTCAATGGAAACAAGAGCTAACATGGGTGCGACCCAAGGCGATTAAGTTGGGTAACGCCAGGGTTTTCCCAGTCACGACGTTGTAAAACGACGGCCAGTGAATTGTAATACGACTCACTATAGGGCGAATTCTATTCTCGTAAAGTGCATGAGGCAGACGTCAGGGAATAATTTATGTGCATACTACGTTTGTGCGAACATCTGCATTATGACATCTGAAAGGACCAAATCTGCAAGACAACTTTGGGTACGTTTGCCAGAACACTATTCACAATTTTTATATCATTATCTAACATACATACACACAACTAATATATTCATATGATCTCTCTTTAAAGATGTCGGAAATGCGGGATGAGCTCCTACCAAAGGATCGCATACGAGCACTTCAAGAGGAACTGGCAGGATTTTTGCTTGACCAGGTCAGAAATCCCGAAAGAGAATACCATTACATCTAATGCCTTCATGTAATGATCTGTAAATTGTAGGAGAAATTGTATATATAGTCCCTCTGTCTGGTAAAGAGTGTACGTTTAGCTTCAAAAAATTTCCACAAAAGTGTGTACTTTTATCTTCCCAATGCACTTTAAAGTAGAAAAAAATAATTCTCTCTTGTCACACGGTAATCAAGATCAATAACAAGCTGTACATGGTCTTCTTAATTTGTACATGCACTTAGCTCATTGGGGTTGCTTAATTAAAGAAGAGAGTGATGATGGTTGCATTTTTCCAATGCATTTTTCACTTTACTCCATAATTTGTCCTAAAATCTCTAGATGTACACTCTTCATCGGATGGAGGGAGTATGTGTGTATGAATGGTCGTATGAGAAATTCGATGATATATATATGATCGATTCTACGAGAAATTTTGTTTATACATGCATAACGTGTACAGTATGTAGCAGCGTAAAATATGTTTGAAATAAAAAAGAATTAAATTGAAAACAAAAAATTAAAAGAAAAAATAAACCATAAACCCCTTAACCTTTTAGTCCCGGTTGGCGTCACCAACCGGGACTAAATGACCCCCAACCCCCGGTGCGGGCTCGTGCCACGTGGTGGTGCTTTGGTCCTGGATCGTGACGAATCGGGACTAAGAGGGAGGGCTTTAGTCCCCACTCTTTAGTCCCGGTTGGTGAACCGGGATTAAAGGCCCTTATGAACCAGGACTAATGGCTAATTCTACACTAGTGAAGCTTTGTCCTAGTAATGTAGGTGGCTTCAGATTTACTAATGTATTACTTTGTATGATCTTTATAAATAATTAATAAAATGGCTGCATGCATCGCTCAGATGCAGAGGCTGGGATCCTCCTTTTCTTAGAAAAAAGAAATTATACAGGATCAGGCCCCTCAGTGGTGGACGCAATAGCCCTAATTATGTGTGTAGGTGTTCTTGCATATAGTTCTGTATAGGGATTACAGGTATATATGTGATTGAGTGAGAGAGTCAGAAGATCACCCAACTATATGGAATGCGCCAATGCCATTTTCGCTATCAGCAAAAACATATTTCTAAACTTTTAGAATTGACACGCTATTTCCATTTAATTTTTATTTTCTTTTTATAAAAGATATAAGTTTTGGGTAAGTTGGAACTGGAATCCGTCAGGGAGCAGGTGTCACAATTCAGCTTGTATGGAGTTCATCGTGGTGAGTTTGTGGTATTGGAATCCATCATGGAATAGTAGGGCCGAACAATTGTGTTTCACCTATATATCGCTGTCCCTTCTCGGGCGGCAGTCTCCCAATCGTAAAATTCTGTTCGCCAAGTTGTCGTCAATTGTTCGCACCACCCGCCGTTGTCCTTACTGCTGCCTCTCGAATCGCTCCGTCGCCGTTGTCTCTCCCCGGGTCTCCCGTAGTCCCGCGCTTAGTATATCTGCCTCACCTAGACAGCAGCCATGGCCGCGTCCCAGAGCTCAGCAACGAGGACGGCCTCTACCTGCGCCCCGGAGACTGCGCATGGGACGCACCTATTCAAGATCCAAGGGTACAGCCTGTACAGAGGCTTCGGCGTCGGCAAGGTCATCCAGTCCGCTACCTTTGCTGTCGGCGGCTACGACTGGTGCGTCCACTTGTACCCTGACGGTGAAACGGAAGACCATAAAGATTGGTTGGCTGTCGACCTCCTGCTCCAGACTGATAACACTGAGGTGAGGGCGCTCTTCCATATTTGGCCGGTCGACCAGGCCACACAGCCTCCCGCGCCCGGGCCAAACCCCAATAATGCTACACTTACGGGCAAAAGGCGCACGGAATCACCTACGCGCAGAGATGGATTCTTCTGTTTGGTGCTCAGGTTTTTTACTTTGCGTGAATTCCGGCTCGCTAGTTCTCTCGTTTGGCCACCTCAGCCCGTAGGCACCATTTCCGTAGCAGCAGCCAGTAAGTGTAGCATTATTGGGCCAAACCCTTACCAGACAGAACCGTTGGTGTTTGACAGTCGTGGCAATGCAGGCCACTGCTGGGGCAATCCATATTTCTTGAGGAAGTGTGAAATTGGAAGGTATATTATGGACGACATTCTTCTCATCGAGTGCAGTCTTACAGTGATCAAGTTCAAGGAGGCACACAGGTGGTGGATGCCAAGATTAACGCCGAGGTCCAAGTGCCACCGTCCGATGTGGTGGATAACCTCGGTACATTGCTGGAGGCTACAGAGGGAGCAGATGTGTCTTTCAAGGTCAAAGTCAAACATGAAGTTTTCCCAGCTCATAAGATCATCCTCGCAATGCGCCATGCGGTCGCCGGTCTTTAGAGTGGAGTTCTACGGGCCACTCAAAGACGAACAAAGGCACAGCATAACCGTTGAAGATATGCAACCCACAACTTTCAGAGGACTGCTTCACTTCATTTACTAAGATACGTTGCCTCCGTTGGATGACCTCAACTCTGATGAGTATCAAGAATTGCTTAGGCATTTACTTGTTGCTGCAGATATGTATGGTATGGAAAGGATGAAGTTGATGTGTGAGAGAAAACTTTGCGAGGTTCTTTCTACTGGGACTGTGGCAACCACCTTAGCTCTAGCTGACCAGCATCATTGCAGCAAGCTCAAAGATGCTTGCATTGAATATATCATCTCTTCGAACAGAAAGGTTGATGTGATGGCAAGTAAAGGGTATGAGCACCTGAAAAGGACTTGTCCTACAATCATTGTTGATATATGGGAGAAAGCAGCTAACACCACAAATTTTAGTATGCTGACTGTGGATTAAATTTAGCATACTTACTTCAGTTGAGACCTTTGCAAACCTTAGATTAGTTTGTTTTTTCTTAAATTCTCGGAGATCTTCTCGACAAGGGTTAGTTTTGCAAAATGTATGTCTCCCCTGTGATAATTTGTTAACCTGTACATGAACCTATATATGCTAGATCAGTATCATCCTTAAATATGTTTTGATATGTAGACTAGTACATTTACTGTTTCTGTTTTACCCTTTAGGTGCTCTTTTAATTTCTTGATTGAAGCAGTGAGTGATTAACTACCATGACTACATCGATGGTGTAATATGACGAAGCTTTAGCAAATATCAGTATTATGGAAAGTTATTGATCAGTTCTGAAGTTCTCGGTGATGCCGTGATGCCAATTATACAATGTATAATATGTATGTTAAAATACCAATGTCTTAGTTGTTCACATCATTGTTTCAATCTTAAATTTTAGTTTGCATTTTGTTACCAGATGTTCTATTTCTTTTAGAGTTTGGTAAAACTCTGAAACCATAGTTTCCACTTCGAGAAGTTTGAGATTTTGAAACAAAACCTGTGCAGATTCCAAAAGCACTACTTTGTCTCGTTAGCCTCCTTGTCCTGTGTTTTTTATTTGCCTAGTACAACTCTACACTGTTGAGTCAAAGAACTTGCATTGACACTATTTCGACTTCACATGGTGCTTTCCCTGCGATATTTTCTGCAGCCTACCTCCACTCTTCAATGGTGAATAAAAGCTAAGGGCCTCTTTGATTCAAAAGATTTTCTTATGGTTTTTGGAGGATTGGAAAGCTCAAGATTTTTATTCCTATGATGGCCATTTGATTCGTAAGATTGAATCCTAATATGAATTTTTACTAATATAAGGAATCATGTGTACTACACATTTCATAAGAAATCTGGCATCCACCACAACCACTTGGCAAAACAATTCATGTGGTGCTATCAAACAAACTCAATTCCTGTAGGATTTGAATGGGCATGCCATTCTATTCATGAGTTTTTTTCTCTGTTCTTGCATTTTGACAATCCTGCAAAACAAAGAGGCCCTCCTCCTGATGGGTTCTTAGTGGAGAGATTTCTATAGATATATTGGCCTTGAACTTGCAAGCTAACAAGATGCTTAGTTCATTCGAAGGGAGATTTACTTGGTTTTATGGTTCCATTTCTTGTCATTCTATGATATCCGGGGGCACTGTTTTTGGCCCTCAACTCTTTTTTTTGGCTTAGTTGTTGAAATATCTCACATGATTATCTCTCCTAGCGCATGATGTATTCTGTTAGGGATAGTTGTTGCTTAGAGATAGGATTGTAACCATTTAAATTCATCTCTATCTCTCTATCTCTTGTACTCCAAGTTATATATGCGCCACCACGGGATAAGCCCCATTCAATCAATAAATACCCACACGGCCCCCTCAGGAGGGTAGAACGCTTCCCATAATTTCTACATGGTAATCGGAGCTGCCTCTTTCAGTACGTTCTGATATAATTAATCATTTGCACTGCACATTTCATAGGAAAACCGGCATTCGCACTTGAAAAAAAATCCTTTTGTTTTTCCTATGATGCTATCAAACAAACTTAATTCCTGTAGGATTTGAATGGGCTTGACATTCTATTCATGAGTTTTGTTTTCTGTTCTTGCGTTTTGACAATCCTGCAAAACAAAGAGGCCTTTCTTTTGATGGGTTCTTAGTGGAGAGATTTCTATAAGGACGTGACTAACTTCCGGACGGCAGGAATTTAGCGATAGGTGCGGAGGATTGATAGAGTATTGAGTATTGATGCATCGAGTGTACGCAGACCGGTTCTTTCACGTAAACTCCACCTCCCTTTTACCATATATATGCATGCATGCAGAAAAAGACAAAATTAATGATGTCATCCTAGATTCCTTTTAATTTCAAAAATCAAAATATTTTGTAGCTCAAACCGTCGCCCTGATTGAAAAACCGTCTTCACATAAAAGATTCGTTGCGAGGAGAGCTTCGAAACTAGATCCCATGTTGTTATGTTTCGTCGAAAAAAATTCGGGTCAAAAGTTATCAGATCTAGGCTAAATAAGTTGTCACATCTCTGGTACGTCAGTTACCATCCTGTTTACATAAAAATTACCAGGGCATAAAAATGGCTAATCCAACATTCTCTCCACATGCAAATGCACGATAGCACAGGAAAGCTGATGTCATTGTAGATTCTCACTATTACGAAACTATAAAATGTTTTATAGCTTAAACTGTTGTTTCTGACTGAAAAATCGTTTCCACATAAAAAATCCATCGTGATGACAACTTCAAAACTAGATCCCATGTTGGTATGTTTTGATCACTTTTTTCGTCAAAAGTTACCATAAGTTATCATTTATGTTATATGTATGTTAACATATTATTTATGCAGAAGTGACCGGTGGTGTGTTTTCAACGATTCCTTTCCCCCGGGTCAACGTTACTGTGGTATTTGTAGCTAAGTTATCAGGTCCGCGATACATATATTACCATGATATTTGCATAGAAGTAACCGGGGTATGTTTCAACAACCTTTTATTCGGGTCTAAAGTTATCGTGGTGTCTATACCTAAGTTATCAGGTCTACGGTGCTTATATTACCATGATAACTATACAGGACTTACCGGGGGGTATTCAACTATTTTTTTCCAACATCCCTCATCATTGTCGCCAAAGTTACAAGAAGTGGGGAACATAAGTTATCAAGTATGCGTTGTGTGAGTTATCATGCTATTCACACAAAAATTACTGGGGATATATTTCATCAAGCGCCCTTCCCCCATCTGGTCGCCAAATGTATCAAGACCGGGGTACATAATTTATCAGGTCTGCGATGTGTGAGTTGCCGTGCTATTCACATAAAAGTTATCGAGGGTATATTTCATCACCCCTCGTCACGAAAAGTTACCATGACTGGGGTGCATAAGTTATCAGGTGTACTATGTGTGAGTTACCATACTATTCACACCAAAGTTATCGGAGGATATTTCATCAACCCCCTCTCCCCCCGCCCCCGCACCTAAGTTATCAGCATCGGGGTACATAAGTTATCAGGTTTATGATGTGCGAGTTGCCATGATATTCACACAAAAGTGATTGGGGGATATTTCAACCACCCCCCCCCCCCCCCCCCGGTCGCCAAAGTTATCAGGACTATGGTACATAAGTTATCAGGTTTCTGATGTGTGAGTTACCATGATATTCACACAAAAGTGACCGGGGGATATTTCATCAACACCTCCCCCCACAACCCCCCCCCCCCCCCCCCCCCCGGCCAAAGTTATCAGGATCGGGGTACGTAAGTTATCAGGTCTATGATGTGTGAGTTACCATGGTGTACACAAAAAACGACGGTATATTTCATCAACCCCCTAAGTGCGGAAAAGATCAGACATCACATTAACTTTTGTGCAAACCTAGAAGGGAATGTAGGGTGGTTGGCTAGTAGAGTTACCTCATAAAGTCATAAGAGGTACAAAGGATCTAAACATTTTGTGCATATAACCATACTAATAGAGAAGATGAGTCATCGGAGTAGAAAACAACAAGAAAACAAATGCCAAAATGGTAAGAAAAAAGGCGAGCACCAGAAAACACAAGCTTAGTGTAGGGCATGTGGTTACCTGCCACAGTTATCTATCAAGAGGTATGGGGATAGCGCACGCACCATGCAATTAAAAATTAACGGCATTGTCTGTGTTTGGATCTATTGTGAGTTTCCGGTCGACTGGAAGTTAGCTTTCTCGTATTTACATAGAAAATATCGGATTACGTTTCAACATACATTTTTCACTGGGTCAAAATGTAAGTTATCATGTCTATCATGTGTAAACTACTATGATATTTGCACATAATTTATTGGGATATGCTTGAACAAAAAATATTAGCAGGGTGTTTCTAGGCGTAAGTTATCTGGACTTTTAGCGCATCTTCTTAACTAGAAAAACGGAAAGAAAATGTTCAGATAAGGGGAAAGAAATTTGGTTCACAAAAAAGAAAAGAAATAAAATATTTTGTCACATACATGTGGTAAAAAAACTACCTAACTAATCATATAAGAAAGACCTGGACCCTGTTGACAAGAACTAATCAGGTGTGAGTTGGCTAGCTCGATGCCCCTACGTAATTCTTTTTCTCGCCCCAGAAAATTGGATCACCTGGTAAAAAAAAGGTGAGCACCGGGATTATGCTGGCGAGCGCGTGAATTACGGGATGGCAATACGATTGCGACGTGCTAGGAAGGTTTGCCGAAAAATCAGGAAAACAGATCGAGGCCCATGCATGCGCATCGGACGGCGATGAGATCGTTCGGATCTGTTGCGAAATTCCAGTCGAATGTAATTTAGCTTTGTCGTTTCTATAAATATATTGGCCTTGAACTTGCAAGCTAACAAGATGCTTAGTTCGTTCGAAGGGAGATTTACTTGGCCTGGTATGTACATATACTCCTACTTCTTCGGTTTTATGGTTCCATTTCTTGTCATTCCATGGTATCTTGGGGCCCTGTTTTTGGCCCTCAATTCTTTATTTGTTTGGACTTAGTTTTTGCGTTTTTATATAGGGATTGAGGGATTAGGGACTTCCGTAGCACAATTTGATTCTCTTTGCATCCGGGCTGGCCCAGAGGGCGGGGCGATGCGGCGACAACCCTAGTGGGCCTCCAGTGGCAGGGATCCTGGTCAAAGATATTCTTGCTACACAGCCAGCAGGGAGCTCCTAGTCGGCGCCTTAAGCGCCGGCTAGGAGATCCGGCGCCCATGCGCATTGCAAGTTGGGCCAGCCCACGAAACACATCGACCAGCAAACTTGTGCGAAAAAATCCCAAAAACATGGCTGCAATAGGATTTGAACTCATGACGTTCATTCCATGTCCTTGAGTGATTTGTACCAGCCTCAAATACCTAATAACTCAGTCGTAGCGCTATTTGTTGCACATAACTTTGTACAGTATGGCTTAATTTTTTTGGAAACATAATCGTGATAAGAAAAAGTTCATGGATTTTGAAACAAGTCAATCATTTTTAAAGAAAAGTTGACAAACTTGAAAAAAGTTCATTGATTTTTAAAACGTGTTCATCATATTAGAAAAAAAGTTCATCAAGTTTGAAAAAAGTTCATCGAAATTGAAAAACATTTCCATGGTTTTTCAAAACCAAATCTACAAATTTGAAAAAAGTTCATCAAATTTACAAAAAGTTTCTTGAGTTTGGAAAAATGTTCATCGAATATGAAAAATGTTCATTGAATTTGAAAAAAGTTCAGTGAATTAAGTAAGGTTTATTAAAGTAAAAAAAATAATCGAATTTGAAAAAAGATCCTCAAATTTGAAAAAAAGTTCATCAATTTGAAAAAAAGTTAGTAAAATTTAGAAAAAGTTTGTTAAATTTGAAAAAAAAATCATCGAATATGAAAAAAGTTCGGTGAATTAAGAGAAGTTCATTGAAGTTTAAAAAAGTTCATCGAATTTGTAAAAAGTTCAGCGAATTTGAAAAAAAAGTTCATCAATATGAAGAAAAATGTTCACGAATTATAATAAAAATCATTAATTCCGGAAGAAAAAAAGAAAAACATAAACAAAAAAAGAAAAAAAATGAAAAATGAATGTTTTTTTAAGTTTGGAAAAAGGAAAGTTAAACTAAGAAAAGAAGTAAAAGTATGTCTGTGATCACATTGGGCAAGGTGGCATGATGGTTAGTGCTGGTTAGCTCGAAGTAGAGATCGCTAGTTCGATCCCCCGGGTTGGCTGCAGGCGCCTGTTTGCAAAATACACATAAACGGGTGCCTAATCGATGCGTCCTGTACACATGAAAAAACAGCGGTCAAAATTTGAGATACTCTCAGAGCAAAAAAACAGTTTGAGCAGATTCCCTATCTTTATATGGTGCCAAAAAAAGTGTATATCACACCCAAATTTTTGCTACAAGTGATATGCATCCACTAAAAACAAAAGATGCCTTACGGATTCAACTGCCATGATGAAACCTCCCTACTGCCAACCATCACCATCGTACGCCGATTCTAGCCAGTTCTCGCCGCTGTCATGACTCTGTCTGCCGCCCCAGCCCCACTACCACCACGCCGTCTGACAAGTCCGCCGCAATAACCTCTGCAGCCACCGCCAGTTCAAGCCATAGCCCGTCCATCCACGGGCCCAAATGGTTGCCCCCACACCACCGTGAGATGTGGAGGTCGATTAGTAGCCAAGAGACTTCCAATCGATCGACACGATCACCGTCGAGCTGTAGCTCCGTTATGCACTCGGGCGGCGTGGCACCGCTAAAGTTGGATCCACACCCAGCTCCTATGGGGCCCCTTGTCCCTCCCGATGCGATTCATTGACAACCTAGCGACCATCGAGGCCCCGACGAGCTACGTTGGCTGGAATTGAGCTCGGTGCCCCGACAACCATGAGATCAACCACCTGAACTACCCGCCATTGGATCCTTATGAGAGTACCCAAGCTGAAATTTTAGGGCACCAGTTGTAGGGCATCTGTTTTGGCAGAAAATTTTCCGTCTTCCAAAAAACTTCTCTCTCCTACCCTAAAACCATTTTTAGGGCACCCGTTTTTTCATCATCTGTTGGAGATACTATTAGAAGAACACTTTTATCGTGCTCTGAGTTTGGGCTTTGGTAGAGAACTTGATTGTACATATTTGTCGTGCGGGAGTGGCTCACGGAGTTACAGTATACATTATCTAGTGATGACTATACAACTATATCAATGATTATGTGGGCAGTTTGGTCGTCTCAAAGAAACGCTATTCATTAAGAAATATTTCAGGTCCAGGAATTATCATGGGTTTTCTCGAGAACTTAGACTCTTAGTTGAAGCCAATACCCAAGAAGGTACAGCCTGCTAGGACAACTAGACTTAAAATGCCACATTCTAAGTGCTTCATGGTTTCTTTTTTTATTTTCTTTTTTTTTTGCGGGTGGCGTGCTTCATGGTTTCATGGAGGTAAACACCGACGAAGCTATGGGAAATCATCAAAAAATCAGGCTGCAAGTGCTATTTGGCGTTCGGAAGATGGATCGTACATGGGCGCCTTGGCGCTGGTCGTCACGGGAATTCAGAGCCCTCCAATTGTTGAAGCTATAGCTTACACGGAAGCCTTAGACCTCACCCTCGATCTGAACATTAAAAATCCTAGAACAATAGAGGGAGAAGGCTCATGTGGCTTTTTAATTAAGAAGGAATATGTGATACGCCCAGAGGGTTTCGAACCCGCACTGATGGGAGCACGCAACTGCCTTGGCGCTGGTCGTCACAGGAATTCAGAGCCCTCCAATTGTTGAAGCTATAGCTTGCACGGAAGCCTTAGGCCTCACCCTCGATCTGAACATTAAAAATCCTAGAACAATAGAGGGAGAAGGCTCATGTGGCTTTTTAATTAAGAAGGAATATGTGATACGCCCAGAGGGTTTCGAACCCGCACTGATGGGAGCACGCAACTGCCTTGGCGCTGGTCGTCACAGGAATTCAGAGCCCTCCAATTGTTGAAGCTATAGCTTGCACGGAAGCCTTAGGCCTCACCCTCGATCTGAACATTAAAAATCCTAGAAAAATAGAGGGAGAAGGCTCATGTGGCTTTTTAATTAAGAAGGAATATGTGATATGCCCAGAGGGTTTCGAACCTGCACTGATGGGAGCACGCAACTGCCTTGGCGCTGGTCGTCACGGGAATTCAGAGCCCTCCAATTGTTGAAGCTATAGCTTGCACGGAAGCCTTAGACCTCACCCTCGATCTGAACATTAAAAATCCTAGAACAATAGAGGGAGAAGGCTCATGTGGCTTTTTAATTAAGAAGGAATATGTGATACGCCCAGAGGGTTTCGAACCCGCACTGATGGGAGCACGCAACTGCCGCACCACTGAGCTAGGAGCCCATCCATCCTTGATCTGAATATCACGAGTGGTCATGGCGTCGGATTGTCAGATGCTCATCAAAGATATTGAAGAAGGCAATAAGTGAGAATATAGCATCATTTTAGCCGAGAAAGTTTACCGTCAAAGTTTTTTTTTACAAGAATGTGATTTTATTCATCAAAAGACAGCCAAAATCTTACAACCAGTGATGAAATAAAATCTGGGGCGGTATTGTCCCAAAGATACGGAGATCTAGAACTGTAACTAGATTTAGCGAGACAATCAGCAACGTCATTTGCCTCCCTCTTGTACAAACTGAAGTTGATCATCCCAAACTCCTTTGGTAGCTGGTAGCATTCCATAATGGTGGCAACATTAGACCCATAATAATTCTCAGCATTGTTAACTGCCTCAGTAACAAGCTAGCTGTAAGATTCCGCCATTTACTCGGATGCAGCCCATATAGTCAGCCAGGATTAATCCATTGCGAAGGTGAGGGCTCCAGCCGCTTCGGCGTCACACACAAATTTGACATGTGTTGAAAAATAGAAAACCCCGAAGAAAACCGAAAAAGAAATAAAGAAATCCGAAGAAAAAAAGAAATAGAAAAACAATAAAGGAAGAGAAAAAGAAAAAAAGGAAACTAAAGAAAACGAAGGAAAACTTATCCAAACAGTCAAATTAAGGACGCCGATAACTGCCACACGTGTGGTGTATCAGGTAGTTGTGCCATACGCCTCGTGTGGCATGGACAGGAACCAGCCCGCACGACCGCGTCCGGGCGCGCAAAGGCACGGCCCGCACGTCCGGTGTGTGGCAACCCCGCCCGCACGTCCGGGCCAGAGGACCCAGCAGCCCGCACGACCCAGCCGTCCCGGCCTCTGATCGATCCCCAATCCCGACTACCGCCATCTTCTCCCACCTCCCGAACCCCTACCTCCATCGCCGGCCTTCTCTGGTTGCCATGGCAACCAGAGCAGATCCGTAGGGCCTTCCCACCGCAAACCACACCCCTTATCTCCCCCCCCCCCCCCCCCCCCCCCCCCCCCCCACCCCCCCCCCCAGACGACCAGCTAAAAGCAGGTGAATCTCCCGACCTCCCTACTGCTTCTCATCCTTCTTCTGGGCAGAAAATTGCAAAATTACCGACGAAGGTGGCAACTAGATCCATCCTACAGGGGTAAAACACTACATAGGTTGTGTGTCTTCACAGTTGCCAAGCAGAATACACTAGATCTGCCATGTACTACGCTAGAGATAACCGCAAGTTCTCAGTAGATTGATGCACGTAGTTGGTAAATGAAATGGATGTGTAGGAATCCATAAAAAGGGAGAGAAAAATTGAGAAATTTGGAATAAATGGGGGGTGTGAAAATTAATTGCCACTGGTGTCTAACGTCAGTTGCCACCTATCATTGTCGTCAACTGCCACCATGTCAACTTATTGCTTGCCATCCTATTGTAGAGGCTGATGCCATCGAATCAAACGGATAGCTAGCACCCAGATTTTAGAAAAGATAGTGGTTGAGAGCACATTGGCAGAAACTAGACGCGGAAAAGAATGAATCACGAAGATGGCGCTGATACTTGGGGTTCTCAAAGACCAGAAACGCCCCCTTGGGATGCATCAGAGTACAGTCAACTCATTTCTACAGGGCCGTTGCTGCCACTACTAGAACAGTATGCAGGCATTGGTATGATGCGTGATAACAAAAGAAAAGAACATTTTCCATGTTCGCAACGATGAAGATGACATTCTACTTATGTCCTACACTCTCATTTTTTCGCAGGTTCTTATGACCAAACCACACTCACGGGGGCTCCGTGGCAAGTTCAGTCGCAGGGCGCTAACACTGACAAATGTACGGGCAGCCAACTTCAACTAGCTAATATGGCTAATCAAGGTAACGCATACGAAAAAGAACACATATTGGTCTGGACATGAAAAATAAACTTGCAAAGGTTGGCAAAAGACTCACGAGTTATGTCGGGGGAAAACGCAAAGCCTTCATGCAGCACGTGGCAGCAGGCAGCACCCATGTACCTGCCATCGACGTCATACACAGGTGAGTCCATAAAAAGTGAAGTTGCGGACGGTGAATTAGCACAAGGAGCATAGTTGACAACAGTTGCCATGACTGGACAACTGCAATTGCCATGAATGAATAACTGTAGTTGTCATCCCTGGACAACTATTGTTGTCCTCCCTGGACAATTGTAGTTGCCATGGAGGAACAATTGCAGTTGCCATGCCAGGACAACTGCAGTTGCCATGCCAGCACAAACTGCAGTTGCCATGTATTGACCAACCACTACAATGCTTACAGGTTATTACGGTGATGGTACCCCAGCAAACGTCTCATGGCAAGCTTCACAGATTGCAGATAGAGCACGTCAATTTGGTGTGACAGACCACACAAGATGGGCACATGCAGCACAACAAGGTAAGGAAAAAATTGGACCACAAAAAGAGCACTACATTTGTTTTTGTGGCAAATAGCACGTGACGAAAAAAGAAGACTGTATCAGTGATGGTGGACAAAATCAAGCATAAAACGCTAACAAGTGGTTGTGTGCAATGAGTCATATATTGTTTTCGAAAATTTGCCAACTGCTAGAAGCATGTGTGCATCACTAATGGTTGATCGCATTTGCCTAGTGAGCTCAAGCCTAGAATGCAAAGTTTTGATGCTAGAACACACTAGTTGCCCTGTATTGGTAGCAGTATTTGCCATGTATGCAGGATTGCAGCTGCCATGCATATAGAATCCAAGTTTTCGTACTAAAAAGGAGCTGGTTGTCGTGCATTGGCAAACAATAGTTGCCATGTTTGTTGGACTGTAGCTGCCATGACTGGACAACTACAGTTGCCATGCATGTCCACACGCAGACTCACGGCTTGCTGTTTGAATGATGTCATGCCAAATCACTTGAAGTTGATGTGATCCGTTACAAATAAACATGTTATTCAAGCAAAATCTTACGCTCGTACCTGTTTTTTCTATTACAGGGCCTACAACTATAGTGAACAGCGGCGCAGGGACATCTACTGCGGGGAGCTCTGAGCGCACGGAGGATGCGTTCCACCAGCCAGCCAACAATCATGCCGCAAACAATGCTGAGTCAGAGTCGGAAATGGCAATCATTCCAGCAATGCCGACAGGCACCCCTTTGAACACAAGCACTGGCAACACTCAAGTAGATGAAACTGCCGCCAATACTGAAGTGAATGATGAAACTGATGACGAAGCACAAGGGGATGAAGATGGTGGGCAATCGAAGATCATGGTACCTCAGCCACCGTACATTGGGCAGAGATTTGAATCGTTCGCAGAAGCAAAGGAATTCTACCAGACATATGCAAAGTTCCATGGGTTTGCGGTCAACACCGAATACAATAGGAAAATTAAGAAAACTAACGAGTAGAGCAGAGGTGAGATGAGGTGCCACAAGGCACGAAGGAACAAGAAGGGGAAAGGTGTTGCGCCTGTAGTTCCGGAACGAAAGAGAGGTATCATTCTCAAGACCGAATGCCCTGTCCGGTGTAAGCTAAATGTAGATGGAGCACAGTGGGTAGTCACTGAATCTTTTGACGAGCACAACCACAAACTCATAAAGAAGTTAGACCTGGTGAAATTTCTGACTGCCCACAGAGGATTCACCCCCCTCGAGAAGAAATTCATAAAGCTGCTACATGATTGTAACGTCGGTCCATCAAGAATGGTCCAGATACTATCACTCATCCACAGCAAAAATGGGACTCTGAGTAGCATGCCCTACATACCAGCTGACGTCACAAACCTAAAGGCAAAGTACCGTAGAGAGAGCAAGTTGGTTGACATAGAGGCCACAATGGCCTACTTCGATGAGAAAGCGGAGGAAGATCCAGATTTCTTCTACAGGATAAGGTTGGACAATGAGGACCGTGTCAGGAACATGTATTGGGTGGATGGTGCTGCAAGGAGAGCCTACAAACATTTCTGAGATTGCATTTCATTCGACGCGACGTATCTCACTAATATGTACAAGATGCCATGCGCTACATTCATAGGAATAAATAACCACAATCAGTCGTTGCAGTTCGGATGCGGGCTCGTTCGGAACGAAGACACGGATGGGTACGTTTGGCTGTTCAAGACCTTCTTGGAGTGCATGGATGGACTTGCTTCGATGAACATAATAACAGACCAGGATTTTAGCTTGCGTGCAGGCATAGATGAGGTCTTTCCGTTGGCAGTACACAGGCACTACAGGTGACACATTATAAAGAAGGCTGAGGAGACGCTAGGACCATTCTTTGCTGACCGTCCAGAGCTGCACAAGGCATTCGAGCTATGCGTGGACCATAGCTTGACGGTGGAGAAGTTTGAAAGGAGCTGGATGGCCATGATTGAAACATATCAAGTCCCAGACAACGAGACTCTTGCTAATATGTGGGAGAAGCGAATGTACTGGGTGCCGGCCTACTTCATGAAGTGCTTCTTCCCGTTTCTGCAGACTACGCAGCGCAGCGAGGGGTTCAATGCTGTTTTGAAGTGGTACATGAGCCCTGGCAACTCATTGCTACAGTTTGCCAAGCAGTACACAGCTTTGCAACAAAAAATACTGGGATCTGAGCTACAGCAAGAAGCGAACACCACACTAAAGCACCCAAAATTGCTAACATATTTACCGATGGAGAGGCAAATGAGCAAGATATACACCAACAAGATCTTTAACAAGTAAGTCAGTTGCGTTACGGTTGTATTTGTGCAAAGCACGAATGCAGTAGGTGCCATATAGAATGCAATGCAGTTGCCATGATATGTGGTTGCCATGTTTAATGAAATACTGTTTGCCATGTTTACTCAGCTGCAGTTGCCATGTTCAATGGAAATTCTATTTGCCATGCTTACCCGGATGCAGTTTTCATGTTCAATGAAATGCAGTTGCCATGTTTTAATGCACTGTACTTCCATTGGGCATGTTGGTATGCAAATGCCAATGTCAACTGAAAAAATGTTATGTTGTTGCCATATCTACTGAAATGCAATTGTCATGTTTACTAAAATGCAACTGCCATGTTTGCTGAAATACAATTGCCATTGTTTACTCAATTGTAGTTGCCATGTTTAATAAAATGCAGTTGCCATGTTTTATGCAATGTGCTTCCATTGGGAATGTTGGTGTGGAAATGACGATGCCCAGTTGAAAAATGTTATGCAGTTGCCATGTCTAATGTACTGCAGTTGCCATGTCGTATGTACTATATTTGCCATGTTCAAGGTGATATGTTTGCCATGTTCAATGTACTATAATTGCCATGTTCAAACAACAATGTACTTCTATTTCCATGACAACATAAGGTGCTACAAAAAAAGAGCACACGATCGTTTAACAGAAAACACACAAAACTTGTAGATTCCAGGAAGAAATAAAGCGTGCCAGCATGTTCACGGCTTTCCAGGTGGACTGACATACGTTCAAGGTGTGTTCTATTTTGGGCATGTCAGATTCAGAACCTGAAGACCCGGACAAAGGAAGGAACTACTTCATGAAAGCCTCAATCGGCCAAGGCGAATACTACTGCCAATGCTGCAAGTTTGAACGGGACGACATTGTATGCTGTCACATACTAAAAGTAATGGGCATGAACGCTGTGACACGGATGCCCCGCCATTTCATAAGGCAGCGATGGACTCGGGACGCTGACGATGCGTTGGTGCCGTAGACAACAAACACAGTTTTGGCTGTGCATGACGAGAGACCTGAGTCAACCATGGAAGTCACGAGGCACGTTGTGCTGACAAAAACTATACTGAGCTAATTGATGAAGCGTGCAAGAGTGATGAGACAGCGAGAGTCGTAGAAAAACACAGGAAGGCCCTGAAAAGAGAGCTTGATGAGATCAAGAAGAGGAAAGCTGAGGAAGCCTTACACAGGTTCCCTCGCACATCAAGTGTGCCTTCGTCCACGGGGCCATCATCTGAAAACTCGGAGATAGGATCTGGAACAGCAAGTACACAAACTCAGGTCAGGAACCTGCCCCGTTCCATCACAAAGGGGCGTCCAAAAGAGATAAGGTACAAGTCGGGATTGGAGATTCAAGCAAAACACAAGAAAATGGAGAAAGGGACGGGAAATCCGTAAGCAAAATTGGGGCGCTGTGACATGGTCCTTGGGGACATTTTGTTTTGTAACCTAGGTGTTGTGAATTTTTTCTAGAAATGGGAGACTGACTCTTGACGGACATCAGAAGTTGCAGGAAAAATGCATTGAATGGGTAACTGCAGTTGCCATCTTGTGTGTGCTTGATCTGCCAAGTTATATGTGTTTAATCTGTCATGCTATTTTGTACTAAATATGCCATGATATTTTATACTGAATCTATCATGGTAAATATACTGGGTCTACCATCTTGTTTATGCTGAATCTGCCGTGTTCTTTGTACCGAATCTGCCCTGTTAGCTGTACGGGAAAATGCCATGTTATTTGTAATGACTCTACATCGCGTATATTTTCATGATAATTCGACACGCTTTAGTCACACATGTTGTGTTGTGTGCAATATATGGGAAACAAAGTTGAAAAAGCGTAACGTGCATCAACCGCGGAAAAGGTTACGGCTACATGATCAAAACTACCATGGTAGCTGGTGCAGTTAGCAATGAAAAAGAAGAAGCAAAACAGCCAAATGAAAAAACGACGATGACTTTTAATAACCATGTCTGATGAACTACAGTTGCCATGTTTTAGAACATAGTGCATGCATTCGAAGCAGCAACCTGGTGGTGCAAACGATGAAACCACAAATAATAATGATAAACATAAAACGTATCTACTAACACGCCTAAAATAGGTTCATATCCACACGAAATATTACAGAAAATATTCAAATGTCACTCACGAACCACCACTGCGTACTAGGCTACTCGGGGTTGCAGTCATAGAATAGCACACGGACATAGTTTTTGAGAAGAACAAAAGGTAATACCTTACATTCCTCGGCAACAGAATGTAAGGTATGCGTCCGGTGTGTAACGCCATGTGATCACTTGTACTTCTTGAAGACTTTCTTGACAGCTTCCTCCACGAACTCGCGTGCTCCGGACCACTTGTTGAAATCTTCATTCATCAACCAGTTCCATGTGTACAATTTCCGGAGCTCAACGACCGTTGCAGCATTGACAGTGGGAACAAGTCTACCTTCCCAATTTGCAAGGTATTCCAACATGTGAAAGCCACAATCCGTCCTGCACAAAGAAAAAGAGTCAGGTGAACTCGCAAAAAGGACAGACATATCAATGATAAAATTCAATTCATATGTAACACCAAAGAGGGGTGGGATTGATGTAAAATGGCACATGACGGGGGGTAGGAAATTACGTGTTCCCTTGTTTCGTAGTCGCCACGTACTCAATCGGGAAATGACTGATCTGTACCTTTGAGTTTTCGTAGTGACGGCTCCATGTCTCTTTGACGTTGTTGATGAAGAATTCAGCATGCGAAGTAAGGTCTGCATCGGCTGCCGAACGCATTGAATCAAGCACCTCAAAGCGTTGGTTCTTCAGGTCAAGACAGATCGCGTAGTGGTGACCACACTTGTCGTCTGGGTCGTGTGGTGCAAGCTCCTGGAACATGGGGAACATGACCTGCATGTAAAAGTGAAGAAAATGAGAAGCAAAGTTCACATGAAGAACAGCAAAGGGACAAAAAAAGTAGAATCACGTAGAATGTTTAGTTATAGTGGATAGTTGAAAGAAAGTTGCCGTCCATGTATGAACAAAATTTGCCGTGTATTTTACTTTGAAGTTGCCACATAGTTTGCATGGGATGCAAAAATCAAAAATTCAGTTTGCACGGCAGCTGATGCCGCATGAAACATCTGCCACATAAACATAGTGCAGATAATGGCAAAAAATCATACCATGTGAAAAAAAAAGTGCAAACAGGGAAGGAGTACTCACATATTTCTTCAGTGTGAGCTTGAATTGACCGTGTTGAGCAAAATTCTTCCTCGGGATTTTGTGGTGGAAGTCACCATCCCATATTTTGCAGGTCACACTGTAATGCATGATTGTTTTGTCAGGACACATATCCATATGCTTGTTGATGTAGTCAATCCCGCACGCACTACATTCTTCGACATTTTACCGTTTGGCCTCACGGACTCGGCAAGATCACCCAGGTCGACGTATGTTGCTTCGCATTGAATGACCTTGGTTCTGTCCAAACATGAGCTGTATGAAAATGATATAACATGAAAGAATCATGTCTACTAAGTAAAAAAGGATGAACTAAAACGTAAGCGGATCATATATAGAAAGTAGAAAAAATATAAATGGTAGAAAGAGCAAAGCAAAATGTGGTCATTACGCTTTCAGCTCCTTCATGTGCTTGCTGCTGACCCTCGCATTTCCAAATCGCTTGACAATATCATACAGCTGGGTCTGTTCCTTTGTGGCCCTGACTTCGGGCTCGTAGTCTTCCGCGGGAGGTGGGTGAACTACCCTCTGCTGCCTCACAGAACCAGGGGTGGCACTCCTAATGGTATCCTCAGATACCATATCTGCAGGCACATTGGAACTTGATTGCCCCCGACCTCGTGAGGACCTCCTCTGTAATGCTGCCTCCTCGATCATATGGTAAGCTTCATCAAGTGACGGTGAAATCTCCTCAGGGGTGCCTGCAAGGATCAAAAAAGTGGGTTAGGATACCTGGAAAACAAAACAAATGGAATGTGAAAAAGATAGGGTGCTTGATGTGAAATGTAGGTACAAAAAGTAGGGAGTTGCCATGTGGAGGCAAATCCAGTTGCCATGTGTAGTGCACTGTAGTTGCCATGTGACAGCAACTATAATTGCCATGTTGTGTCAACTCCAGTTGCCATGTGCTTGCCGAATGGAAAATGCAGCATGGAAACAAAAATACAGGTGACATGGTGCAGCAAATCCAGTTGCCATGTGTATTGCACTGTAGTTTCCATGTGACAACAACTATAGTTGCCATGTTGAATCAACTTCAGTTGCCATGTGATTGCCGAATGTAAAATGCAGCATGGCAACAAAAAATGTAGGTGACATGGTGCAGCAAATCCAGTTGCCATGTCATCACATAACAGTTGCCATCACAAGTGAGAAACCCAAAAAAATGCTTGGGGCAAAGTCAGACTACACAGATGTATACAAGAAAATGATAAGCACATAAGAAAATGTACCTTGGACGATCGGCTCTGCGAACTTGACAGCCTTCCTGCCCTCGACCATTGGCTGCGCCATCATTGCGGGCATGCCTCCCGGGAAAGAAAAGGCAACTGGCATAGGATCTGGCACCACTGGTTGATCTTGACTGATGCCAAGGCTGAAGCTCGGTGGGGTGAAGGCCATTGGGTGCCTCTCATGCCTACTGTCCGGACCGTGAACAACTTGCGGGGCAGAATCCAAGGGTGAAAGATCAACAAATATATCTGAATCGGCCGCTACAGAATGATCGGGCTTATTTGTAGGGTGGGGCGTGTTGTCAGCAGTATCAGCCGCAACTTCCTTCGCAATCTTCTTGTTTGGGCTGTAGGGGACACCAACATTGACTGGGAGCCTGGAAGTGCGCAGATTTAAGCTGGGGATTTCCACTGCGGGTAAAGGCGCAGTCTGCTCCGGACGTTCACCTGCGTCATTCGTGTCTGGCTTGACACCTGCATCAGTTGTGCTTCGGTCTTCTGGTTTCTCCATCATATTGCTTTTGGCAGGTGGCGGGAACAGTATGGACGCAGGAACATAACCAGACTCATCTCTGCTGCTCCTAGCTACAGCTGGTGCGTTGGGTATGTCTGTTAATTGCTTGCGGGGCCTACGATGCCTTGGTGGAAGACCAGCACGCGAAACAGTCGCCTTAGCAGTATCTGCACCGACAGGAGCTGGAGGTGTTGTGCCAAGACTCTCACCTGCAAATGGCACATCACTATGAACTGCCGCCTCAGCCACTTCTGTCATGGACACAGGAGTGCCACCACACACGCGCTTGGAATCAGTGTCAGATGAGAGGGAATCTTCCTTGCTTAGATTGGTCTCAGGAGCGTCCACTTCAACGCTTGCTGATGGGGTGGCATGGCTCACAGCAGCATCCTTCATTGCCAGAAGAGTTGGCAATATTTCAGCTGTCCTGGCAGATACCGACTCGTCACTCCCCGATGTACGTATGCCTGTTGTTCTAACCTACACATCTGCAACCGGCGGAGATGGTCGGCCACTTGCGTTAGAGTTAGTGGGAACAGTTGACGATGCAGCAGCAGTTTTGTCGACTGGCGCCTCATGAACATGTGAGTTGCCCCCTGTTGACAACTTGGAATGAAGGCGTTCGAGTGGGTCCCTAATGATATGCTTGGCCCCGCTGAAGGAAATATGCCCTAGAGGCAATAATAAAGTTATTATTTATTTCCTTATTTCATGATAAATGTTTATTATTCATGCTAGAATTGTATTAACCGGAAACATAATACATGTGTGAATACATAGACAAACAGAGTGTCACTAGTATGCCTCTACTTGACTAGCTCGTTAATCAAAGATGGTTATGTTTCCTAACCATAGACAAAGAGTTGTTATTTGATTAACGAGGTCACATCATTAGTTGAATGATCTGATTGACATGACCCATTCCATTAGCTTAGCACCCGATCGTTTAGTATGTTGCTATTGCTTTCTTCATGACTTATACATGTTCCTATGACTATGAGATTATGCAACTCCCGTTTGCCGGAGGAACACTTTGGGTGCTACCAAACGTCACAACGTAACTGGGTGATTATAAAGGAGCATTACAGGTGTCTCCAAAGGTAGATGTTGGGTTGGCGTATTTCGAGATTAGGATTTGTCACTCCGATTGTCGGAGAGGTATCTCTGGGCCCTCTCGGTAATGCACATCACATAAGCCTTGCAAGCATTGCAACTAATGAGTTAGTTGCGAGATGATGTATTACAGAACGAGTAAAGAGACTTGCCGGTAACGAGATTGAACTAGGTATTGGATACCGACGATCGAATCTCGGGCAAGTAACATACCGATGACAAAGGGAACAACGTATGTTGTTATGCGGTCTGACCGATAAAGATCTTCGTAGAATATGTAGGAGCCAATATGGGCATCCAGGTCCCGCTATTGGTTATTGACCGGAGACGTGTCTCGGTCATGTCTACATTGTTCTCGAACCCGTAGGGTCCGCACGCTTAAGGTTTCGATGACAGTTATATTATGAGTTTATGAGTTTTGATGTACCGAAGGAGTTCGGAGTCCCGGATGAAATCAGGGACATGACGAGGAGTCTCGAAATGGTCGAGACGTAAATATTGATATATTGGAAGCCTATGTTTGGATATCGGAAGTGTTCCGGGTGAAATCGGGATTTACCGGAGTACCGGGAGGTTACCGGAACCCCGCGGGAGCTATATGGGCCTTAGTGGGCTTTAGTGGAAAGGAGAAAGGGGCAGCCCAAGGTGGCTGTGCGCCTCCCCCCTTCCCCTAGTCCTATTAGGACTAGGAGAGGTGGCCGGCCCCCTCTCTCTCTTTCCCCCCTCAAGGAGTCCTATTCCAACTAGGATTGGGGGGGGTCCTACTCCCAGAGGGAGTAGGACTCCTGGCGCGCCCTATGTGGCCGGCCAGCCTCCCCCCTTTGGTCCTTTATATACTGAGGCAGAGGCACCCCAGAAACACACAAGTTGATCCACGTGATCTATTCCTTAGCCGTGTGCGGTGCCCCCAGCCACCATATTCCTCGATAATACTGTAGCGGAGTTTAGGCGAAGCCCTGCTGCTGTAGTGCATCAAGATCGTCACCACGCCGTCGTGCTGACGGAACTCTTCCCCGACACTTTGCTGGATCGGAGTCCGGGGATCGCCATCGAGCTGAATGTGTGCTCGAACTCGGAGGTGCCATAGTTTCGGTGCTTGATCGGTTGGATCGCGAAGACGTACGACTACTTCCTCTAAGTTGTGTCAACACTTCCACAGTCGGTCTGTGTGGGTACGTAGACAACACTCTCCCCTCTCGTTGCTATGCATCACATGATCTTGCGTGTGCGTAGGAAATTTTTTGAAATTACTACGAAACCCAACAGTGGCATCCGAGCCTAGGTTATTTATGTTGATGTTATATGCACGAGTAGAACACAAGTGAGTTGTGGGTGATATAAGTCATACTGCCTACCAGCATGTCATACTTTGGTTCGGCGGCATTGTTGGACGAGACGACCCAGACCAACATTACGCGTACGCTTACGCGAGACCGGTTTCCCCGACGTGCTTTGCACATAGGTGGCTTGCGGGCGACTGTCTCTCCAACTTTAGTTGAACCAAGTATGGCTACGCCCGGTCCTTGCGAAGGTTAAAACGGAGTCTATTTGACAAACTATCGTTGTGGTTTTGATGCGTAGGTGAGATTGGTTCTTGCTTAAGCCCGTAGCAGCCACGTAAAACTTGCAACAACAAAGTAGAGGACGTCTAACTTGTTTTTGCAGGGCATGTTGTGATGTGATATGGTCAAGACATGATGCTGAATTTTATTGTATGAGATGATCATGTTTTGTAACCGAGTTATCGGCAACTGGCAGGAGCCTTATGGTTTTCATTTTATTGTATGCAATGAAATCGCGATGTAATGCTTTACTTTATTACTAAGCGGTAGTGATAGTCGTGGAAGCACAAGCTTGGCGAGACGACAACGATGCTACGATAGAGATCAAGGTGTCACGCCGGTGACGATGGTGATCACGACGGTGCTTCGCAGATGGAGATCACAAGCACAAGATGATGATGGCCATATCATATCACTTATATTGATTGCATGTGATGTTTATCCTTTTATGCATCTTATCTTGCTTTGATTGACGGTAGCATTATAAGATGATCTCTCACTAAATTATCAAGAAGTGTTCTCCCTGAGTATGCACCGTTGCGAAAGTTCTTCGTGCTGAGACACCACGTGATGATCGGGTGTGATAGGTTCTACGTTCAAATACAACGGGTGCAAAATAGTTGCGCACGCGGAATACTCAGGTTATACTTGACGAGCCAAGCATATACAGACACTGGTAGAAAAAGGGCCTATAGTCCCGGTTCGTAAGGGCCTTTAGTCCCGGTTCAGGAATCGGGACTAAAGTGTCGGTACTAATACCTCCACCCTTTAGTCCCGGTTCAATCCAGAACCGGGACTAAAGGCCCTCCACGTGGGCAGTGCGCAGAGCCCAGTCAGGAGACCCTTTGGTCCCGGTTGGTGCCACCAACCGGGACCAAAGGGTCTCCTGACTGGGCTCTGCGCACGTGGAGACCCTTTGGTCCCGGTTGGTGGCACCAACCGGGACCAATAGGCATCCACGCGTCAGCACTTCTGTGGCTGGGGTTTTTGTTTTTTTTTTTGAAAGGGGGGGGGGGTTGGGGGTTTTAGGGGGTTAATTTAGGTGTTTCATATATTGTGTTAGCTAGTTATAATTAATAGAGAGAAGTGTCCTCTGTTATGTCTGTGCTTGGTCGACGCTACGTACTATACATACGTATATAGAGAGGACTAGACACGCTAGCTAGCTAGTAAGCAAACGAAGGAAACAGAAGATCGTCATGAACATATATGCATATATACAGAGAGAAGTGATATCGACCACCTCTCCTTCTCCGAGAGATTGGTCGAACAACAAGTTCTCGTATATCTATCTGACACTACTGGCTACATATATACAGTAATTATCTCTTACAAATATAATCATACGGACTCAGGGTTAACATAGAATTCTCCGTCTTCAGGGATCACGTGGTCAAGAAAGAATGCCGCCAATTCCTCTTGAATTCCTCGCATGCGAGCTGGTGCTAGGAGTTCATCCCGCTTCCGAAACATCTAATTTAAAGAAGGGGGTTAATACATATATATATGAATGAATGAAACTCAACACAAATGATGGTAATAATATAAAATTTTGAATGTTGTTATTTACGTACTTCATATTGTTCGTCAGTGTAGCCCCGCTCATAGGTCGTATGGCGGATGGACTCGCAAACATAGTAACCACAGAAATCATTCCCTTGTTGCTGCCACAACCACTTTACAAGAAATAGAGGTTAATCAAACTGATAAGCAAGAATGCCAAATGGTATTGATGAAACTAGCGCTTGAATGACTAGTAGATGCGCTTAAAATGCTACTATAGCTAGTACTTACTTTCGGGTGTCTAAATTGCAGCTCCTTCAGCAGTCCCGGAGCTTTTCTGGTGAATTTTCTCCAAACCCTGCCGGACAAAGAAAACAATTACTTGATATATCAGGAAATGAACAAAGTTGCTGATATGGTGGATAATGATCGATTTAACTTACTTCTCGAGTATTTGAGTCATGTCTGCATAGTCCTTGGGATCTTTTCGTCTTGAGTCTAAGACGGTTACTAGTCCCTGCTCAAGCTTAATATGTAGGAGAATATAGTGGAAACTGCACACGCATGCATAACTCATCAATTACATTACTATAACCTTGACTAATATATAAGGGAAACCGAATACGCACAAGACAGTAACACTCACTTGAAGTTGTAAGGAAAGAGTATTATATCTTTGTTTTGATTTATTATCAACGATTCTAGCATGCTGGCCTCGGTTTCTGCGGCATGAAATTTAACCTGAGTTGCATCTATGAGATTTGTGTTAATGAACCCAATATCACCGACTTGTCTTTTCTTCAATTCGATGATCTTCAATCTGCATAATATAGTGAAGATGATTATAAATACATGCAATGAAAGAGCTAAGCTATATAGAGAAACTTAATGACAGAAGTAGTACTACTTACAGACAGTAGCAGGTGACAGTTGCTTTATCGAGGGCCAATTGATTGAAGAACTGATAGAACTCCTCAAATGGAACAGGCAACAGATCAATTCCAACGAGGTCATGCTCCGGTTTAACTCTCGCATACAAAGTACTCCTCCCCCCAGAGTCTCTGCAGATTTTCAAGTACCAATCATGCAATCTTCGCATCATCGTTGATAGAGATCTTTCATCTTTGACGAGAGGCTTCCCGTACTCGTATCTTTGTATCTGCACGTCCATGGGGTCATAATGTACTTCGTCGGGCAGGTAATCTGCAGGATTGCTATAACCGGGCACCATCCTCGGATCATTATCGACGTTGTGGCTAGGCACCTTGAGCGGGGGGCACGATTGCTTCGCTTGTTCGCCGAGCTGGGCAATTTGTTTCCCAGCTCGTCGTTGTTTCAGCCTTTGATCACTGACAGTACTTCCCGACCGCTCCGCTTCGGCAAATTCCTTTCCAATAATGCGGTCATAGTTTCCTTTCGGCGAATCAGACTTCGGTGTTTTTGTTAGGGCAGCCAGAGTGCGCTTCACTTTCACCCGATCTACCTTCTCCTCCGGAGGTGGATGTTTCTTTGCTTTCACCCCTTCAAAGAATTTCTTCACTTCTTCTCGCGCGATCTCGGCGTTCTCCTCCTGGGTCCTCTCGTATGGTAACTTCTCTGGAGTCTTCAGAGAAGGACCGAATCTGTATGTCCTCCCGCCTCTGGTTGTACTGCTAGACACCGACCGAGCAGACGTAGCGGTTGTCTTCTTTACTTGCTTAAGCGGCGGAGGAGAAGGACTACGACGCGCCGGAGCAGCTGGAGCGGCGGCAGGTCTCTTCCGCCCTTGCTGAAGAGGCGGAGAAGGAGGAGGCGGGCTGCTCGGGCGCGTCGGCGCAGGCGGAGAAGGAGGCGGAGTGCCGCCGCACGCCGGAGAAGGAGCCGGCCGAGGGCCCTGATCGTCACTCGCCGGAGGAGGAGGAGGCGGTGGAGGCGGAGTGCCCTGACTCGCCGGAGGAGGAGGAGGAGGCGGTGGCGTCCAGTTCGGAAGGTTGATGAGGTCCTTCCGCCATAGGCATGGAGTCTTCAGAGCAGACCCCAGCCGAGTCTCCCCTTCACCGGTAGGGTGGTCAAGCTGGAGGTCCTCAAATCCCTCCGTTATCTCATCCACCATCACCCTAGCATATCCTTCTGGAATCGGCCGGCAGTGAAAAGTTGCGCCGGGTTCAGTAGGATAAACAGAGCCAACAGCTGCCTTGACCTTCAAATTCATCCATTGCGTCATAAGGTGGCAATTTTGAGACTCCGTGATAGCATCCACGGGATAGCTGGCAGGAGCCGTCAAGGCATGCTCTAGCTGAAGCAGCTCGGTGGAAGCCACGCTGCTTCTGCGCTGAGATGGCGGGGTAGCTTCGGGTGAGGCTTCGGCAGTACGTTTGCTGCGATTTGCTTCTCGTTCCTCTATCGCGTCCACCCTTGCTTGCAGCGCCTGCATTTGGGTCTGCTGCACTTTTTTCCTCCTCTCATGGGATTTGTAACCGCCTGCGTCCGGAAACCCAACCTTCCACGGAATGGAGCCTGGCGTGCCTCGTGTTCGTCCAGGGTGCTCAGGATTCCCGAGGGCCATTGTGAGCTCGTCGTTCTCTCTGTCTGGAAAGAACGTCCCTTCCTGCGCTGCTTCGATATACTGCTTAAGCTTACTGACTGGTATGTCCATTTGATCGTTCGTCCAAATGCACTTCCCTGTTTCAGGGTCCAGGGTTCCGCCAGCCCCGAAGAACCAAGTCCGGCAACAGTCTGGCCAGTTAATTGTCTCTGGTTCGATCCCTTTATGAACCAGATCATTCTCAGTCTTGGACCACTTAGGCCGGGCTACGAGCTAGCCACCTGACCCCGTGCGATGGTGAAGCTTCTTCTTCGCAGCATTTTGCTTGTTTGTCACCGACATCTTCTTACTCTTTTCCGATGTCTTGTGGGCCACAAATGCAGGCCAGTGATCTCTGATATTCTCATATCTGCCCTTGAATTCTGGTGTCTCATTATTTTCGACAAACTTATTCAGCTCTTTCTTCCACCTCCTGAATAGTTCTGCCATCCTCTTCAGAGCAAAAGACTTGATTAATTTCTCTTTAACTGGGTTCTCTGGATTATCCTCAGGCGGTAGGGTGAAATTTGACTTCAGCTCAGTCCAAAGATCATTTTTCTGCATATCATTGACATAAGAGACCTCAGGGTCTTCTGTAGCCGGCTTAAACCATTGCTGGATGCTTATCGGGATCTTGTCCCTAACCAGAACCCCGCACTGAGCAACAAATGCACTCTTTGTCCGGAGGGGTTCAATAGGTTGGCCGTCGGGCGCGATTGCTATGATCTCAAACTTTTCATCCGAGCTCAACTTTTTCTTCGGGCCTCGTCTCTTTACCGAAGTTGTGCTCGATCCGGAGGGCTAGAAAAAAGAACAAAGACTTAATTAATATGTGTACATACCAAAACAATGAATGCATCAATCAGCTAGTCAGCATAGGCTTAACTAATATATATACCTGGCCGGACTCGGTTCGGTCATCGGAGCCGTCCTCATGTTCTTCTTCTTGCACCGGCATTAGGTCACCGTAGCCAGCTTGTTCAACCTGTCCTTCCAGACCATCGGTTTCATTGAGAAACAACGAGATGGCATCACTTCCTTCTGCGATTATGTCCCTCAACAACGCTTCTTTTGTTGCTTCGTCTAGGGCGGTGTCCATAGTTTCTACAAATATTTACAACATGGCAATTATTATTCAAACATGATAGATGGATATATTAGTGCCAAACGTAGAACTAGCTACCTAATCATAGTAAGCTATCGGGAGGGGGTATATATCGACAACGACGACACTACATCTATGTCCCTCGACGACCCTCGTTCCCAATAAAAAAAGAGGAAGAAGAAGAAAAATAAGAGGAGAAGAAAGAATAGAGGAGAAGATCTCCTCTATTCTTTCTTCTCCTCTTTTTTTCTTCTTCCTCTTCTTTTTTTATCCTCTTCTTCCTCTCATGTTCGATAGGATCGCCGAGGGGTCGGGAGGTTGCGTAGTGTCTCAGGATTCAACAAAACCATGTCTTCATCATTAGGTGAAAGTAACATGTGCATGATGGTACGAAGCTCTTCAAAGTTGTTCTGGAACGGACTCCCAGATAGGATAATCCGCCTTTTGGTACAAAGTTCAGCAAGAGCCTTCCGAATATCGCTATTTGGAAGGCCTTTGCTGAATTGGTACCAAAAGGCGGATTATTCTATCTAGGACTCCATTCCAAAACAACTTTGCAGAAATTCGTACCAACATGCCCTGGTTACTTCCGGCTAATGATGAAGGCATGGATTTCTTCAATACTTTGACACTAGGAAACCTCTCTCGACCCCTCGGCGATCCTCGACCCCTCGAACCCTCGACGACCCTGGAACCCTCGATCCCTAGACGACCCTCTTCTTCCTCTCATGTTCGAGAGGATCACCGAGGGGTCGGGAGGTTGCCTAGTGTCAAAGGATTCAACAAAACCATGTCTTCATCATTAGGCGAAAGTAACCCATTTGCACTTAAACAAAGGGACCTTAAAATCAGGTCCGTAGTCAAGTTCCCATATGTCCACTATGTAACCATAATATGTGTCCTTTCCGCTCTCGGTTGCTGCATCAAAGCGGACACCGCTGTTTTGGTTGGTGCTCTTTTGATCTTGGGCGATCATGTAAAATGTATTCCCATTTATCTCGTATCCTTTGTAAGTCAATACAGTCAAAGATGGTCCCCTGAACAACAAGTACAACTCATCACAAACAGTGTTGTCACCTCTGAGACGTGTTTCCAACCAACTGCTGAAAGTCCTGATGTGTTCACATGTAATCCAGTCGTCGCACTGCTCCGGGTGTTTGGAGCGCAGACTGTTCTTGTGTTCATCGACATACGGGGTCACCAAGGTAGAGTTCTGTAGAACTGTGTAGTGTGCTTGAGACCAAGAATATCCGTCCCTGCATATTATTGAGTCTCTTCCCAGAGTGCCTTTTCCAGTCAGTCTCCCCTTATACCGCGATTTAGGGAGACCTATCTTGTTAAGGCCAGGAATGAAGTCAACACAAAACCCGATAACATCCTCTGTTTGATGGCCCATGGAGATGCTTCCTTCTGGCCTAGCGCGGTTACGGACATATTTCTTTAGGACTCCCATGAACCTCTCAAAGGGGAACATATTGTGTAGAAATACGGGCCCCAGGATGACAATCTCGTCGACTAGATGAACTAGGACGTGCGTCATGATATTGAAGAAGGATGGTGGGAACACCAGCTCGAAACTGACAAGACATTGCGCCACATCACTCCTTAGCCTTGGTACGATTTCTGGATCGATCACCTTCTGAGAGATTGCATTGAGGAATGCACATAGCTTCACAATGGCTAATCGGACGTTTTCCGGTAGAAGCCCCCTCAATGCAACCGGAAGCAGTTGCGTCATAATCACGTGGCAGTCATGAGACTTTAGGTTCTGAAACTTTTTCTCTGGCATATTTATTATTCCCTTTATATTCGATGAGAAGCCATTCGTGACCTTCATACTGAGCAGGCATTCAAAGAAGATTTCTTTCTCTTCTTTCGTAAGAGCGTAGCTGGCAGGACCTTTATACTGCTTCGGAGGCATGCCGTCTCTTTCGTGCAAACGTTGCAGGTCCTCTCGTGCCTCAGGTGTATCTTTTGTCTTCCCATACACGCCCAAGAAGCCTAGCAGGTTCACGCAAAGGTTCTTCGTCACGTGCATCACGTCGATTGAGGAGCGGACCTCTAGGTCTTTCCAGTAGGGTAGGTCCCAAAATATAGATTTCTTCTTCCACATGGGTGCGTGTCCCTCAGCGTCATTCGGAACAGCTAGTCCACCGGGACCCTTTCCAAAGATTACGTAGTGTAAATCATTGACCATAGCAAGCACGTGATCACCGGTGCGCATGGCGGGCTTCTTCCGGTGATCTGCCTCGCCTTTGAAATGCTTGCCTTTCTTTCGACATTGATGGTTGGTCGGAAGAAATCGACGATGGCCCAAGTACACATTCTTCCTTCATTTGTCCAGGTATATACTTTCAGTGTCATCTAAACAGTGCGTGCATGCGTGGTATCCTTTGTTTGTCTGTCCTGAAAGGTTACTGAGAGCGGGCCAATCGTTGATGGTCACGAACAGCAACGCCTTAAGGTTAAATTCCTCCTGTCTGTGCTCATCCCACGTACGTACACCGTTTCCATTCCATAGCTGTAAAAGTTCTTCAACTAATGGCCTTAGGTACACATCAATTTCGTTGCCGGGTTGCTTAGGGCCTTGGATGAGAACTGGCATCATAATGAACTTCCGCTTCATGCACATCCAAGGAGGAAGGTTATACATACATAGAGTCACGGGCCAGGTGCTGTGATTGCTGCTCTGCTCCCCGAAAGGATTAATGCCATCCGCGCTTAAAGCAAACCATACATTCCTTGGGTCCTTTGCAAACTCATCCCAGTACTTTCTCTCGATTTTTCTCCACTGCGACCCGTCAGCGGGTGCTCTCAACTTCCCATCTTTCTTTCAGTTCTCACTGTGCCATCGCATCAACTTGGCATGCTCTTCGTTTCTGAACAGACGTTTCAACCGTGGTATTATAGGAGCATACCACATCACCTTCGCAGGAACCCTCTTCCTGAGGGGCTCGCCGTCAACATCACCAGGGTCATCTCGTCTGATCTTATACCACAACGCACCGCATACCGGGCATTCGTTCAGATCCTTGTAGGCACCGCGGTAGAGGATGCAGTCATTAGGGCATGCATGTATCTTCTCCACCTCCAATCCTAGAGGGCATATGACCTTCTTTGCTGCGTATGTACTGTCGGGCAATTCGTTATCGTTTGGAAGCTTCTTCTTCAATATTTTCAGTAGCTTCTCAAATCCTTTGTCAGCCACAGCATTCTCTGCCTTCCACTGCAGCAATTCCAGTACGGTACCGAGCTTTGTGTTGCCATCTTCGCAATTCGGGTATAACCCTTTTTTGTGATCCTCTAACATGCGATCGAACTTCAGCTTCTCCTTTTGACTAATGCATTGCGTCCTTGCATCGACAATGACCCGGCGGAGATCATCATCATCGGGCACATCGTCTGGTTCCTCTTTATCTTCAGCAGCTTCACCCGTGGCAGCATCATTGGGCACATCGTCTGGTTCCTCTTGATCTTCACCAGCTCCCCCCGTTGCAGCATCACCGTATTCAGGGGGCACATAGTTGTCATCGTACTCTTCTTCTTCGCCGTCTTCCATCATAACCCCTATTTCTCCGTGCCTCGTCCAAACATTATAGTGTGGCATGAAACCCTTGTAAAGCAGGTGGGAGTGAAGGATTTTCCGGTTACAGTAAGACCTCGTATTCCCACATTCAGTGCATGGACAACACATAAAACCATTCTGCTTGTTTTCCTCAGCCGCATCGAGAAACTCATGCACGCCCTTAATGTACTCGCGGGTGTGTCTGTCACCGTACATCCATTGCCGGTTCATCTGCGTGCATTATATATAATTAAGTGTCCAAATTAATAGAAGTTCATCATCACATTAAAACCAAAGTGCATACATAGTTCTCATCTAACAACATATAGCTCTCCAGAGCATCTAATTAATTAAACCATACATTGAAACTATGTAAAACATTTCAATGCGAAAACAAATGCGATCATAATCGCAACCAAGGTAACAATTGATCCAACGGCATAATGATACCAAGCCTCGGTATGAATGGCATATTTTCTAATCTTTCTAATCTTCAAGCGCATTGCATCCATCTTGATCTTGTGATCATCGACGACATCCGCAACATGCAACTCCAATATCATCTTCTCCTCCTCAATTTTTTTTATTTTTTCCTTCAACAAATTGTTTTCTTCTTCAACTAAATTTAACCTCTCGACAATAGGGTCGGTTGGCATTTCCGATTCACATACATCCTAGATAAATAAAATCTATGTCACGTTGGTCGGCATAATTTTCATAAACAATAAATGAACCAATAGTTATGAAGATAATATACATACCAAATCCGAATCATAGACAGGACGAGGGCCGACGGGGGTGGATACCAAAACCATCGCACTATATAAGATGCAATAATAAATGTAAGAAAACGATACAAGTATCTATCTAAACAGACAAGTAAGAATATTTTTCCTTTCAGAAAGAAGATAAGAACAAGAGGCTCACCACGGTGGTGTCGGTGATGAGATCAGCGCGGGTGATCGACGGCGGTGAAGACGGGGACGGGGCGTGACGGACCGCTAAATCTAGACAAATCTCGAGGAAAATGGAGCTTGGAGGTCGAGCTTCGAGAGGAGAAAGTTTAAGTAGTGTGGCTCGGGCATTCCATCGAACACCACATGTGCATAGGAGGTGAGCTAGAGCACCACAAACCCCTCCCCTCGCCGGCCAGAGAAAAACAGAGCACTGGAGTGCTCTGCTCGCGGGCGAGGGTATATATAGGCACCTCATTGGTCCCGGTTTGTGGCAAGAACCGGGACTAAAGGGGAGCCTTTGGTCCCGGTTCAGGCCACCAACTGGGACCAATGGTGGTGGTCCAGGAGCGAGGCCCATTGGTCCCGGTTCGTCCCACCAACCGGGACCAAAAGGTCCAGACGAACCGGGACCAATGGCCCACGTGGTACGGCCGGCCCCCTGGGCTCACGAATCGGGACCAATGCCCACATTAGTCCCGGTTCTACACTGAACCGGGACTAATGGGCTGAGCCGGCCTGGACCATAGCCCTGTTTTCTACTAGTGAGATATGGCCTCGGAACACGGAGACCGAAAGGTCGAGCGTGAATCATATGGTAGATATGATCAACATAACGATGTTCACCATTGAAAACTACTCCATCTCACGTGATGATCGGACATGGTTTAGTTGATTTGGATCACGTGATCACTTAGAGGATTAGAGGGATGTCTATCTAAGTGGGAGATCTTAAGTAATATGATTAATTGAACTTAAATTTATCATGAACTTAGTCCTGGTAGTATTTTGCAAATTATGTTGTAGATCAATAGCTCGCGTTGTTGCTTCCCTGTGTTTATTTTGATATGTTCCTAGAGAAAATTGTGTTGAAAGATGTTAGTAGCAATGATGCGGATTGAATCTGTGATCTGAGGTCTATCCTCATTGCTGCACAGAAGAATTATGTCCTTGATGCACCGCTAGGTGACAGACCTATTGCAGGAGCAGATGCAGACGTTATGAACGTTTGGCTAGCTCAATATGATGACTACTTGATAGTTTAAGTGCACCATGCTTAACGGCTTAGAATCGGGACTTCAAAGACGTTTTGAACGTCATGGACCATATGAGATGTTCCAGGAGTTGAAGTTAATATTTCAAGCAAATACCCGAGTTGAGAGATATGAAGTCTCCAACAAGTTCTATAGCTAAAATATGGAGGAGAATCGCTCAACTAGTGAGCATGTGCTCAGATTTTCTGGGTACTACAATCGCTTGAATCAAGTGGGAGTTAATCTTCTAGATAAGATAGTGATTGACAGAATTCTCTAGTCACCATCACCAAGTTAGTAGAACTTCGTGATGAAGTATGATATGCAAGGGATAACGGAAACGATTCCCAAGCTCTTCGTAATGCGGAAATTGACGAAGGTAGAAATCGAGAAAAATATCAAGTGTTGATGGTAGACAAGACCACTAGTTTCAAGAAAAGGGCAGAGGGAAGAAGGGGAACTTCAAGAATAACAGCAAGCAAGTTGCTGCTGAAGTAAAGAAGCCCAAGTCTGATCCTAAGCCTGAGACTAAGTGCTTCTACTGCAAAGGGACTGGTCACTGGAAGCAGAACTACCCCAAGTGATTGGCAGATAAGAAGGATGGCAAAGTGAACATAAGTATATTTGATATACATGTTATTGATGTGTACTTTACTAGTGTTTATAGCAACCCCTCAGTATTTGATACTAGTTCAGTTGCTAAGATTAGTAACTCGAAATGGGAGTTGCAGAATAAACAGAGACTAGTTAAGGGTGAAGTGACGATGTGTGTTGGAAGTGGTTCCAAGATTGATATGATCATCATCGCACACTCCCTATACTTTCGGGATTAGTGTTGAACCTGAATAAGTGTTATTTGGTGTTTGCGTTAAGCATGAATATGATTTGATCATGTTTATTGTAATAGGGTTATTCATTTAAGTAAGAGAATAAATTGTTGTTCTGTTTACATGAATAAAACCTTATATGGTTACACACCCAATGAAAATAGTTCGTTGGATCTCGATCGTAGTGATACACATAATCATAATATTGAAACCAAAAGATGCAAAGTTAATAATGATAGTGCAACTTATTTGTAGCACTGCCGTTTAGGTCATATTGGTGTAAAGCGCATGAAGAAACTCCATGCTGATGGGATTTTAGAATCACTTGATTATGAATCACTTGATGCTTGCGAACCATGCCTTATGGGCAAGATGACTAAAATGCCGTTCTCCGGAACAATGAAGCAAGCAAAAGATTTGTTGGAAATCATACATACTGATGTATGTGGTCCGATGAATATTAAGGCTTGCGACAAGTATCATTATTTTCTGATCTTCATAGATGATTTGAGCAGATATGAGTATATCTACTTGATGAAACATAAGTCTGAACCATTTGAAAAGTTCAAAGAATTTCAGAGTGAAGTGAAAAATCATCGTAACAAGAAAAATAAAGTTTCTACAATCTGATCGTAGAGAAGAGTATTTGAGTTTCAACCTGATAAGCTCAAACCCAAATCGGAGAAATGTGTCTTCATAGGATATCCAAAAGAAACTATTGGATACACCTTCTATCACAGATCCGAAGGCAAGACTTTTGTTGCTAAATTCGGAAACTTTCTAGAGAAGGAGTTTCTCTCGAAAGAAGTGAGTGGGAGGAAAGTAGAAAACTTGATAAGGTAATTGTACCTTCTCCCTTATTGGAAAGTAGTTCATCACAGAAATAATGTTCTTGTGACTACTACACCAATTAGTGAGGAAGCTAATGATGTTGATCATGAAACTTCAGGTCAAGATACTACTGAACCTCGTAGATCGACCAGAGCGAGATCCGCACCAGAGTGGTACGGTAATCCTGTTCTGGAAGTCATGCTACTAGATCATGATGAACCTACGAACTATGAAGAAGCGATGGTGAGCCCAGATTCCGCAAAGTGGCTTGAAGCCATGAAATCTGAGATGGGATCCATGTATGAGAACAAAGTATGGACTTTGGTTGACTTGCCCGATGATCGGCAAGCAATTGAGAATAAATGGATCTTCAAGAGGAAGACGGACGCTGATAGTAGTGTTACTATCTACAAAGCTAGAATTGTCGCAAAAGGTTTTCGACAAGTTCAAGGTGTTGAATACGATGAGAGTTTCTCACTCGTATCTATGCTTAAGTCTGTCCGAATCATGTTAGCAATTGCCGCATTTTATGAAATCTGGCAAATGGATAAACAAAACTGCATTCCTTAATAGATTTATTAAAGAAGAGTTGTATATGATACAACCAGAAGGTTTTGTCAATCCTAAAGGTGCTAACAAAATATGCAAGCTCCAGCGATCCATCTATGGACTGGTGCAAGCATCTCGGAGTTGGAATATACGCTTTGATAAGTTGATCAAAGCATATAGTTTTATACAGACTTGCGGTGAAGACTGTATTTACAAGAAAGTGAGTGGGAGCACTACAACATTTCTGATAAGTATATGTGAACAACGTATTGTTGATCAGAAATAATCTATAATTTTCTGGAAAGCATAAAGGAATATTTGAAAGGAGTTTTTCAAAGAAAGACCTCGGTAAAGCTGCTTACATATTGAGCATCAAGATCTATAGAGATAGATCAAGACGCTTGATAAGTTTTTCAATGAGTACATACCTTGACAAGATTTTGAAGTAGTTCAAAATGGAACAGTCAAAGAAAGAGTTCTTGCCTGTGTTACAAGGTGTGAAATTGAGTAAGACTCAAAGCCCGACCACGGCAGAAGATAGAAATAGAATGAAAGTCATTCCCTATGCCTCAGCCATAGGTTCTATAAAGTATGCCATGCTGTGTACCAGATCTATTGTATGCCCTACCATTGAGTTAGGCAAGGGAGTACGATAGTGATCTAGGAGTAGATCACTGGACAGCGGTCAGAATTATCCTTAGTAAAATAAGGATATGTTTCTCGATTATGGACGTGACAAAAAGGGTTCGTCATAAAGGGTTACGTCGATGCAAGTTTTGACACTAATCTAGATGACTCTAAGTCTCGATCTAGATACATATTGAAAGTGGGAGCAATAAGCTAGAGTAGCTCCGTGCAGAGCATTGTTGACATAGAAATTCGCAAAATACTTACGGATCTGAATGTGACAGACCCATTGACTAAAATTATCTCACAAGCAAAACATGATCACACCTTAGTACTCTTTGGATGTTAATCACATAGCGATGTGAACTAGATTACTGACTCTAGTAAACCCTTTGGGTGTTGATCACATATCGATGTGAACTATGGGTGTTAATCACATGGTGATGTGAACTATTGCTGTTAAATCACATGGCGATGTGAACTAGATTATTGACTCTAGTGCAAGTGGGAGACTGAAGGAAATATGCCCTAGAGGCAATAATAAAGTTATTATTTATTTCCTTATTTCATGATAAATGTTTATTATTCATGCTAGAATTGTATTAAATGGAAACATAATACATGTGTGAATGCATAGACAAACAGAGTGTCACTAGTATGCCTCTACTTGACTAGCTCGTTAATCAAAGATGGTTATGTTTCCTAACCATAGACAAAGAGTTGTTATTTGATTAACGAGGTCACATCATTAGTTGAATGATCTGATTGACATGACCCATTCCATTAGCTTAGCAGCTGATCGTTTAGTATGTTGCTATTGCTTTCTTCATGACTTATACATGTTCCTATGACTATGAGATTATGCAACTCCCGTTTGCCGGAGGAACACTTTGGGTGCTACCAAACGTCACAACGTAACTGGGTGATTATAAAGGAGCATTACAGGTGTCTCCAAAGGTAGATGTTGGGTTTGGCGTATTTCGAGATTAGGATTTGTCACTCCGATTGTCGGAGAGGTATCTCTGGGCCCTCTCGGTAATGCACATCACATAAGCCTTGCAAGCATTGCAACTAATGAGTTAGTTGCGAGATGATGTATTACAGAACGAGTAAAGAGACTTGCCGGTAACGAGATTGAACTATGTATTGGATACCGACGATCGAATCTCGGGCAAGTAACATACCGATGACAAAGGGAACAACGTATGTTGTTATGCGGTCTGACCGATAAAGATCTTCGTAGAATATGTAGGAGCCAATATGGGCATCCAGGTCCCGCTATTGGTTATTGACCGGAGACGTGTCTCGGTCATGTCTACATTGTTCTCGAACCCGTAGGGTCCGCACGCTTAAGGTTTCGATGATAGTTATATTATGAGTTTATGAGTTTTGATGTACCGAAGGAGTTCGGAGTCTCGGATGAGATCAGGGACATGACGAGGAGTCTCGAAATGGTCGAGACGTAAAGATTGATATATTGGAAGCCTATGTTTAGATATCGGAAGTGTTCCGGGTGAAATCGGGATTTTACCGGAGTACCGGGAGGTTACCGGAACCCCCCGGGAGCTATATGGGCCTTAGTGGGCTTTAGTGGAAAGGAGAAAGGGGCAGCCCAAGGTGGCTGTGCGCCTCCCCCCTTCCCCTAGTCCTATTAGGACTAGGAGAGGTGGCCGGCCCCCTCTCTCTCTTTCCCCCCTCAAGGAGTCCTATTCCAACTAGGATTGGGGGGGGGGGAATCCTACTCCCAGAGGGAGTAGGACTCTCCTGGCGCGCCCTATGTGGCCGGCCAGCCTCCCCCCTTTGGTCCTTTATATACTGAGGCAGAGGCACCCCATAAACACACAAGTTGATCCACGTGATCTATTCCTTAGCCGTGTGCGGTGCCCCCAGCCACCATATTCCTCGATAATACTGTAGCGGAGTTTAGGCGAAGCCCTGCTGCTGTAGTGCATCAAGATCGTCACCACGCCGTCGTGCTGACGGAACTCTTCCCCGACACTTTGCTGGATCGGAGTCCGGGGATCGTCATCGAGCTGAACGTATGCTCGAACTCGGAGGTGCCGTAGTTTCGGTGCTTGATCGGTTGGATCGCGAAGACGTACGACTACTTCCTCTAAGTTGTGTCAACACTTCCGCAATCGGTCTGCGTGGGTACGTAGACAACACTCTCCCCTCTCGTTGTTATGCATCACATGATCTTGCGTGTGCGTAGGAAAATTTTTGAAATTACTACGAAACCCAACACCCGCGTGAAGTAGTCTTCTTCACCCTGCAAAAACGAAAAGCACGTGAAAAAGGTATTAAAAGTGAACAAAAAATATTTGCCATGGTATAAAATCTAAAAAAATGAAAAATAGGTGGAAAAGTTGGTAGTTGCCATGTAAGGAGAATATGAGTTGCCATGCAAATCTAGCAAGAGTTGCCATGCTAGCCAACTTGAAGAATGATAAAAATGTCTGATCTGCCAGGAATGCAATTTCAAAACTAGGTATGGGATGAGCACACTAGCCAATGGAAAGATGGCAGTTGCCATGTAGGTACAATAAGAGTTGCCATTTGGCCTAGATAGCAGTTGCCATGTAAAAACAAGCAGGAATTGCCATACAGTTAAAAAGTAAGGAAATCATTTGAAAAAACAGCAGTTGCCCATGTGAGGACGATGACAGAAGCCCATGTGGCAAGCTGAACGGATGCATTGAAAAATCAAAAAATATAGCACTACGTCAATGAAAGCACATGGAAAACCTACTTCTTGACTGGCTTTCTCAGGTCTGGCAGCACGACATGATCCCCGGTGTTGGACGTCGTCGTACGAGGAGATGACCTGGTGGAAGGGGTGTCACCAGCAATGGGGGCACCTTTGTTCAACCGAGCAGAAACACGGGTTGGTGTTGGTGCCTGTTTTTTCGTAACTGCTCGTCCACCAGCTGTCGCCTCCCTGCACATATAAGATGGAGGAAACAAGACGTGGCAATTGTCAGACAGCAAACTCATTGTCGCGCTTAGCAAAAACAAATGCAAAAAGGGATCAGTCTGTTCCAAAAACGTAGACAAAAAAACTAAAATTAAAGTCGAACCTCCTCCTAGTAGCTACGGGATCGGTCCTACACCTCTTGCCAGGAGAACCCTGCGCAACATCCTCTGGAGCCCTCCCCCTCTTTGATGGCAACACCCCGTCACCTCTCACAGTCGTATGTTTTTTGACTTTCTCTGGTGGGGGACATCTCGTGCATCCTTGCCCTTCTTACCACCTGCACGAACTTCAACATGTTCATCATCATCGGTGTCCTGTTGCACGTTCTCCATGTCATCGTTGTCATCCTTGCTGAGACCAGCGTCTCCATATAGTTCATCTTGTGTGTCAGCAAGCTCTTGGGAACTGTTGTAGTCATACCGGCCATGGCAACCAGTTGACCGATGTGCCGTTCTGAGACAAATGTAGTGAACTGTCTCGCAACCGCGTCGCTGTCGGAGCCATTAAGGGACGTCCACCCCTCAACCAACTTCCCGAGCAAGCCGGTCATTCCGGATGCAAACTGCCCAATTAGATGCTCAACAGGTGCCCTCGCCTGTGCACGAAACAAGAAGCAGCAGTAACCAACCATATTACAGTCACTAGCACGACATCAAAAATAATGCAAGGCAACCATAGATATATGTCCTTGATTACCTCAGTAGGGCAAGACGGAGCTGAGTGCACGTCCATCCACTTCCCAAAGTTTTGACGCCCCCCAAACACGCTGTAGTCTATAGCATGCTTGGCCATCAGCTGGAAAAAACCAAAAAAATAGCTAGGATGTAAGAGAGAGAATGATGAACACTGACTAGCAGTTCATTTGTTGCAAAATACAAACAAAAAAGAAGACGTGAATATAAGTTTCAGCACGAATGACAGAGTTGCATGTGGAGTGAGACATGGATACCATACTCAGACAGCCATGGCTAACAAAGGTAGTCATCTCTTGTTAACCACAGACGGTTGCCACACGACGATATGTTATGCCGCAAAAATTTGTAAGAATGTCGTGTAGAGAAAGAAACCAGAACTAACCTGCAGTTTTCCATATTTGGTATCAGTTATCCTGTCTGCAGCAAGCACAGCCTTGACAGCATCGATAATCCATGCAGAAACAGCAAACTTGTGTGTAGGCGGCGCGCCTCCTGTCCCAGTGAAATCCACGGTGGACAGATCAAGACAGTTGACGTACATGAGCTGATGTACAACAATTTTGAAAAGAAAAAAATATCAGTTGCGATCATGGTATTTTACGAAAAAACAGGATAATATATATGTTCCTACGATCATCAAGTTGAAGTGTATGAAAAAGAGAGAAAGAACAAGTTGCCATCTGTATGTGCTAGTTGCCATCATATTGTCATGATGGCAGTTGCCATATTGTCATGATGGCAGTTGCCATCATAGTATGATGGCAGTTGCCATATTGTCATGATGGCAATTGCCATATTGTCATTATGGCAGTTGCCATCTTGTTATGATCAGGTTGCCATGCATGAATAAAAGGTGTTAAAAAGAGTGTTCATATAAAGGACTGGTAAAAAAATACCATTAAATGTAGTCGACAACCCTTCCGGTACATCTTACTTGAGAATGCATCATGCAGGAAGTCGGCAATGAACTTACATAAATTCATGTTCTTCACATCTTTCAGTTTTGCCTGCACCACACAAAATTCAGGACAACGAGATGCCGCATCAGAAATCAAATGGAAAAAAACATCAAAAAACACTGGCAGTGACTAGCTTGCACATGACATCGGAGCAAAAAAATTAAAGGAAAAATAATGTAGTAAAGATAGATCATTCACCAGGATGGGGAAGCATTTGTTGCTTGGGCGAAGAGAAGTGGTCGACGCGAAAACAGCTAAGATGAGGTACATGAGTAGTTTCATCTTAAAAACCTCGCCATGGGTTATCATGGCCTGCAGCGAATCTGCTAGTACAGACGTGTTCGGCATGGATTCCAACCCAGGAAACAAACGGGGGAACAACGTTTCCTCGATCTTGTTATTGATCTCATACGGGACTTTGATTTGTCCACGGGGCACACCCAAAGTGCAGAACACAGATTCCTCGTTCAACGGCAGTCTTCCACGTCCCGGAATCACAAATTCCCTGGAGGCGGGGTCGTAAATCTCACCAAGCCAGTCACATACAGGGTTGACTAGATTCGTGCACCGGACATTCATCATAGCCTGCATACCCATCTCAGCAGCAGCTCCCTTCTGATCATCGGTAAATCTGTCAGTCAATGAAGTCAGTCGTTCTTGGGAGGCCTTGTTGCGAGTACGTTTCTTCTTCTGCAAAAAACAGACAAATGATCAGTTGTTACCATGTTTTCACTGTCATGAAATTTTAGTTCATGACAGACGACTGCAAGCTCGAGGTGGCAACCAATAACATATGCAGGAGGAAGAGGGTGTGTGGATAGTTACCTCGTCGCCCTCTTTTCTCCGTCCAGTTGCCCGATTCCGCTATGGTGGATCCATGAAATCATCATCATCGTTTTGATGATCGCCGCGAGATTCTGCTGAGGTAAGAACAGACCAAATTGTCACTGTGGAAATGAAAATGCAAGAAGTAAGCAGTTGCCACCTAACAGAATGTCCTTGCCGCATGGGCTCGAGTGAAAAATGTCAAATAGTGAATGCAAAAATATCACATGAACACGCACGCACGCACCCCCTATGATTGTCAAAAACATAAATGTGGCAATTAAGCACATTGGTTACATTTGAAAAAAATGTACAGATCGTAAATGCACTTAAAAACAAAAATGTTGAAGTTGCCATGTTAGCACAAGATAGTACGAAAAGAAAGTCACAAAATCCTCCACTACAGAAACCTAAGATGTGGCAGCTCACACCCTGTCCTCATACAACAAATGACTTGCCATGTGTTTCAATGGCAAAAATGTGCTAGGTTGAAATTGCCATGTTAAAATGCAACACAGATATCACAAGTGTGTTCAGATATCACAAGCGATGAAAAACATCTGATGAACAACCTGAAAATTGCCACAGTGTGTCCAGATATCACAAGTCATCATGGCAGAAACACGAAAATTGCGGCTGCCATACAATGAATTTGCCACATTATACTGACTGTAACATGGCAACATACATGCTATGTTCAGACAAAAACTTGCCACATGGAAAGCATATATATGGCATCTGACACAGTTGATGTGCAAATTAGTTGTCATGTTATGTAGCCAATTTGCCACATTATCCTGTCTACAACATGGCAACAGCCACAGTGTGTTCATAGTCTATTGCCGCAAGAATATACTATCCAGGTGGCAACATGCATAGTTGATGTGCAGATTAGTTGCCATCCAGTGCAATTGGTTACTGAAACTGCAGTGACTACCGATTTACTGCACTTTACCATTCCTACAGTGTGGCAACTATCACAATCAGTCAGGAAAAATTAGTTGCCACATGGAAAAAGCATGTTTGTGGCAACTATGACAGTCATTCGGGAAATTAGTTGCCGCATGGAAAGGAATGTTTGTGGCAACTATCACAGTCATTCAAGAAATTAGTTGCCGCATGGAAAAGCATGTTTGTGGCAACTATCACAATCATTTAGAAAAATTAGTTGCCATACAGTCATGATAGTTACTCAAACCACCACGTTTGCCTTCATACTGCAGTTTTGAAAAACAACTAACTAGATCTAGGGTTCAATGGCAACTGTAATGACTTGAAATTCATCCCCAAAATTCTCCACGAACTGATCGCAAATACCAATTCGAAGCAATGCGCAACTATCAGACCGGAAAACAACCGCCCAATCCCAAGGCACAACCAGTGTGTGTCTCCGGACAGGCAGAACCACACCGGCGAGACCGCCACCGCGGCGGCGACGAAACTGCCCAGTGCCACCGAAAACGGCAAGCATAGGACTCCGCTGCCGGCGGCAACGCTGGGGCATCGCCAAATCGCCTGAATCTCTACGAATCTCGAGCGAAGTATCGAACACCGAGGGAAGGGGATAAAAATGCAGGCAAGGATTGTGACAGTGGGAGCGAGCATTACCTTCAATCTGTAGGCGCTCCGGCGAGGCCGCTCCGGTCCGGCGAGCACCACCGACGGCCGCGAACTCCGTCGACTCTTCCGCCTCCGCCGTCGCCTTCTTCCCTCGTCTTCTCCTCCAATCGTCTGAAATGTGAAGTGGGTTGTGCGAGTAACTGTGGGGATGACTAAATGGAACCGTGAGGGGTAGGCGGGCGAAGTGCGTGACGTGTTTGACATCAACCACGGTCGGCGCGTGGCGTGCGGACGCATAGCAGTTCCACCGCACGCCCCCGAGTGGCAACCGCTGACCGCGGGGGGGCAACCGACGTGCGGGCGAACTATGTCACACACCACACAGTCGCCTTGTCCTACGTGGCACAGAAAATCGGCCAGATTGTGCCAAGATTCGTGCATATAGTACTGGACGGTGATGGATGCGTGTGGTCGAGATGGTCAACGCCCATACGTGTGGGCGTTAACATTTCCGCAAATCAAAAAAGGAAAAACACAGATAAAAGAATCCCGCAGAGACAGCAACAGTAATGGGCCAGCCCACTGGCCTCGTGTGAGTCGGGCCGCTGCGTGGAGAAAACCCTGCCAATAGTTGCGTGGCGCGCCGCACCGCCTCCGATTCCCCACCCGCCGTCGTCTTGCCTTCTTCCCGACCGCATCCCCATACCAGAATCGCCTCATCGTTCTCCTTCGCAGTGGAGCAATGCTGGCATCCGAGAGACCACGGACGATGACGTCGTCGGCCTGCACCCCGGAGACTGCCCACGGGGCGCACTTGTTCAAGATCAACCGGTACAGCCTGTACAGGGACTTGGGCGTCGGCAGGTTGATCGAGTCGTCGACCTTCACCGTCGGCGGCTACCACTGGTGCGTCCACTTCTACCCCGACGGTCACACGGGGGCATCCACAGACCATGTTTCAGCTTTCGTGGAGCTCAAAACCAAGAACGCCAAGGCTAGGGCGGTCTTCGATCTGAGGCTAGTCGACTGTCGCACAAAGCCTTATACATTGCCAAACCCTAGCGAGATAGACCCCTCGGAGTTTGACTCATGTGATGATTCCTCGACCTGCTGTGGTTTCCACGATTTCCTGAAGAAGAGCGAGCTCGAAGATTACATCCTGGATGACGTGCTTGTCATTGAGTGCAATATTGCTGTTATCAAATTAAAGAAGGCAGAGGTGCAGACCACCAAGACGAAATTTGAGGTCCAAGTTCCACGGTCCAACTTGCTGCACAATCTTGGTAATTTGCTAGAAACACAAGAGGGGGCCGATGTGTCTTTCAAGGTCGATGCAGAGGTTTTCCCAGCTCATAAGATCATCCTCGCTATGCAGTCTCCGGTCTTCAAGGCGGAATTCTACGGGCCAATGAAGAACAAGGCTAAGCATGGTCTAACCATTATTGAAGACATACAGCCTGCTGTTTTCAAGGCACTGCTCCACTTCATCTGCACGGATTCATTAGCCCCAATGGATGACCTCAATGATGACGAGCATGAAGAGATGGTCAAACATCTACTTGTTGCTGCAGATAGGTACGCCATTGACAGGATGAAGCTCATGTGCGAAAGCAAGCTTTGTGATAGACTTTGCACCGAGAACGTGGCAACCATGTTGGCTCTAGCCGACCAGTATCATTGTATCCAGCTCAAAGATGGTTGCATCGAATTTATCAACACTTCTAATAGAATGAGTGATGTGGTGGCAAGCAAAGGGTATGAGCACCTCAAACGGACATGCCCTACTATTGTTGTTGATATATGGGAGAAAGCAGCTAAGACTCGCAAAATTTAGTAGTCTGACCATAGATGAATTTTGTGAAATGTGTTGAAACTTTAGCAAATAGCAGTACATGTCAAGTTATTCTGAAAAATGATTGATTGGTGCCAACTATTTATGCTATGGAGATGCTAGGTAATTATACAAAACTTGTGCAGATTCAAATACCAGTTTTGTTTAGTCAGTCAGCCTCACTGTTCTTTGTTTTTCCTTATCAAGTAGGACAATTATACTTTGTTAAACCAAACAACGTAGAGAGACACTATTTCACTTGCTAAGTTGTTCGAGAGCTAGCACTTCACTTATGGGCACTGCTATGCGCCGGTGCGCCGGCGCAACGATTCAGCCGGTCAACCAATGACCGTACGATTTCTATGCGATACATTGACTGCTAGTCATCGGATGTGCTTCCTTGCTTCGTCCGTCTTCTTCATCCTCTTCCTGAAAATACTGCACGGCCGCACATCGAAACGAGAGGAGGCTGCAGCGCCGTCGATCCCGCCGTAATCTCCCGCAGGCGACCGAGTCCGAAGCACCGCTGCAGACCCCGAGCTCGCCGCTGCTCGCCGCCCTCACACAACCTACTCGCGCTCGAAAAAAATCGATCCATGGAGCTTGTAGCACGAATCCTCGCCGGTTCCAGCATGAAAAAGCCTCATCCACAGCATCGCAGCTGCCGCGGCGTCGTGGTCCTCGTCCCCGGGCAGCCGTTCGTCGCTGCAGCTGTGCTTTTGGAGTCGCTGCAGGTTGCAGCTCGCCATGAATGGACGTAGCAAAAAATATGGCCAGTCGTAGCAAAAATCTACGATGCTTGCAGCAAAATCATCGCTGTCGCCGTCAATGACCGGAGCTCCGCCGTGAATGGACGTAGCAAAATAATTCGTCGTGCGTAGCAAAAATCCATGATGGTTGCAACAAAATCTTGTCGCCGCTGTCGCGTGGTCGCAACTCAGCCGTGGATGAATGTAGCAAAAAACCTTGCAGGTTGAAGCAAAAATATTAGTCGGTTCGAGCTAAAAGTAACACCGGTTGCAGCAAAAAGTCATTAATCAAGCTAAAAATCTCATTACAAAAACCTCCAAATGGTCATTTGAAGCAAAATACTTGCCGGTTCCAGCTAAATTTAACAGTGGTTGCAATAAAAATGCCACAACAACAAACTTCAAAGAAAAAAGATAGTAGCAAATAGACTAGGTGGTTCCAGCAAAATTTAATGCCGGTTGAAGCGAAATTTATTGATGGTTCCAGTAAAAATCATCTACGGGCTGCTAGATTGAAGCAAAAGGATTTGCCGGTTCCAGCAAAATTTACTGATGGTTTTAGCAAAAATCATCCTACGGGCTACTAGATTGAAAGCAAAAGGATTTGCTAGTTCCAGCAAAAATCATCCTACGGGCTACTAGATTGAAGCAAAAGGATTTGCCGGTTCCAGGAAAATTTACTGATGGTTTCAGCAAAAATCTCATCGGCAGAAAACTCCAACAATCTATTTGTAGCAAATAAATTAGCTAGTTTCAGCAAAAAGAAACACTGGTTCTGGCAAAATCAAATCTCAGCAGCAAACAAAAGCGCCAGTGCCGATCGCAGTTGTCCCCGTCGTCCACCGTTGAAGCTTCCTGGTGCACAACGGGGAGGAGGGGAGGAGTATGGCTTGCCTACGGACCCCTGCCATGGCTGAAGAAAAGGTTGGGGGCGGACGGCACCACAACAGCGGAGGAGATAGGGGAACAGGGGGAGCAGTTTCCAATCTAAGGCCTTCTTTGGTTTGTAGGAGTGTCATAGGATTTCTATAGGATAGGATTTGCATAGGAAAATTTTCTTTGAGACCCTTTGGTTTGTAGGAATGGACTCCTATTCCTATATAGGATAGGAATCAATCCTTCACATTTTGAAGGAAAAAAAACATTAGCTAAGACTCAATGGAAAAATTCCTATCCTATGCATCAAATGATATCTCTTTTTCTATAGGAATTGAGATGCATGTCATCTCACTTTCTATGATTTTTCTATTCCTACAACATTTCTATCCTATGAACCAAAGGAAGCCTAAAGCTTGCAGCGGTGGTGGTGCAGCAGCCCTGCGGTGCGCTTGGGCATGAGCAGAGCACAGCACCCCGGTGGAATCTGAGGAGAAAAGACGAGAGAGATGGGAAGCAGCTAGCTCAGGCTAGAAGAAGAAAAAAACGAGTGGACAGGAAGCTACACGGTGTAGATAAGAAACGCCGAAAGTGGTGCGCGCGGAGCCCACAGTAGCATGACGTGGCACAAATCGGTGGCGTTAAATCGTGAGGGATCCAGTGACGCACGCGCAACCGGCGCATCGCTTCAGCCGGTCCGCCGGCACGCAACGATTCCCTTCACTTATTGCCCTCCAGTGTTCTTTTCTGCAGCTAACCTTCAAGTTTCAGTGACAGAAAATAAAGCAAAAAACAGTAATGTGTTCTTAGTGCAGAAATTTTCTATGAATTTATTGGCCTTGAGTCTGCAAGCTAACAAGATGCTTGGTTGAGGAAGATTTACTTGGCACAGCAATGTAGTGCTACTCCATCGGTTCATGGTTGCACTTTTTGTCGATTCCGTTTTCTAAAAAATGGCTCAGCAAGCTATGTTACTTCACTCCAAACATGGGTCACCTTACCTAAATTATGTATGAATTTGTAACACTGATAGTCATATATATCACCCCACTTCAGAGCCTCATGGTCAGGTTGTAGAACGGCATACACATTTGGTTCAAATACCTCTCGCCGTCTCACGTGTTTGTCAGCTGAGCTACGAATGGGGAACCTTCTAGCTAGTTCTGTAGAAACATATTTTTTAAGTGTGGCCTACAAAAAGAAAGGCAAATACGAACAAAAACCGCAATGGTAGTTGTGTTTACAATTGTCGCTATGTTTTCTCTTTCCTGCGCCACTCGTTCGTAAATTATGACATCCATGGTGTACTCTCACACCAACAAATGAGTAAGTGTCCTTGATTATTTCCCTAGAGAGGCTAACATACATGCTCATCATTTTTTCTAATAATACCATGGTCTACGCCCACTTCCCTCCCATCTCCCCCCCCCCCCCCCCCCCCCCCCCCCCCCCCCCCCCCATCCCTCTGTTTTTACTTGTTGCCACTTGGTTCCTCCTTGGCCTACTAGTTACATCACCATTAGTTCTGCTTACTAATTAGCCCCTGGCTCACCACCGTTCCCAAGCTATTTTGTGTGCCTTGTGACACCTTGTACTCTAGCCTCTACTATAATGCCATAGTCATCTTCTCCCAGCCCCTGGCTCACCACCGTTCCCCAATTCTCGATGGACATGTGGAAGAATAACAGAAGTTAGAGAAGATAAACTTGGTTAGATGTTCGAATCTAGCCATGTTAAAATAAATAAAGTAGATGCAAAGAAAATCAATTGTGTTCCAGTCAAAATTGGTAGACGTGAGTGCAAAGAAAAAAAAACTCCCACATCGTCAAATCCTAGCCACTCGAATCACCTCGATGACACTGTCATTCCCATCTGGTGCCACCTTTCCCCACCTTTGAGTCATCCCGCTACCATCCGTGTTTCCCTTTCCCTTCCAGTCAGATTGTGTTGTTGCCATTCTCCTCGCCCGCTACTCCAACCGAGAAGTGGCCGCGCTACGAGACAAACGATGACAACCTCGACCTGCACCCATAGATTGCAGATGGGACACGCTTGTTCATAAGCAGGGGCGGAGACAGGACCCAGGCCCCCAGGGCCTGGGCCCGGGGCGTGAGGCCCAACTCCTTTGGTGAGTATACTACTACCTAATACGTGAGGCCCAAATCCAGGAGCAAAGCTTGAAGGCGGCCCGGGGCACGCTGTCGGCCTGGCTCCGCCCCTGTTCATAAGGTCATGTTGATTGTGTACTGGTTGCAATATTTTTGCTGTCATCATTGTCAAGAAAGATCTAAAGATAAACCAACCCTCTCATCTTGCTATGTTAGAGGAAGAACAAAGAGAAATGTCTAGGAGGAAAAATGTGGCAGCCCAGTGATAGAATGAATTCTTTAAATTCATAAATAAACCATATTTGAAATCCCAATGCAAATATTTACTCTTATAATACAAATTTATCTATTTGATTCGCTTTAGACTATGTTTGGTTGTATGATTTGGATGGCACGATATTGCATTGGGCTGAATACCAATTCTGCAAGCAAACTGAAATCGGTCTGAATACGAATGATGTTGTTTGGTTGTTCACTGAATTGGCTCATGGAATCTCATAGTTAGGCTGCAATTCCAAAGCTGCAGTCCGTGACTATACTCGCATGTTTATATAGTAGTCAGACATATTCGAATGATTCTAGAAATGAACCACGACAACAAAAATGTTCACACAATGGCTGCAATAATTTTTTTCTTGGACAATATAGCAGCAAGCACATCGGCAACCATCATTAGAAGCACTAGTAGCAGAAGCCAGAAGATTCCTCTCTGAATAAAATTCATCAGCAACAACATTCAGCGTTCTTACAGATTCAGTGGGATTCAGTGTCAGCAAAATTCAGTAGCAGCAGCAGCAGCACCCAATTCCCACCGGGAGCTCCTCTTCTTCTCTAGGACATAGAAAAATCCATCACAGTAGCTATCAAGGACAGCAATACCATTCATCGATCTCTTTCTCTCACGGACAGAAAAATCTACCATCACAGTAGCCATGGCCCTGGGTGGCGACCTGTAGGGGTGCAGGCCACCGGAATCGAGCGTTGCGCAGGAGGGAGTGCGAGGGAGGCAGAGGCCGGCCGCCGTCGATTGGGCCTTCGAGTTCGAGGCGTGTGCTCGAAGAGGCGCGTCGAGGATCTGTTCGTGGCTGCCGACAGTAATGCAGATCTCGGAGCCGCGGGTCCAGAGGAGTGAGGTGTCGCGCGCATGGAGTGTGGTCGCCCTCATCAATCCGGTGGACGCACTCACGCACAATGCTGCTCGAAGCCTATGGTTGCGCGCCTGGGCGACCGCCGTGGTCGAGCTCCTGGGCGCCACCGCTCTTTCCTTTTTCTTTTTTTTTTCACGAGGGGCGCCGCCGCTCTTGTCGTCCCGATGCCCTGCCTCTCCCCTTCTTCTTTCCGAGACCCGGTGAAGCGATTTCAGACAATGCGGAGGTGTGCGGCTCGGTATCGAGGGAGGGAGTGTCGGAATTGAGTCAATTTTTTCCCATCTTTTTTTTACATCTCAACAAAAAGTTTATTCCGTCATTTTTTTCATCTCAAAAAAAGTTTTTTTCCCTTGGTCAATAGCTTCACCGTTCAAACGGTTGTATTGGGGACTGGCGGATACCAATTCACAATTCCAAAGCGGAATACATTCATCCAAACACAATTAATATTTATTTTCATTCCATTTGCAACCCCGACAGACATGTATAGACTACGGGAATATAGCCGTTGTTGAATAAAGATGTTGGAGATTACTCGGTGAGATATAAACATTGGAGAATAGAGTGTTGAGATGTAGCCGTTGCTGAATAGAGACGTTGGAGATTAGTCGGTGAGAAATAAATGTTGAAGAATAGAGTGCTAAGAATATAGTTGTTGTTGAATAGAGACGTTGAAGATTAATCGGCGAGATATAAACGTTGGAGCATAGAATGCTAAGAATATAGCCGTTGTCGAATACAAACGTTGAAAATTAGTCGGTGGGATATAAACGTTGAAGAATAGAGTGCTAAGAATATAGCCGTTGCTGAATAGAGACGTTGGAGATTAGTCGGCGAGATATAAACGTTGAAGGAAAGAGTGCTAAGATATAAACATTTGAATAAAGAGACGTTAGATAATGACGGCTAGAAAAGTAGACGTTGCAATATAGACATTCAAAATTAGATTTGTTGTGCATTAAGTGGCAATTTAATGGCTCGATTCCGCTCCCACTATATATAGATGTTCACATAGTCGAAGAAAGTATGAACCTTGTCCAGATCAAAAATAAGAAGCTTGAGAACATCCCAAATCATCAAATCCTTGTCGTCATGCCTTACCGTGCTACGACCCTCTGCTACCCTCACCTCTCTGCCCTTTCCCACCTCCCCAATCACCTAGTCGCCATTTCACCTTCTCCATTGCTGCCTGTAAGTGCATCTAGTGCCACCCCTAGTTGGTTTTGGAGTATTGACGACAAACCTAGTTGAGGGACTAATGTGTTTGTGAGAATTGCAGGATAACACAGGTAGAAGTCCCTCATTGATTCGGTTTTCCTACCAGAGATGATCCCTAAAAATGTATGAAGACATTGATTTCAAAGGTGGTTTATGAAGATATTCTCATTGAAGACTATGACAAGAGAAGACATCCCATGAAGCCTATGGAGCACGAAGACTTAGATCTTTCGTAGTTCTGTTTCTTCTTTGTTGAGTCATAGGAACCACCGTACTGTTAAGTGGGGTCCAAGAGAACCAGTCAGAATGACTGAAGTGATGCTTAACCAAAACCTATGTCTTCGAGTGAAGACTATGAGAGCGAATCTTGTCCAGAGTCGGACAAGTCAGCTTTGCTTGTAGCCCAAGTAAAGTTGTCGTGTGAGAGTTTGAAATCTGACCGTTGGAACACGTGTCAGTTCCTTAGTGACCCAGGGTCATTTCGGACAAATTAGGTCGGGTTGCCTAGTGGCTATAAATAGCCCACCCCCTACAACCATAAATGGTTGGCTGCTCAGAGTGAGTACGGCTTTTGTCGTTTGAGAGCAACCCACCTCGAAGCCTTTGAGAGAGAATTCCTTGCGAGGATAAAGCCCTAACCACCCAGAGCCAAAGAGTGTTAGGCATCACTTAAGTCTTCTTGTCTGTGTGATCTGAAGACTTATTACACTTGAGGACTGTGGAAACCTCCAGCCGGTTAGGCGTCGCGTTCTGAGCATCCAAGAGACATTGTGGATTGCCGGTGAACGAAGTCTGTGAAGGTTTGGGAGTCTACCTTGAAGACTTACCAGAGTAATTGGGCGAGGTCTGTGTGACCTTAGCTCAAGGGGAATACGGTGAGGACTGGGTGTCCTGAGCTGCGTGTTCAGGACTGGGTGTCCGGGACTGTGTGTCCTAAGGTTTAAATACCTAGCCGCCCTAACCAGACGTACAGTTGTCACAGCAACTGGAACTGGTCCAACAAATCATTGTCTTCAACGAGTCACTAGTTTCATCCTTCCCTTTCCTTTACTTACTGTTGGTCCTTGTGAAGTCATTGTATGATTGCACTATCTTTTGTCTTCACTAAGTGGCTGCGTGTTCTGTTTGGCTTCATAATATCTTCCTACCTGATCCTTACTACACTGCTGCTATTAGTCATTGTGCTTTCACTTCATTGAATACTTGACTATGGTTTGCCTAGTGTAGTCTACCTTCCGCTGCATGGTAATAGGTTTATTTCTATCGTTTGTCTTCGAAACTTCCACGTTTTGAAGACTTTCATAAAAATCGCCTATTCACCCCCCCTCTAGTCGATATAACGCACTTTCAATTGGTATCAGACCAAGGTACTCCCTTGTTCTGTGTGATTCGGTTTAACCACCTGGAGTTTTAGCTATGTCGACTGCAGGGATAATCAAAGTCTCCGCTGCATGCCCCGTCTTCGATGGAACTGAATATCCCTACTGGAAGAATAAGATGCGCATGCATCTTGAAGCCATTTACGTCGATCTATGGTATGTCATCAAGAACGGCGTTCCCAAGGCTGGAGAAGGTGTCACTGCTACTGACGTTAAGAAGTTCGTTCAACTGGACTCTACTGCCAAGAATATCATCTGTGGTCATCTGACCAAAGGACAGTATGGCCGCGTGAGTGCTTTGGAAACATCTAAGCTAGTCTGGGACTGGCTCTCCAAGGTCAACGAAGGCGTCTCAACCCAGAGAGATCAGAGAATCGGTGTCTTTCGCAACCTCTTCAACCGCTTCAAGAGAAATGACACTGAGAATGTCCAGCTCACGTTTGATCGACTCACTGACATCACGAATGACCTTCAAGCCCTTGGCTCTACTGAGATCACCAAGCATGAAGTCGTCAAGACACTACTGAGATCACTTGACAGTTCGTTTGACACCCTAGCCCTGATGATTCAAGAACGTCCTGATTTCAAGACACTCGGTCCGTCTGACATACTTGAGAGGCTCAACACACATGAGTTTCAGCTTTCTGAGAAAAGAGATATCTACGGTCCAAACTATGGGTGAACTCGTGCCTTGAAGGCAAAAGCTGTCTCCTCATCTGAAGAAGAATCTGACAGCAGTTTGGATGATCCTGAAGACATTGGAAGGGAACTTGCTATGCTTGTGAGGAAGTTCCAAAAATTCACCAAGAAGAAAGGTTTCAGAAAGACTTCACGATCAAGCTCAAGGAATGATGAAGTTTCTGCTCATGACTACAAGAAGAAAACATGTCACAAGTGCAAGAAACCTGGCCACTTCATCTCAGAGTGTCCGCAGTGGGACAATGAGAACAAAAAGAAGAAGAAGAGCAAGGAATATGACTCTGACGACAAGAAGAAGAAGAAATACTCAAAGTCTTCTTCCAAGTCTTCCTCGAAGTCTTCATCACACAAGAAGAGCTCATCTGGCAAGGCACGTGCGTTTGTTGGCAAGGAAATGGATTCAGAGGAGGAATCTGCTTCTGATGAGGCGGAGGTGGAGTCTGAGGAGGAGTCCGATTCTGGCGTTGCAAGTCTGGCTACAGCATACGTTGCCAAGTCCATCTTCAACAATGAAGACAATGACTTCATCACCGACACCGATGCAAATGACAAGGACTACTCCGCTCCTACCTACTACTTCATGGCACGCGGTGCCAAGGTAAACACACGCACTACTCACTATCAAACATCTAGTGAAGATGACTCTGATTGTGGTTCAAAACCCAGCTACAAAACACTTGCTAAAATTGCAACTGAACAACAGAAAGCTATGGAACATATTCAAAAACTATTAGACAAAAGCGATGATCTGTTAGGCGCTGAAATGACTCGATCTGAGTCCTTAATTGAAGACATAAAAAATCTTCACGTTAAGTATGAGGAACTTGAAAGTCGTCCTGAAACGCTCTCAACAACTCATGAAAAGCTTTCCTATGATTATCTTCAAAGGAAGCAAGATCTTGAGAAATTGAGAGCGGCTCATGAAGATCTTCAAAAGGAAAACGAGTCACTTCGCGCCGAACAGATCAATTCCGCTCAGGAAGGATTTGAACCACCATGTCTTAAATGCATTGAGCGTGATAATGCTACTTCTGTTGCTGAATGTTCTACTGCTGCTACTGTTGCAATATCTTCAACTGTTGATGTGGGAACTAACCCCTCTGCTGAGGATACCACTTCTATTGCTGATGAGAATGCTAGATTGAAGACATTGCTTGAAACAGGGATGTACAATAGTCTTAAAGGGTATCAGACACTATGTGATGTCCTCAAAAGGCAGATCCTGAACCGAAACCCGAGGAAAGAGGGTGTTGGGTTCGTAAGGAAAATGAATGTTGACTACTCTTACTGGAAACCTTAGCAGTACCCCAAAACAACATGGGTTGCTGTAAAGGAATCTTCAGCAGATCCATCCACCCTATCTGGCTTCACTTGTGCTAACCCCATTGTGATTGATGAATCCTTTGATGCAAACTATAAACTGTTTAAGAATCAGAATGGTGAAGTGTTTGCCAGGTACATTGGTACTAACTGCAGGAATGGACCGCCTATGAAGAAGATCTGGGTTCTGAAAACGTGTATGAAGAATCTTCCTATGATTGTCATCATGACACCACACGTGAAGAAGACAAACCCCAGACCACAGGCTTCATACGGTCCAAAGGCTTCATACAGACAGAGGACTCACCTGAGTCGCACTAACGCAAATGTTTTGCAGGGAAACCATACTCGGGCCTATAAATATGAGCGCGGTTCATCAAACCGCCATGTTGAAAGTGCGTTATATCGACTAGAGGGGAGGTGAATAGGCGATTTTTATGAAAGTCTTCAAAACGTGGAAGTTATGAAGACAAACGATAGAAATAAACCTATTACCCTGCAGCGGAAGGTAGACTACACTAGGCAAGCCATAGTCAAGTATTCAATAGAGTGAAAGCACAATGACTAATAGCAGCAATGTAGAAAGGATCAGGTAGGAAGATATTGTGAAGCCACACAGAACACACAGTCACTCAGTGAAGACAAAAGATAGTGCGAACATACAATGACTTCACAAGGAGTAACAGTAAGTAAAGGGAAGGGAAGATGAAACCTGTGACTAGAAGACAATGATTTGTTGGACCAGTTCCAGTTGCTGTGACAACTGTACGTCTGGTTAGGGCGGCTAGGTATTAAAACCTTAGGACACACAGTCCCGGACACCCAGTCCTGAACACGCAGCTCAGGACACCCAGTCCTCACCGTATTCCCCTTGAGCTAAGGTCACACAGACCTCGCCCAATCACTCTGGTAAGTATTCAAGGTAGACTCCCAAACCTTCACAGACTTCGTTCACCGGCAATCCACAATGTCTCTTGGATGCTCAGAACGCGACGCCTAACTGGCTGGAGGATGCACAGTCCTCAAGTGTAATAAGTCTTCAGATCACACAGACAAGAAGACTTAAGTGATGCCTAATTCTCTTTGGCTCTGGGTAGTTAGGGCTTTATCCTCGCAAGGAATTCTCTCTCAAAGGCTTCGAGGTGGGTTGCTCTCAAACGACAAAAGCCGTACTCTGAATCTGAGCAGCCAACCGTTTATGGTTGTAGGGGGTGGGCTATTTATAGCCACTTGGCAACCCGACCTGATTTGTCCGAAATGACCCTGGGTCACTAAGGAATTGACATGTGTTCCAACGGTCAGATTTCAAACTCACATGGCAACTTTACATGGGCTTCAAGCAAAGCTGACTTGCCCGACTCTAGACAAGATTCGCTCTCAAAGTCTTCACTCGAAGACATAGGTTTTGTTTAAGCATCACTTCAGTCATTCTGACTGGTTCTCTTGGACCCCACTTAACAGTACGGTGGTTCCTATGACTCAACACAGAAGAAAGAGAACTACGGAAGATCTAAGTCTTCGAGCTCCATAGGCTTCATGTGGTGTCTTCTCTTGTCATAGTCTTCAATGTGAATATCTTCATATACCACCTTTGACTTCAATGTCTTCATACATTTTTAGGGGTCATCTCTGGTAGGAAAATCGAATCAATGAGGGACTTCTACCTGTGTTATCCTGCAATTCTCATAAACACATTAGTTCCTCAACTAGGTTTGTCGTCAATACTCCAAAACCAACTAGGGGTGGCACATGGACAGTCAGTTGACGTTCTTGTGGATCGGCGTCGGGGTGAACCATGGAAATGGGTTCAACAATCAAGGGCTCTGTGGGAGCAGCCCGTTCCTTCTTGGTCATTCTTTTCTTCTTGGCGGGGGCAGTAGCAGAGGCTTCAGGATGTTTTCTCTTCCTTGCTTCAGCCTCAGCAGTCCTGGTCTTCTTCAGTTCTGAAGCGGTTGACCTGACCTTTGGCTTCGGGCCAGTCATGCTAGTTGGGAAGACAAGGGGATCTGCCTCCTGCCTTGGTGCTTCAGGTTCAGCCATAGCGGGCTTCTTCTGCTTCTTGGCAGCCATCCTAGGGTCGATGCCAGGACGCCCAAGGGCCTTGCGCTTCTCAGCCTCATTGTAGGCTTGCACACACCTATCAGTCAGGACCTTCATGCGCTCACGAGAACCCTGAGCTTCTGCACGTTTCTTTAGAAAGGCTTCCTTGAGCTTGTGCAGCATAATCTTGAAATTCTTCACGTATTGCACGCTGAGCTTGGCCATATGCTTCTTGAACTGAGATTTCTCAAAGTCAATCTTCTGCTTCAGTACAACAATGCTCTGGGCGATAGCTAACTCTGAAGCAATGGCGCCATGGAAGGCGACACTGAGGCCAATGGGTAGTTGGAGATCGTCGAAGCTGATGTTTGGCGTGTCAAACCATTCATCAATGAAGTTGTGGATGATTGTTACATCAAAGAGAGGCAAATCATTGAAGATTTCCGCTTCTTCTTTGCTCTTGATGAGTTGCTCAAGATCTTCATCACTTGACAGATCAATGGCATCATTGCGCAGAATGGCAGCAGTTGTTAGCTCTTGGCCGGTGTGTGGCAGAGGCATCTTGACCTTCTGGGGCTTGGAGATGCGTGATAAATCTTCGGACTGCACACTGTCTTCAGGAGGTGCAGTTGCCAGTGGCTTCGCCCGTGAGATTTTTGGTGAAGGGGCAGGCGTTGAAGCTTTAGGCTTCTTCAACTTCTTTGGCTTCGGCGCTGCAGGCGCTTCATCTGATTCAGCGTCAGCTGCAGGCTCATTCACTGCAGTCCCTTGAACCAAGATATGGGTGATGAGGCCTTCAAGGTTGTAGAAAGGACCGACGACATTGGGTTCTGCATCTCGTATGCCATCAGCCCTTGGAGCTGAGGGACCAGGGTTGAAGTCTAGTCCCAATGTCTTCTTGTTTTGCTTCGCTGAGTTCTGGGAAAACTGGAAGTTACGCTTGAACAGAATGTCGTCACGACACCATAGTAGTGACGATGGGTGTGCATCAACAGGCTGTGGCCCACGGACCATGCAGGGATAGAAGCTTTGTTCAATGGCTTCATCTCTGGACCTGGGTTGAAGATTCTTGTATAGGATGTCTCCCCACGGTCTCTTGATGGCATTTTTCTCAGCATATTCCTGGGTTACAAATCGGTATTTGAACCATTGTTCTGCCCAATATCTTCGAATCCATTGGATTCGGGTCTTGCGCTGATTGTAATCCTCTTCAGGATCTGTCTTGTACAGTTCTGAGAGGTCATCTGGCAGATCTCTAGATGTTTCTCCATGACGCTTTCTGCCACCCTTCCTTGCTGATTTCTCTAAAGCCATGAACTTTAAACTGAAAGGCTTCAACACGTTCAAAGGCTTCAAAGATTTTCGCTTGCTGGACAAACAGGAACTTGCTTCAGGAGAATTTATATGATGCTGTAAGAATTCTGCAAATGAATGCAGACTATGAGAACCAAGGGATTCTCCCACGGACATGTACCTGTGACAGCATTAAGGTGCGAGGGAAGGGGAAGAGGTCATATGCATTCTCAGAAGATTTTGAATATAAATCAGTTTAGAAGACATTGACCTCATCGTGCGAAGACATTCACTCATAGATAAGGAGTTGGTTCCAGATTTGTACGAATCCAGAGATCAGTACAAGTGAGGAATCTAACTACTTTGTGAAGCATAAGTGAATATACTAGGCATGATATGAGATGCAGTATGAGAGAGATCTAACTTGTGTGAATAGAAACTGCTTGTGGTAGAAAGTGACAAATGCCATAGGATCAACGGTGCTGTAAAAAGGAAGTTTTATTTACCACACTAAGAACTGCTAGACGGAGTGGAAGATGAGGCCGAGCAGTTTGATCTTCCGTGCCCTAACTTGGCGACGGAGGACACCTACGGCGACGGCGGAGAGGACGATGTCCGCGGTCGGCGTGAAGACGGCGTCAGAGAGGTTGCGGCAGCGAAGCGCTTCGTCGTCGGCGTCGTCGAGGGCTAGCGGTGGCGCTAGGGTTCATGCAAGAGTGGAAGAAGAGATAATGACCGCCGTGAAGTGTGTATTTATAGGTACAGGGGCGGCACTGCGTTATTACACAGGTGCCCCTGGCGATTCTCATCTGAGGAACATGTGGCCATCATGTAGAATTTTGGGGTTTGTTCCACGTCCCACGCACGCCTGGATTGTCGGGTGGTCGTTCCTACTTCTCCGGGTTTCATGTGGAGGAATGAGCATTGAAGGTGGACTTAAGGTTTGTCTTTGTATCTTCTGCTGACAAGGACGCAGAGAAGACATTCGACAGTTTCAATAGAATGCATATGATTTGGAGAGATAGAGTTTGAGATAGATAGCATAGAGAGGTTAGGGTCCGATCACATTCACTTAGTTCAAAAGATTCAACAAGAAAACATAGCTATAAGTGAATGCTGTAGAGGACAGAACACTAGTATATATATATAATCAACATAGTGAAGATAATCATGAAGACATGTTGAGATTGAAGTCAAACCAAATGTGAAGACATGGTGAATGTAATGCCATGAGTGAAACACTTCAAACAGAACCTTTGGTGGTGGCGTTACCCACCGTATAGGAAGTATTAGACCCAGACACGGCGCACAATTATCGTGGCGCTCCGAAGTCAAATTCCACATTAATGTATTCACACTTAGAATGTATGTCTTCATTCATTGAAGATATACTTTACTTGGTGTGTTGCACATCTAAGTCATCAATATGCATAAGTGTTAGGATGTGTGCCTGATCACAAGACATTTGAGGATTCCAAGATATTTAGCTCACACCGTAACTTGCAAAATCTCTTCTCATCCAAGGGCTTGGTGAAGATATCTGTCAATTGCTCTTCAGTATTGACATATATGATATCAATGTCTTCCTTCACAACATGATCTCTGAGAAAGTGATGACGAATTTAAATGTGCTTTGTCTTTGAGTGCTGAACTGGGTTGTTGGCAATCTTGATGGCGCTTTCGTTGTCGCAGTAGAGTGGCACTTGCTTCAGATGAATGCCATAGTCCTTGAGTGTTTGCTTCATCCATAGAAGCTGAGCGCAGCAAGATCCAGCAGCAATGTATTCAGATTCAGCAGTGGGAGAGATACACAGTTCTGCTTCTTTGAAGACCAACATACAAGTGATCGTCCCAGAAAATGACATGTGCCTGATGTAGACTTGTGATCCACCTTGTCACCAGCATAATCAGCATCCGAGAATCCAACCAGATCAAACTCTGAGCCCTTTGGATACCATAATCCTAGAGTTGGGGTGTGAGCCAAATATCGAAGAATTCGCTTCACACCTAAGTGATGCGACTCCTTTGGTGCCGCTTGAAATCGAGCACACATGCAAACACTAAGCATAATATCTGGCCTAGATGCACATAGATAAAGTAAAGAACCAATCATGGAGCGGTATACCTTTTGATCGAACTCTTTACCATTGTCGTCAGGACCCAGATGATGCTTGGCTGGCATTGGCGTCGTGAAGCCTTTGCAGTCTTGCATACCGAACTTCTTCAGGCAATCTTTGAGATACTTCTCTTGAGATATGAAGATGCCGTTGTGTTGCTGTCGTATTTGAAGACCGAGAAAGAACTTCAGCTCTCCCATCATAGACATTTGATATTGCTCTTGCATCATATATCCAAACTCTTCACTGTACTTCTGATTGGTGCAGCCGAAGATAATGTCATCCACATATATTTGGCACACAAACAGTTCACCATCATATGTCTTCGTGAAGAGAGTGGGGTCAAGAGAACCAGGTATGAAGCCTTTACTCTTCAGGAAGTATTTGAGTGTGTCATACCAGGCCCGAGGGGCTTGTTTGAGGCCATACAGTGCCTTGTTGAGCTTGTATACCATGTCAGGATGTTTTGGGTCTTCAAAGCCAGGAGGTTGTGCAACATACACTTCTTCTTCAATCTTGCCATTGAGGAAGGCGCTCTTCACATCCATTTGATAAAGAAGTATGTTGTGATGATTTGCATATGCCAGCAGTATGCGTATGGCTTCAAGTTTAGCCACAGGAGCAAATGTTTCATCGAAGTCAATACCTTTGACTTGAGTATATCCTTGAGCAACGAGACGAGCTTTGTTTCTGACAACTTGACCATGCTCATCTTGCTTGTTGCGGTATATCCATTTGGTGCCTATTATGTTGTGCTTCCGAGGATCGGGACGCTTGACCAGTTCCCATACATTTTTCAGCTCAAACTGTTGAAGCTCGTCTTGCATAGCTTGAATCCATTCAGGTTCCATGAAGGCTTCTTCAACTTTCTTGGGTTCTCTTATTGAGACGAATGCGAAGTGCCCACAGAAATTTTCTAGCTGAGTTGCCCTTGAACGAGTGAGTGGACCGGGTGCATTGATGCTATCAATTATTCTTTCAATCTGCACTTCATTGGCAACGCGAGGATGTACAGGGCGAAGATTTTCCTCTTGCTGATCATTGTCGTTGTTAGAAGGAATGTCTTCAAGCTGAGCATTGTCTTCATGTTGATCAGGTGCTGAGATGATAAGTTCTTCTTCAGGATGAGCTTCAGAAGGTATAATTTCTCCAGTTCCCATTAGCTTGATTGATTCACTGGATAGAACTTCATCTAGCACATTTGGCAGTTGCTCTCTTTGTGAACCGTTGGTCTCATCGAACCGCACATCCACTGTTTCAACCACTTTGTAATGAAAGAGATTTGAAGACTCTGTAGGAGTGCGAATCCTTTCCATATCCAAGCATAAAACCCTCATGTGCTTTTGGTGCAAACTTTGAGGTGTGATGTGGGTCCTTGATCCAGCACCTGGCGCCAAATACTCTGAAGTAACTGACATTTGGCTTCTTGCCAGTAAGGAGCTCATAAGATGTCTTGTTCAGAAGCTTGTGAAGATAAACACGATTGATTGTATGGCATGCAGTATCAATGGCTTCAGGCCAGAATTTTCTTGGAGTCTTGTATTCATCTAGCATCGTTCTAGCCATCTCAATGAGTGTTCTGTTCTTGCGTTCGACGACCCCATTCTGCTGTGGCGTGTACGGGGCTGAGAATTCATGTGTGATGCCCAAGGTATCAAGATATGTATCAAGGCCAGTGTTCTTGAATTCAGTGCCATTGTTACTTCTGATATGCTTTATCTTGGCGCCATAGTTGTTCATTGCTCGATTGGCGAAGCGTCTGAAGACATCCTGCACTTCAGTCTTGTAAAGGATTATGTGCACCCAAGTATATCTAGAATAATCATCAACAATGACAAAGCCATAGAGACAAGCAGTAGTAGTAAGAGTTGAGTAATGAGTGGGACCGAAAAGATCCATGTGAAGCAGTTCGAAGGGTCGAGTAGTGGTCATGATTGTCTTCGAGGGATGTTTGGCCCTCATCATCTTTCCTGCCACACAGGCACCGCATAAGTGATCTTTCTTGAACTTGACGCCCTCGATGCCTATGACATGCTTCTTCTTTGCCAGGGCGTGGAGGTTCCTCATGCCAGCATGCCCAAGCCTCCGATGCTAGAGCCAGCATTCTGAAGCTTTTGCTAGAAGACATACGGCAAGCTGTGGTCCTGCTGAGAAATCTACCACGTACAAATCATCTTTTCGATACCCTTCAAACACTAGAGACTTGTCAGATTCCATTAGAACAAGGCAACGATATTTTCCAAATATTACGATCATGTTTAAAGCACAAAGCATTGAGACAGGCATTAAGTTGAAGCCAAGGGATTCAACAAGCATGACTTTATCCATGTGTTGATCCCTTGAGATTGCAACTCTACCTAGACCCAATACCTTACTTTTACCAGTGTCAGCAAATGTGATGTGGCTCTTGTCGGATGGACGTAAGGTTGAGTCCATAAGAAGGCTTCTTTTGCCAGTCATGTGATTTGTACACCCACTATCAATAATCCATTCTGAAGACGCTGGTGTCGTACCCTACAGTGCAGTTAAGGGGATAGGCTTCACGAAGAGCATTGTGAAGCAAAAACATTTGACGAACCAGTGGGTTATGAAAGCTTAGATCCAGATTAGGACTAATAGGGAGAGTAGCAAGCGATTCAGGAACGAAGTACATAGTAAGACCATTTGGGCATTTGATCTTGCACCCTACAAGATGTTTAAGGTCCCCAGCAATAGCGTCAGACGATTTTGGTTTTCTGCTGGAGACCTTTCCCTGCAAAAGAGAGTTAAGCTTTCTTAGCCACCCACATCTTCAAGGGTGGCTTAGAAGCAATAAGTCTAAGTGCAGCATCTGAGAACTTTGGCTTGGGAGCCCTAGCAAACAGTCTTGCAGGCGGACAATAGTACTCATAAGAATAAGCAGAATAGTTCTTGGTCTTATGAACATGGCGGTTTGATGAACCGCTCTCATATTCATATGCCTGGGTATGGTTTCCCTGCAAAACATTTGTGTTAGTGCAACTCAGGTGAGTCCTCTGTCTGTATGAAGCCTTTGGACCGTATGAAGCCTTTGGTCTGAGGTTTGTCTTCTTCACGTGAGGTGTCATGATGACATTCACAGGAAGATTCTCCAGACACCTTTTCGGAACCCAGATCTTCTTCATAGGCGGTCCATTCCTGCAGTTAGTACCAATGTACCTGGCAAACACTTCACCATTCTGATTCTTAAACAGTTTATAGTTTGCATCAAAGGATTCATCAATGATAATGGGGTTAGCACAAGTGAAGCCAGATAGATTGGATGGATCTGCTGAAGGTTCCTTTGCAGCAACCCACGTGGTTTTGGGGTACTGCTCAGGTTTCCAGTAAGAGCCATCAGCATTCATTTTCCTTACGAACCCAACACCCTCTTTCCTCGGATTTCGGTTCAGAATCTGCTTTTTGAGGACATCACATAGTGTCTGATGCCCTTTAAGACTTTTGTACATCCCTGTTTCAAGCAATGTCTTCAACCTAACATTCTCATCAGCAATAGCAGTGGTATCCTCAGCAGAGGGGTTAGTTACCACATCAACAGTTGAAGATATTGCAACAGTAGTAGCAGTAGAACATTCAGCAACAGAAGTAGCATTATCACACTCAATGCATTTAAGACATGGTGGTTCAAATCCTTCCTGAGCGGAACTGATCTGTTTGGCGCGAAGTGACTCGTTTTCCTTTTGAAGATCTTCATGAGCCGCTCTCAATTTCTCAAGATCTTGCTTCCTTTGAAGATAATCATAGGAAAGCTTTTCATGAGTTGTTGAGAGAGTTTCATGACGACTTTCAAGTTCCTCATACTTAATGTGAAGATTTTTTATGTCTTCAATTAAGGATTCAGATCGAGTCATTTCAGCACCTAACAGATCATCGCTTCTGTCTAACAGTTTTTGAATATGTTCCATATCTTCCTGTTGTTCAGTTGCAATTTTAGCAAGTGTTTTGTAGCTAGGTTTTGAACCACAATCAGAGTCATCATCACTAGATGTTTGATAGTGAGTAGTGCGTGTGTTTACCTTGGCACCGCGTGCCATGAAGTAGTAGGTAGAAGCGGAGTAGTCCTTGTCATTTGCATCGGGGTCGGTGATGAAGTCATTGTCTTCAGTGTTGAAGATGGACTTGGCAACGTATGCTGTAGCCAGACTTGCGACGCCTGAATCGGACTCCTCCTCAGACTCCACCTTCGCCTCCTCAGAAGCGGACTCCTCCTCTGAATCCATTTCCTTGCCAACAAACGCACGTGCCTTGCCAGATGAGCTCTTCTTGTGTGATGAAGACTTTGAGGAAGACCTGGAAGAAGACTTTGAGTATTTCTTCTTCTTCTTGTCGTCAGAGTCATATTCCTTGCTCTTCTTCTTCTTTTTGTTCTCATTGTCGCACTGTGGACACTCAGAGATGAAGTGGCCAGGTTTCTTGCACTTGTGATATGTTTTCTTCTTGTAGTCGTGAGCAGAAGCTTCATCATTCCTTGAGCTTGATCGGGAAGACTTTCTGAAACCTTTCTTCTTGGTGAATTTTTGGAACTTCTTCACAAGCATAGCAAGTTCCCTTCCAATGTCTTCAGGATCATCCGAACTGCTGTCAGATTCTTCTTCAGATGAGGAGACAGCTTTTGCCTTCAAGGCACGAGTTCGCCCATAGTTTGGACCGTAGATATCTCTTTTCTCAGAATGCTGAAACTCATGTGTGTTGAGCCTCTCAAGTATGTCAGACGGATCAAGTGTCTTGAAATCAGGACGTTTTTGAATCATCAGGGTTAGGGTGTCAAACGAACTATCAAGTGATCTCAGTAGTGTCTTGACGACTTCATGTTTGGTGATCTTAGTAGCGTCGAGGGCTTGAAGCTCATTTGTGATGTCAGTGAGTCGGTCAAATGTGAGCTGGACATTCTCATTGTCATTTCGCTTGAAGCGGTTGAAGAGGTTGCGAAGGACACTGATTCTCGGATCTCTCTGGGTTGAGACGCCTTCATTGACCTTGGAGAGCCAGTCCCAGACCAGCTTAGATGTTTCCAAAGCACTCACACGGCCATACTGTCCTTTGGTCAGATGACCACAGATGATATTCTTGGCAGTAGAGTCCAGTTGAAAGAACTTTTTGACATCAGCAGCAGTGACACCTTCTCCAGCCTTGGGAACGCCGTTCTTGACGACATACCATAGGTCGACGTCAATGGCTTCAAGATGCATGCGCATCTTATTCTTCCAGTAGGGATATTCAGTTCCATCGAAGACGGGGCATGCAGCGGAGACTTTAATTATCCCTGCAGTCGACATAGTTAAAACTCCAGGTGGTTAAACCGAATCACACAGAACAAGGGAGCACCTTGCTCTGATACCAATTGAAAGTGTGTTATATCGACTAGAGGGGGGTGAATAGGCGATTTTTATGAAAGTCTTCAAAACGTGGAAGTTACGAAGACAAACGATAGAAATAAACCTATTACCCTGCAGCGGAAGGTAGACTACACTAGGCAAGCCATAGTCAAGTATTCAATAGAGTGAAAGCACAATGACTAATAGCAGCAATGTAGTAAGGATCAGGTAGGAAGATATTGTGAAGCCACACAGAACACGCAGTCACTCAGTGAAGACAAAAGATAGTGCGAACATACAATGACTTCACAAGGAGTAACAGTAAGTAAAGGGAAGGGAAGATGAAAGCAGTAACTCGCTGAAGACAACGATTTGTTGGACCAGTTCCAGTTGCTGTGACAACTGTACGTCTGGTTAGGGCGGCTAGGTATTTAAACCTTAGGACACACAGTTCCAGACACCCAGTCCTGAACACGCAACTCAGGACACCCAGTCCTCACCGTATTCCCCTTGAGCTAAGGTCACACAGACCTCGCCCAATCACTCTAGTAAGTCTTCAAGGTAGACTCCCAAACCTTGACAGACTTCGTTCACCGGCAATCCACAATGTCTCTTGGATGCTCAGAACGCGACGCCTAACCGGCTGGAGGATGCACAGTCCTCAAGTGTAATAAGTCTTCAGATCACACAGACAAGAAGACTTAAGTGATGCCTAATTCTCTTTGGCTCTGGGTGGTTAGGGCTTTATCCTCGCAAGGAATTCTCTCTCAAAGGCTTCGAGGTGGGTTGCTCTCAAACGACAAAAGCCGTACTCTGAATCTGAGCAGCCAACCGTTTATGGTTGTAGGGGGTGGGCTATTTATAGCCACTTGGCAACCCGACCTGATTTGTCCGAAATGACCCTGGGTCACTAAGGAATTGACATGTGTTCCAACGGTCAGATTTCAAACTCACATGGAAACTTTACATGGGCTTCAAGCAAAGCTGACTTGACCGACTCTAGACAAGATTCGCTCTCAAAGTCTTCACTCGAAGACATAGGTTTTGTTTAAGCATCACTTCAGTCATTCTGACTGGTTCTCTTGGACCCCACTTAACAGTACGGTGGTTCCTATGACTCAACACAGAAGAAAGAGAACTACGAAAGATCTAAGTCTTCGAGCTGCATAGGCTTCATGTGGTGTCTTCTCTTGTCATAATCTTCAATGTGAATATCTTCATATACCACCTTTGACTTCAATGTCTTCATACATTTTTAGGGGTCATCTCTGGTAGGAAAACTGAATCAATGAGGGACTTCTACCTTGTTATCCTGCAATTCTCACAAACACATTAGTCCCTCAACTAGGTTTGTCGTCAATACTCCAAAACCAACTAGGGGTGGCACTAGATGCACTTACACATGTTCATAAGACCAAGAACTATTCTGCTTATTCTTATGAGTACTATTGTCCACCTGCAAGACTGTTTTCTAGGGCTCCAAAGCCAAAGTTATCAGATGCTACACTTAGACTTATTGCTTCTAAGCCACCCTTGAAGATGTGGGTGGCTAAGAAAGCTTAACTCTCTTTTGCAGGGAAGGGTCTCCAGCAGAAAACCAAAATCGTCTGACGCTATTGCTGGGGACCTTAAACATCTTGTAGGGCGCAAGATCAAATGCCCGAATGGTCTTACTATGTACTTCGTTCCTGAATCGCTTGCTACTCTCCCTATCAATCCTAATCTGGATCTAAGCTTTCATAATCCACTGGTTCATCAAATGTTTTTGCTTCACAATTCTCTTCGTGAAGCCTATCCCCTAACTTCACTGTAGGGTACGACACCAGCGTCTTCAGAATGGATTATTGATAGTGGGTGTACCAATCACATGACTGGCAAAAGAAGCCTTCTTATGGACTCAACCTTACGTCCATCCGACAAGAGTCACATCACATTTGCTGACACTGGTAAAAGTAAGGTATTGGGTCTAGGTAGAGTTGCAATCTCAAAGGATCAACACATGGATAAAGTCATGCTTGTTGAATCCCTTGGCTTTAACTTAATGTCTGTCTCAATGCTTTGCGATTTGAACATGATCGTAATGTTTGGAAAATATCGTTGCCTTGTTCTAATGGAATCTGACAAGTCTCTAGTGTTTGAAGGGTTTCGGAAAGATGATTTGTACGTGGTAGATTTCTCAGCAGGACCACAGCTTGCCGTATGTCTTCTAGCAAAAGCTTCCGAATGCTGGCTCTAGCATCGGAGGCTAGGGCATGCTGGCATGAGGAACCTCCACACCCTTGCAAAGAAGAAGCATGTCATAGGCATCGAGGGCATCAAGTTCAAGAAAGATCACTTATGCGGTGCCTGTGAAGCAGGAAAGATGACGAGGGCCAAACATCCCTTGAAGACAATCATGACAACTACTCGACCCTTCGAACTGCTCCACATGGATCTTTTCGGTCCTACTCATTACTCAACTCTTACTACTACTGCTTGTCTCTATGGCTTTGCCATTGTTGATGATTATTCTAGATATACTTTGGTGCACATAATCCTCTACAAGACTGAAGTGCAGGATGTCTTCAGACACTTCGTCAATCGAGCAATGAACAACTATGGCGCCAAGATAAAGCACATCAGAAGTGATAATGGCACTTAATTCAAGAACACTGGCCTTGATAAATATCTTGATACTTTGGGCATCACACATGAATTCTCAGCTCCGTACACGCCACAGCAGAATGGCGTCATCGAACGCAAGAACAGAACACTCATTGAGATGGCCCGAACGATGCTAGATGAATACAAGACTCCAAGAAAATTCTGGCCTGAAGCCATTGATACCGCATGCCATACAATCAATCAAGTTTATCTTCACAAGCTTCTGAACAAGACATCTTATGAGCTCCTTACTGGCAAGAAGCCAAATGTCAGTTACTTCAGAGTATTTGGCGCCAGGTGCTGGATCAAGGATCCACATCACACTTCAAAATTTGCATCAAAAGCACATGAGGGTTTCATGCTTGGATATGGAAAGGATTCACACTCCTACAGAGTCTTCAATCTCTTTCATTATAAAGTGGTTGAAACAGTGGATGTGCGGTTTGATGAGACTAACGGTTCACAAAGAGAGCATCTGCCAAATGTGCTAGATGAAGTTCCATCCAGCGAATCAATCAAGCTAATGGGAACTGGAGAAATCATACCCTCTGAAGCTCAACCTGAAGAGGAACTTATCATCTCCGCATCTGATCAACCTGAAGACAATGCTCAGCCTGAAGACAATCCCACTAACAATGACAATGATCAGCAAGAGCAAAATCTTCGGCCTGTACATCCTCGTGTTGCCAATGAAGTGCAGATTGAGAGAATAATTCATAGCATCAATGCACCTAGTCCGCTCACTCGTTCAAGGGCAACTCAGCTAGCAAATTTCTGTGGGCACTTCGCATTCGTCTCAATAACAGAACCCAAGAAAGTTGAAGAAGCCTTCATGGAACCTGAATGGATTCAAGCCATGCAAGAAGAGCTTCAATGGTTTGAGCTGAATAATGTATGGGAACTGGTTAAGCGTCCTGATCCTCGGAAGCACAATATAATAGGCACCAAATGGATATACCGCAACAAGCAAGATGAGCATGGTCAAGTTGTCAGAAACAAAGCTCGTCTCGTTGCTCAAGATATACTCAAGTGGAAGGCATTGACTTCGATGAAACATTTGCTCCTGTGGCTAGACTTGAAGCCATACGCATACTGCTGGCCTATGCAAATCATCATAACATACTTCTATATCAAATGGATGTGAAGAGCACCTTTCTCAATGGCAAGATTGAAGAAGAAGTGTATGTTGCACAACCGCCTGGCTTTGAAGACCCAAAACATCCTGACATGGTATACAAGCTCAACAAGGCACTGTATGGCCTCAAACAAGCCCCTCGGGCCTGGTATGACACACTCAAATACTTCCTGAAGAGTAAAGGCTTCATACCTGGTTCTCTTGACCCCACTCTCTTCACGAAGACATATGATGGTGAACTGTTTGTGTGCCAAATATATGTGGATGACATTATCTTCGGCTGCACCAATCAGAAGTACAGTGAAGAGTTTGGATATATTCAAAAACTGTTAGACAGAAGCGATGATCTGTTAGGTGCTGAAATGACTCGATCTGAATCCTTAATTGAAGACATAAAAAATCTTCACATTAAGTATGAGGAACTTGAAAGTCGTCATGAAACTCTCTCAACAACTCATGAAAAGCTTTCCTATGATTATCTTCAAAGGAAGCAAGATCTTGAGAAATTGAGAGCGGCTCATGAAGATCTTCAAAAGGAAAACGAGTCACTTCGCGCCAAACAGATCAGTTCCGCTCAGGAAGGATTTGAACCACCATGTCTTAAATGCATTGAGTGTGATAATGCTACTTCTGTTGCTGAATGTTCTACTGCTACTACTGTTGCAATATCTTCAACTGTTGATGTGGTAACTAACCCCTCTGCTGAGGATACCACTGCTATTGCTGATGAGAATGTTAGGTTGAAGACATTGCTTGAAACAGGGATGTACAAAAGTCTTAAAGGGCATCAGACACTATGTGATGTCCTCAAAAAGCAGATTCTGAACCAAAATCCGAGGAAAGAGGGTGTTGGGTTCGTAAGGAAAATGAATGCTGATGGCTCTTACTGGAAACCTGAGCAGTACCCCAAAACCACGTGGGTTGCTGCAAAGGAACCTTCAGCAGATCCATCCAATCTATCTGGCTTCACTTGTGCTAACCCCATTATCATTGATGAATCCTTTGATGCAAACTATAAACTGTTTAAGAATCAGAATGGTGAAGTGTTTGCCAGGTACATTGGTACTAACTGCAGGAATGGACCGCCTATGAAGAAGATCTGGGTTCCGAAAAGGTGTCTGGAGAATCTTCCTGTGAATGTCATCATGACACCTCACGTGAAGAAGACAAACCTCAGACCAAAGGCTTCATACGGTCCAAAGGCTTCATACAGACAGAGGACTCACCTGAGTTGCACTAACACAAATGTTTTGCAGGGAAACCATACCCAGGCATATGAATATGAGAGCGGTTCATCAAACCGCCATGTTCATAAGACCAAGAACTATTCTGCTTATTCTTATGAGTACTATTGTCCGCCTGCAAGACTGTTTGCTAGGGCTCCCAAGCCAAAGTTCTCAGATGCTGCACTTAGACTTATTGCTTCTAAGCCACCCTTGAAGATGTGGGTGGCTAAGAAAGCTTAACTCTCTTTTGCAGGGAAAGGTCTCCAGCAGAAAACCAAAATCGTCTGACGCTATTGCTGGGGACCTTAAACATCTTGTAGGGTGCAAGATCAAATGCCCAAATGGTCTTACTATGTACTTCGTTCCTGAATCGCTTGCTACTCTCCCTATTAGTCCTAATCTGGATCTAAGCTTTCATAACCCACTGGTTCGTCAAATGTTTTTGCTTCACAATGCTCTTCGTGAAGCCTATCCCCTTAACTGCACTGTAGGGTACGACACCAGCGTCTTCAGAATGGATTATTGATAGTGGGTGTACAAATCACATGACTGGCAAAAGAAGCCTTCTTATGGACTCAACCTTACGTCCATCCGACAAGAGCCACATCACATTTGCTGACACTGGTAAAAGTAAGGTATTGGGTCTAGGTAGAGTTGCAATCTCAAGGGATCAACACATGGATAAAGTCATGCTTGTTGAATCCCTTGGCTTCAACTTAATGCCTGTCTCAATGCTTTGTGCTTTAAACATGATCGTAATATTTGGAAAATATCGTTGCCTTGTTCTAATGGAATCTGACAAGTCTCTAGTGTTTGAAGGGTATCGAAAAGATGATTTGTACGTGGTAGATTTCTCAGCAGGACCACAGCTTGCCGTATGTCTTCTAGCAAAAGCTTCAGAATGCTGGCTCTAGCATCGGAGGCTTGGGCATGCTGGCATGAGGAACCTCCACGCCCTGGCAAAGAAGAAGCATGTCATAGGCATCGAGGGCGTCAAGTTCAAGAAAGATCACTTATGCGGTGCCTGTGTGGCAGGAAAGATGATGAGGGCCAAACATCCCTCGAAGACAATCATGACCACTACTCGACCCTTCGAACTGCTTCACATGGATCTTTTCGGTCCCACTCATTACTCAACTCTTACTACTACTGCTTGTCTCTATGGCTTTGTCATTGTTGATGATTATTCTAGATATACTTGGGTGCACATAATCCTTTACAAGACTGAAGTGCAGGATGTCTTCAGACGCTTCGCCAATCGAGCAATGAACAACTATGGCGCCAAGATAAAGCATATCAGAAGTAACAATGGCACTGAATTCAAGAACACTGGCCTTGATACATATCTTGATACCTTGGGCATCACACATGAATTCTCAGCCCCGTACACGCCACAGCAGAATGGGGTCGTCGAACGCAAGAACAGAACACTCATTGAGATGGCTAGAACGATGCTAGATGAATACAAGACTCCAAGAAAATTCTGGCCTGAAGCCATTGATACTGCATGCCATACAATCAATCGTGTTTATCTTCACAAGCTTCTGAACAAGACATCTTATGAGCTCCTTACTGGCAAGAAGCCAAATGTCAGTTACTTCAGAGTATTTGGCGCCAGGTGCTGGATCAAGGACCCACATCACACCTCAAAGTTTGCACCAAAAGCACATGAGGGTTTTATGCTTGGATATGGAAAGGATTCGCACTCCTACAGAGTCTTCAATCTCTTTCATTACAAAGTGGTTGAAACAGTGGATGTGCGGTTCGATGAGACCAACGGTTCACAAAGAGAGCAACTGCCAAATGTGCTAGATGAAGTTCTATCCAGTGAATCAATCAAGCTAATGGGAACTGGAGAAATTATACCTTCTGAAGCTCATCCTGAAGAAGAACTTATCATCTCAGCACCTGATCAACATGAAGACAATGCTCAGCTTGAAGACATTCCTTCTAACAACGACAATGATCAGCAAGAGGAAAATCTTCGCCCTGTACATCCTCGCGTTGCCAATGAAGTGCAGATTGAAAGAATAATTGATAGCATCAATGCACCCGGTCCACTCACTCGTTCAAGGGCAACTCAGCTAGAAAATTTCTGTGGGCACTTCGCATTCGTCTCAATAAGAGAACCCAAGAAAGTTGAAGAAGCCTTCATGGAACCTGAATGGATTCAAGCTATGCAAGACGAGCTTCAACAGTTTGAGCTGAAAAATGTATGGGAACTGGTCAAGCGTCCCGATCCTCGGAAGCACAACATAATAGGCACCAAATGGATATACCGCAACAAGCAAGATGAGCATGGTCAAGTTGTCAGAAACAAAGCTCGTCTCGTTGCTCAAGGATATACTCAAGTCAAAGGTATTGACTTCGATGAAACATTTGCTCCTGTGGCTAAACTTGAAGCCATACGCATACTGCTGGCATATGCAAATCATCACAACATACTTCTTTATCAAATGGATGTGAAGAGCGCCTTCCTCAATGGCAAGATTGAAGAAGAAGTGTATGTTGCACAACCTCCTGGCTTTGAAGACCCAAAACATCCTGACATGGTATACAAGCTCAACAAGGCACTGTATGGCCTCAAACAAGCCCCTCGGGCCTGGTATGACACACTCAAATACTTCCTGAAGAGTAAAGGCTTCATACCTGGTTCTCTTGACCCCACTCTCTTCACGAAGACATATGATGGTGAACTGTTTGTGTGCCAAATATATGTGGATGACATTATCTTCGGCTGCACCAATCAGAAGTACAGTGAAGAGTTTGGATATATGATGCAAGAGCAATATCAAATGTCTATGATGGGAGAGCTGAAGTTCTTTCTCGGTCTTCAAATACGACAGCAACGCAACGGCATCTTCATATCTCAAGAGAAGTATCTCAAAGATTGCCTGAAGAAGTTCGGTATGGCAAGACTGCAAAGGCTTCACGACGCCAATGCCAGCCAAGCATCATCTGGGTCCTGACGACAATGGTAAAGAGTTCGATCAAAAGGTATACCGCTCCATGATTGGTTCTTTACTTTATCTATGTGCATCTAGGCCAGATATTATGCTTAGTGTTTGCATGTGTGCTCGATTTCAAGCGGCACCAAAGGAGTCGCATCACTTAGGTGTGAAGCGAATTCTTCGATATTTGGCTCACACCCCAACTCTAGGATTATGGTATCCAAAGGGCTCAGAGTTTGATCTGGTTGGATTCTCGGATGCTGATTATGCTGGTGACAAGGTGGATCACAAGTCTACATCAGGCACATGTCATTTTCTGGGACGATCACTTGTATGTTGGTCTTCAAAGAAGCAGAACTGTGTATCTCTCCCACTGCTGAATCTGAATACATTGCTGCTGGATCTTGCTGCGCTCAGCTTCTATGGATGAAGCAAACACTCAAGGACTATGGCATTCATCTGAAGCAAGTGCCACTCTACTGCGACAACGAAAGCGCATCAAGATTGCCAACAACCCAGTTCAGCACTCAAAGACAAAGCACATTTAAATTCGTCATCACTTTCTCAGAGATCATGTTGTGAAGGAAGACATTGATATCATATATGTCAATACTGAAGAGCAATTGACAGATATCTTCACCAAGCCCTTGGATGAGAAGAGATTTTGCAAGTTACGGTGTGAGCTAAATATCTTGGAATCCTCAAATGTCTTGTGATCAGGCACACATCCTAACACTTATGCATATTGATGACTTAGATGTGCAACACACCAAGTAAAGTATATCTTCAATGCAATGAAGACATACATTCTAAGTGTGAATACATTAATGTGGAATTTGACTTCGGAGCGCCACGATAATTGTGCGCCGTGTCTGGGTCTAATACTTCCTATACGGTGGGTAACGCCACCACCAAAGGTTCTGTTTGAAGTGTTTCACTCATGGCATTACATTCACCATGTCTTCACATTTGGTTTGGACTTCAATCTCAACATGTCTTCATGATTATCTTCACTATGTTGATTATATATATATGATATATATATATAACTAGTGTTCTGTCCTCTACAGCATTCACTTATAGCTATGTTTTTTGTTGAATCTTTTGAACTAAGTGAATGTGATCGGACCCTAACCTCTCCAATGCTTTCTATCTCAAACTCTATCTCTCCAAGTCATATGCATTCTATTGAAACTGTCGAATGTCTTCTCTGCGTCCTTGTCAGCAGAAGATACAGAGACAAACATTAAGTCCGTTTTCAATGCTCATTCCTTCACCTGAAACCCCGAGAAGTGGGAATGGCCACCCGACAATCCAGGCGTGCGTGGGACGTGGAAACACCCCCAATATGCTGCATGATGGCCACGTGTTCCTCAGATGTGAATCGCCAGGGACCCTGTGTAATAACGCTAGAGCCCATCCCTGTCCCTATAAATACATGCCTCACCGCAGTCATTATCTCTTCTTCCACTCTCGCACGAACCCTAGCGCCACCGCTAGCCCTCGACACGCCGGCGACAAAGCTTTGCTGCCGCAACCTCTCCGACGCCGTCTTCACGCCGACCGCGGACATCGTCCTCTCCGCCGTCGCCGTAGGTGTCCTCCGTCGCCAAGTTAGGGCACGGAACGATCGAACTGCTCGGCCTCCTCTTCCACTCCGTCTAGCAGTTCTTCGTGTGGTAAATAAAACTTCCTTTTTACGGCCCTTGATCCTATAGCTTTGTCACTTTCTACCACAAGCAGTTTCTATTCACACAAGTTGGATCTTTCATACTGCATCTCATAACATGCCTAGTATATTCACTTATGCTTCACAAAGTAGTTAGATTCCTCACTTGTACTGATCTCTGGATTCGTACAAATCTGGAACCAACTCCTTATCTATGAGTGAATGTCTTCGCACGATGAGGTCAATGTCTTCTAAACTGATTTATCTTCAAAATCTTCTGAGAATGCATATGACCTCTTCCCCTTCCCTCGCACCTTAATGCTATCACAGGTACATGTCCGTGGGAGAATCCCTTGGTTCTCATAGTCTGCATTCATTTGCAGAATTCTTACAGCATCACATAAATTCTCCCGAAGCCAGTTCCTGTTTGTCCAGCAAGCGAAAACCTTTGAAGCCTCTGAACGTATTGAAGCCTTTCAGTCTAAAGTTCATGGCTTCAGAGAAATCGGCAAGGAAGGGTGGCAGAAAGCATCGAGGAGAAACATCAAGATATCTGCCCGATGACCTCTCAGAGCTGTACAAGACAGATCCTGAAGAGGATTACAATCAGCGCAAGACGCGAATCCAATGGATTCGATGCTATTGGGCAGAACAGTGGTTCAAGTACAGATTTGTGACCAAGGAATATGCTGAGAAGAGTGCTATCAAAAGTCCTTGGGGTGATATTCTCTTCCGAGGCCTTCCACCCAAGAACAAAGCTGAAGCTATTGCTCAGGATTTCTATCCGTGTATGGTCCGTGGACCTCAGCCTGAAGATGCCGACCCATCATCATTGCTATGGTGTCGTGACGATAATCTCTTCAAGCGCAACTTCCAGCACGCAAAGGCATCGGCCAAGGAAAACAAGAAGTCATTGGGACTAGACTTCAACCCTGGTCCTTCTGCTCCCCGGGCTGACAGCACACGCGATGCAGAACCCAATGTCATTGGTCCTTTCTACAACCTTGAAGGTCTCATCACCCATATCTTGGTTCAAGGGACAGCCGTGAATGAGCCTGCAGATGACGATGAATCAGATGAAGCGCCTGTTGCGCCGAAGCCAAAGAAACTGAAGCAGCCAAAAGCTTCAAAGCCTGCCTCTGCCCCAAAAATATCACGGGCGAAGCCACTGGCCACTGCACCTCCTGAAGACAGTGTGCAGTCTGAAGATTTGTCACGCATCTCCATGCCCCAGAAAGCCAAGATGCCTCTGCCACACACCGGCCAAGAACTGACAGCTGCTGCCATACTGCGCAACGATGCCATCGATCTGTCCAGTGATGAAGATCTTGCAGATGACGCTCTTGAGCAACTGATCAAGAGCAAAGAAGAAGCAGAAATCTTCAATAATTTGCCTCTCTTTGACGTGGCAATCATCCACGACTTCATTGATGAGTGGTTTGAAACGCCCAACCTCAGCTTCGAAGACCTGCAACTTCCCATTGGTCTCAGTGTCGCCTTCCATGGCGCCATTGCTTCAGAGCTAGCTCTCGCTCAGCGCATCGTCGAATTGAAGCAAAAGATTGACTATGAAAAGGCTCAGTTCAAGAAGCATATGGCCAAGCTCAGTGTACAAGAGCGTCATCACATTTGGCGTTACATTCACCATGTCTTCACATTTGGTTTGACTTCAATCTCAACATGTCTTCATGATTATCTTCACTATGTTGATTATATATATATATATACTAGTGTTCTGTCCTCTACAGCATTCACTTATAGCTATGTTTTCATGTTGAATCTCTTGAACTAAGTGAATGTGATCGGACCCTAACCTCTCCATGCTTTCTATCTCAAACTCTATCTCTCCAAGTCATATGCATTCTATTGAAACTGTCGAATGTCTTCTCTGCGTCCTTGTCAGCAGAAGATACAGAGACAAACATTAAGTCCGTTTTCAATGCTCATTCCTTCACCTGAAACCCCGAGAAGTGGGAATGACCACCCGACAATCCAGGCGTGCGTGGGACGTGAAACACCCCCCGATATGCTGCATGATGGCCACGTGTTCCTCAGATGTGAATCGCCAGGGACACCTGTGTAATAACGCAGAGCCATCCCTGTCCCTATAAATACATGCCTCACCGCAGTCATTATCTCTTCTTCCACTCTCGCACGAACCCTAGCGCCACCGCTAGCCCTCGACAACGCCGGCGACAAAGCGCTTTGCTGCCGCAACCTCTCCGACGCCGTCTTCACGCCGACCGCGGACATCGTCTTCTCCACCGTCGCCGTAGGTGTCCTCCGTCGCCAAGTTAGGGCACGGACGATCGAACTGCTCGGCCTCCCCTTCCACTCCGTCTAGCAGTTCTTCGTGTGGTAAATAAAACTTCCTTTTTACGGTCCCTTTGATCCTATAGCTTTGTCACTTTCTACCACAAGCAGTTTCTATTCACACAAGTTGGATCTCTTTCATACTGCATCTCATAACATGCCTAGTATATTCACTTATACTTCACAAAGTAGTTAGATTCCTCACTTGTACTGATCTCTGGATTTGTACAAATCTGGAACCAACTCCTTATCTATGAGTGAATGTCTTTGCACGATGAGATCAATGTCTTCTAAACTGATTTATCTTCAAAATCTTCTGAGAATGCATATGACCTCTTCCCCTTCCCTCGCACCTTAATGCTGTCACAGGTACATGTCCGTGGGAGAATCCCTTGGTTCTCATAGTCTGCATTCATTTGCAGAATTCTTACAGCATCATATAAATTCTCCCGAAGCCAGTTCCTATTTGTCCAGCAAGCGAAAACCTTTGAAGCCTTTGAACGTATCGAAGCCTTTCAGTTTAAAATTCATGGCTTCAGAGAAATCTGCAAGGAAGGGAGGCAGACAGCGTCGTGGCGGAACATCAACAGATCTGCCTGATGACCTCTCAGAACTTTACAAGACAGATCCTGAAGAGGATTATAATCAGCGCAAGACCCGAATCCAGTGGATTCGAAGATATTGGGCAGAACAGTGGTACAAATATAGATTCGTGACCAAGGAATATGCTGAGAAGAGTGCTATCAAAAGTCCTTGGGGTGATATTCTCTTCCGAGGCCTTCCACCCAAGAACAAAGCTGAAGCTATTGCTCAGGATTTCTATCCCTGTATGGTCCGTGGACCTCAGCCTGAAGATGCCGACCCATCATCATTGCTATGGTGTCGTGACGATAATCTCTTCAAGCGCAACTTCCAGCACGCAAAGGCATCGGCCAAGGAAAACAAGAAGTCATTGGGACTAGACTTCAACCCTGGTCCTTCTGCTCCCCGGGCTGACAGCACACGCGATGCAGAACCCAATGTCATTGGTCCTTTCTACAACCTTGAAGGTCTCATCACCCATATCTTGGTTCAAGGGACAGCCGTGAATGAGCCTGCAGATGACGATGAATCAGATGAAGCGCCTGTTGCGCCGAAGCCAAAGAAACTGAAGCAGCCAAAAGCTTCAAAGCCTGCCTCTGCCCCAAAAATATCACGGGCGAAGCCACTGGCCACTGCACCTCCTGAAGACAGTGTGCAGTCTGAAGATTTGTCACGCATCTCCATGCCCCAGAAAGCCAAGATGCCTCTGCCACACACCGGCCAAGAACTGACAGCTGCTGCCATACTGCGCAACGATGCCATCGATCTGTCCAGTGATGAAGATCTTGCAGATGACGCTCTTGAGCAACTGATCAAGAGCAAAGAAGAAGCAGAAATCTTCAATAATTTGCCTCTCTTTGACGTGGCAATCATCCACGACTTCATTGATGAGTGGTTTGAAACGCCCAACCTCAGCTTCGAAGACCTGCAACTTCCCATTGGTCTCAGTGTCGCCTTCCATGGCGCCATTGCTTCAGAGCTAGCTCTCGCTCAGCGCATCGTCGAATTGAAGCAAAAGATTGACTATGAAAAGGCTCAGTTCAAGAAGCATATGGCCAAGCTCAGTGTACAAGAGGTCAAGAACTTCAAGCTCATGCTGCACGAGCTTAAAGAAGCCTTTCTCAAGAAGCGTGAAGAAGCTCAAGGCTCTCGTGAGCGCATGAAGAGCCTGACTGACAAGTGTGTGCAAGCCTACAATGAGGCTGAGAAGCGCAAGGCCCTTGGGCGTCCTGACATCGACCCCAGGATGGCTGCAAAAAAGAAGAAGAAGCCCGCTATGGCCGAACCCAACGCACCAAGGCAGGAAGCAGATCTCATTGTCTTCCCAACTAGCATGACTGGCTCGAAGCCCAAGGCCCGGTCAACCGCTTCAGAGCTGAAGAAGATGAGGACTGCTGAGGCTGAAGCCAGAAAGAGGAAATATTCTGAAGCCTCTGCTGCTGCTCCCTCCAAGAAGAAGCGGAAGACCAAGAAAGAACGGGCTGCTCCCATAGAGCCCTTGATTGTTGAACCCATCTCCATGGTTTGCCCTGACCCTGAACCTCAGGAGCGTCAACTGACTGTCCATGAGCCTGTTTTCACCGAGGCTCATGAAGCTGAAGACTTTCCAGCGGCTGATCCCATCGCTGCTGAAGACATTGGTCACCATGACCATGTTGAAGATGATGCAGTTCTTCCTCAGCTCGAGCACCAACAGGTATCATCGCCTGTGCTAACGCACAGCGAACTCATCAGCATTGGTCGTCCTATGACGCCAATTGCTCAGGATGCATCATGGGCTGATCGCCCACAAGCACAAGAGGAAGAAGACTTTGAGGCCCAGCCAACTCCAACTCCACAGGCGTCGCCAGCGTTACACAGGCTTCGCAAAGGACCAAGGCCTCCAGTCTCTGAGTCTGAAGCTAAAGCTGCTGAAGACATTCCGGCTGCATCAGCCGATGAAGAAGCAACCCCAAAAGCTGCTACTCCCCCGTCCCACCAAGAAGTTGTTCTCGAGGAGAACGTGACTGTGACCGACCCTCCAGCTCGTCAAGTGGAGGTTGAGAATCTTGAGGCTGCCACCACCAACACCAATGAAGCCACTGACGCTGTCATGGCTGAAGCTAATGTGGAGCCTTCACCAACCCAAGCACCAGAAGTCAGCGAAGCCACTGATCCCACTGCTTCTGTTCCTGCGCCTGCTGCTGGTCCTCAGTTCGACTCTCATGTTGAGCACAGGCCTCAGGTACAGAAGCCAATCCCAAGATTGCCCAGGTTTTCAGGTCCTGCATCAGCACCTGGATCCTTCAATGTCAATGGCTTCAAAGCAGACAACACTTTCTTCAATAGCTCCAGGAACCCCTACTCAAGGGAAAGAATATCATCTGATCGGTTCTGGAGCTATCCGCAGCGAAGCTATTACTCCTGCATTCTATACAATCAAGGCCGCATCTTCCCACATAAGCGTCTTGACATTGAAGCAATAGCTGATCTGCCCTGTCTGGAAGAAGCTCTGGATTGCTTCAAAGAGGTTGGATTGCTACCATTTGTCACCGACCAAGAGCACTGGAATGAAGAGTTGCTGCTCCAATTCTATGCCACACTTCACATCCGTGGGTACAACAGAGATCCGAAGACTTGGGTCCTGGAGTGGATGACAGGAAATGTTCATCACGAAGCCAAAGCCTTTGATATCATTGAGCTCACTGGTCTACCCACTCCTGGCGATCTTTACGAATTTGGCTGTCAACTTCACAGTGAAGCTGTGGAGAGCATCTTTCAGAAGCCTAAACCTAACACGAGTCAGATGCTCAGTATGATGAAGCCATTGCCCCAAGATGTTGCATATCCCAAGGAGTTCTTCGTTGAAGACCTTGAGTATCTGCCAAGGACTATTTATCACATCATAAGGCGAACTATCTGGCCCATCAAAGGACATTCTCCACATGCCAAGCAGGAAGGTGCAATGAAGACTTTGGTCTTCTATATTCTTCATGGCAAATGCTTCAATGCACAGGACTTCTTCATCCGCCAACTTGCTGCATCAGGCTCTGATCTTTTTGGCTTGAAGTTCTACGCTCCATGGATAATGCGGCTGATCAAACTCCACCCCGCTATCTTATATCAGCCATCTGCTCGCAATCATCGGATCTTTCTGCCTGATGTGGATATGTCTATTGAAGCCATTTATCCTGAGCCTGCCAAGGAACCTCTAAGTCTTCAGAATGCGGAGCATCAAAGTTTTTCTCAAAACATTGAAGGAGTTGAAGCAGTCACTCGTGTGTATCCTTTGACTGGAACTACACGTGCACCACATCCTGCCCTTACTGAAGCCACTGACAGCACAATTGCCCAACGACCCAAGAAGCGCACTCGTGTTCTCAATGACCGAGAGCTTCTGGTGGCTCTTCATCAGAAACAGGATAGGCATCATGACTGGCTGAAGCGCCAAATGCAAAGCCTCTTGGTGGATGTCAACCGCATTCGCAATCTTGCCACCAAGAATGCCTTTGTTGCCCATGAAACCTCTCGACGCACATGGAAAGGGCTGACGCTGATGTGCTCTGAAGATGATCTTCAAGAGGATGGCTTCTCTGAACGCTTCAAGTTTGACTCCACACCTCCTCGAAGGGCAGTGCTGCGACGAACTCCATCTCTTGAAGACTCTGAGTTCTCTTCCTCTGCTGCAACTGTGAATGCCAGAGTGATCGAGGATGAAGACGATGCTACTTCACCGCCACCTCCTTCAGCACGCTTCGACACTGCCACAAGTTCTTCTGCACCGCCGAACATCACTGACGACCCTGCTGCTTCACCTACTCTTCATGGGAACGAGTAGATGCTCTATGTCTTCAAACCTTTTTGGTCCTTACTAACAAAAGGGGGAGAAGCATATGAGTTTGATAGTCTTCAAGCGGGTCCATATGGGCGGGTGCTTTATATTTTGCCAAACTCGATGGTCGTCTGCTACTTATTTGCCACTTTGTGATGCGATGATAAATTCCGCATGTGCGACGATAAATTCCGCACTTAGATCATTTTGCAGACGTCCATTTTCCATTATGCATGTCATTATCTTCACATACCTTCACATGCATAGTGGATTGTCATCATAAGTTGAAGAGGATCTCCACAAGCACAACCTGCCATGTGCATTTGCATTCCAAAAGCAAATTACTTATATGCACATCTTCAGGGGGAGCCCTCACAGCTTATGAAGACAATTCCCTATCCTTTTACAAATTCACATATTATATTCCCCGTTGAAAACTTCAACTAGTTTGTCATCAATCACCAAAAAGGGGGAGATTATAAGTGTATCTAGTGCCACCCCTAGTTGCTTTTGGAGTATTGACGACAAACCTAGTTGAGGGACTAATGTGTTTGTGAGAATTGCAGGATAACACAGGTAGAAGTCCCTCATTGATTCGGTTTTCCTACCAGAGATGACCTCTAAAAATGTATGAAGACATTGATGTCAAAGGTGGTTTATGAAGATATTCTCATTGAAGACTATGACAAGAGAAGACATTGCATGAAGCCTATGGAGCTCGAAGACTTAGATCTTTCGTAGTTCTGTTTCTTCTTTGTTGAGTAATAGGAACCACCGTACTGTTAAGTGGGGTCCAAGAGAACCAGTCAGAATGACTGAAGTGATGCTTAACCAAAACCTATGTCTTCGAGTGAAGACTATGAGAGCGAATCTTGTCCAGAGTCGGACAAGTCAGCTTTGCTTGTAGCCCAAGTAAAGTTGCCGTGTGAGTTTGAAATCTGACCGTTGGAACACGTGTCAGTTCCTTAGTGACCCAGGGTCATTTCGGACAAATCAGGTCAGGTTGCCTAGTGGCTATAAATAGCCCACCCCCTACAACCATAAACGGTTGGCTGCTCAGAGTTAGAGTATGGCTTTTGTCGTTTGAGAGCAACCCACCTCGAAGCCTTTGAGAGAGAATTCCTTGTGAGGATAAAGCCCTAACCACCCAGAGCCAAAGAGTGTTAGGCATCACTTAAGTCTTCTTGTCTGTGTGATCTGAAGACTTATTACACTTGAGGACTGTGAAACCTCCAGCCGGTTAGGTGTCGCGTTCTGAGCATCCAAGAGACATTGTGGATTGCCGGTGAACAAAGTCTGTGAAGGTTTGGGAGTCTACCTTGAAGACTTACCAGAGTGATTGGGCGAGGTCTGTGTGACCTTAGCCCAAGGGGAATACGGTGAGGACTGGATGTCCTGAGCTGCGTGTTCAGGACTGGGTGTCCGGGACTGTGTGTCCTAAGGTTTAAATACCTAGCCGCCCTAACCAGACGTACAGTTGTCACAGCAACTGGAACTGGTCCAACAAATCATTGTCTTCAACGAGTCACTGGTTTCATCCTTCCCTTCCCTTTACTTACTGTTGGTCCTTGTGAAGTCATTGTATGATTGCACTATCTTTTGTCTTCACTAAGTGACTGCGTGTTCTGTTTGTCTTCATAATATCTTCCTACCTGATCATTACTACATTGCTGCTATTAGTCATTGTGCTTTCACTTCATTGAATACTTGACTATGGTTTTCCTAGTGTAGTCTACCTTCCGCTGCATGGTAATAGGTTTATTTCTATCGTTTGTCTTCGAAACGTCCACGTTTTGAAGACTTTCATAAAAATCGCCTATTCACCCCCCCCCCTCTAGTCGATATAATGCACTTTCACTCCCGGTTAGTTTTTGCACTCACGAACCATCATGGCCACTCCCCAGAACACACAGGTGCTGACGGCATCAGTCTGCGTCCCAGAGACTGTGCATGGTACACACTCGTTCAAAATCGACAAGTATGGCCTTTATCGGGGCTTGGGCGTCGGCAACTGCATCCAGTCCGCTAACTTCACCGTTGGCGGCCATGAATGGTGCATCCGCTTGTACCCCGACGGCTACAACGAGGCTAACAAAGACTATGTGTCTGTTTTTCTCGAGCTCAAGACCAAGAACATTGAGGTGAGGGCGATGTACAATCTGATGCTGGTCAATCAAGCCATACAGCCGCCGGTGTTGCCTTCCAACTTCGCAAACTTCAGCGACAGGCCTCCTGTGGTGTTCGACACTCGCAATGACAAACTCGAGGCATGGGGTTTTGTTGCATTCAAGAAGAAGTGCGAGATCGAAGGCTCATCATACATTTTGGACGACTCAATCACCGTCGCATGCAACCTTACTATTATCACATTAAAGGATGCCAAGGAGGTGGATGCTGGGTTGATCGGTGACAACCAAGTGCCACCATCCGAATTGGTTGCTAACCTTAGTAAATTGTTGGGTTGTACAAAGGGAGCTGACGTGTGTTTCAAGGTCCAAAATGAGGTATTCCATGCTCACGAGATTATCCTGGCGATGCGGTCGCCGGTCTTCTGGGCGGAGTTCTACGGGCCGATGAGGTTCAAGCATGGGAACGTCAAAAACATTGAAGATATGCAACCCGGTGTCTTTATAGGACTGCTCCACTTCATCTACACAGACTCGCTGCCTCCGATGAAGGACCTCAATGCTGGTGGGTACGAAGAAATGCTTAGGCATTTACTCGTGGCTGCAGATAAGTATGCTATGAAAAGGATGAAGTCAATATGCGAGGGAAAACTTTGCCAGAGGTTTGATCAAGAGACTGTGGCGACAACATTAGCTCTGGCCGTCCATTACAATTGCAGCATGCTCAAAGATGCTTGCATTAAATTTATCAACTCCTTGAGTAATGTGGATGGTGTGGTTGCGAGTAAAGGGTATCAACACCTGAAAAGAGCATGCCCTACTATATTTGTCGATATGTGGGAGATGGCAACCAAGGCTCGAAAAGTTTAGATGTTCACTCTAGATAAATTCTTTGAGTAGTTACTTCACTTGATGCCATAGCAACCTGAGATCATTATTTTGTCTATTTGTTTTGGAAAATTGGAAGTTCTGCTGGAATTTAGTCTATTTTGGGCAGCCCAATAACTATTTCAGAAATTCCTAATAAATCCTAGAGGCCCACTCAGCCCATTTGTGCAAGGCAAGGGATACTACTAAAGTTTAGTCCCACATTGCTAGTTTAGTGGGAGTTGGACCTCCTCATAAGGGAGGTTCTTTCCCCACTTGTACGAGCATGAGAATAAGAGGGATATCCACGCGCGCTCCTCCTCCGCCGCCCGCCTTGCCACGCCTCGCCTCGTCACGACGCGACGCGCCGCGCCGCGCCGCGGGTTGCGGGAATGAGCCGAGCCGATATCTAAATTTTTGCCATGCACTACGGGTATACGAAAGGTCACACGGAAGCTGAAAAGATTTTTGCGAAAGTGGAGTTTGAATGCAAATTCGGCTGCTGGCTGTTCGCTTCGCCTCCGTCTCGCTCCTCCCAGAGAGACGCACCAGAACTTCTCCTTCCTCTTGCCACCGGTTCCATTCCCTGAGCTACCGCTGTCTTCCTCATCCCGGCTTGCGGCGTGCACCGCGAGTCGGGACAGCAGGCCTCCGAAACCGCACCTCTTTGAGTCCTGTACGGGAGAAGGGTGATAAGGTTTTTGGGGAGCGCTCCGCGCGACTACTAACTTCTTCATCACGGACTCCGACGACTACTTCCCCGGCGACGACTTCTTCCCCAACATCGACGACCTCATCGACGACATGGCTGGAGAGGACGTCGACCCCAAGTCCAGTGCTTTTGTTGCTGCTGTCCGTACATATTTATGCTCTTTCTGTTAGACGTCCTGCCACAGTTCTTTGCTCTAGTTTCTGCCCTACATGTGTTAGGTTCTACTTCATATATGCAACTTGCTATACTGTCTGATCTAGATGTGTTTAGTTACAATTCATATGTGAAGTTGCTATTTACCTTCTCCTTGTCAAATCGCATGACTTGCTTTATCACTGTTATATTAGTCATGCTTTATCTAGTATTTCTGTTAATAAAATCATTTGGTAAATTGCTCATATTTCCAACAATCCAAAAACCTTATTATAGGCAATTTACACCAAGTGGTTTTGCTGCTTCCATGAGACCTCCTATGTTTGAGGGTATCCACTATAAGAGGTGGCGCGTGAGAGCAGTCTTATGGTTTCAAACCATGAGTTGCTATGACGCCACTCTCGGCAAACCTGAAGGAGAGCTTGATGCTCAACAGGCACAAGCTTTTCAGAAAATGGATACTCTGTTTAAGGCTGCTCTCTTGAGTGTTCTTGGTGAGAACATAGTTGATGCTTATGCGTCAATTGATAATGGAAAAGATATGTGGGATGCACTCAAGGCCAAGTTTGGGGTCTCGGATGCTGGCACTGAGCTGTACATCATGGAGCAATTCTATGATTACAGGATGACTGAAGAGCGCTCCGTGGTTGAGCAAGCTCATGAGATACAATCATTTGCTAGAGAACTTAAGCACTTCAGTTGTATGCTACCGGACAAGTTTGTTGCCGGAGGTATCATCACTAAGCTTCCTCCTTCATGGAGGAACTTTGCTACCTTGCTGAAGCATAAGAGGCAAGAGTTTTCTGTCCCGGATCTCATTGGCACTCTTGATGTGGAAGAAAAGGCGAGAGCAAAGGACACACGTGCTCGAGGTATTGAGGGAGGATCTAGTGCCAATGTGTTACAGAAGCAGAACTTCCAGCCCCATAAGTTCAAGAACAAGGGCAAGTTTGATGGTAAAGCAAAGTTTGATGGGAAGAATAAGGCTGTGCAACACACGAACTTCAAGAAGAAGAATGGCAAGAAGAAAGGTGCTTGTCATGTGTGTGGGGATCCTGATCATTGGGCTCCTAGTTGTCCTAATCGCTTTGACAAGCGTCATCCTGGGAAAGGCGGCAAGACCGCTAATGTTGTCATTGGAGACACTGACATGAAGGATGTTGGGTATGGTATATTTCCCACTATTCTTTCAGTATGTCATTCTCCTGACTGGTTGATTGACACGGGTGCTAATGTGCATGTATGCGGTGATATTTCCATGTTTTCGTCTTATCAGACCGCAGGGACTTCAACCGTGCTGATGGGCAACGGTTCAAGTGCTTCTGTTCGTGGTGTTGGCACGGTCTATCTGAAGTTTACTTTGGGGAAGATCGTGCGGCTGAAGAACGTGCATTATGTCCCCTCCGTCAATAAAAATCTTGTTAGCGGATCTCTTCTGTGTAGAGATGGCTACAAGCTTGTCTTTGATTCGAATAAATTTGTAATATCCAAGTATGGAACCTTTGTTGGTAAAGGCTATGAGTCAGGAGGCTTGCTTCGTTTATCCTTATCAGACGTTTGCAGTAAAGTTGTTAATCATATTTGCAACAATAGTGAATCCAATGTGTGGCATTCACGTCTTTGTCATGTTAACTTTGGTTGCATGTCGTGACTAGCGAAGTTGAACTTAATCCCTAGTTTCACCACCGTCAAGGGATCTAAGTGTCAAGTGTGTGTGCAAGCTAAGCAACCTCGTAAGTCTCATACGACTGCAGAAATAAGAAATCTTGCACCACTAGAGCTCATACATTCAGATCTATGTGAAATGAATGGTGTGTTGACAAAAGGTGGAAAGAAATATTTCATGACGTTAATTGATGACTCCACTAGATACTGCCGTGTGTATCTTATGAAGTCTAAGGATGAGGCTTTGAACTTTTTCAAGATCTATAAAGCCAAAGTGGAAAACCAACTTGATCGAAAAATCAAGAGGCTTAGGTCCGACCGTGGTGGAGAGTATTTTTCCAATGAATTTGATGTTTTTTGTGCGGAACATGGTATAATCCATGAGAGGACGCCTCCCTATTCACCTCAGTCAAATGGGGTGGCCGAAAGAAAGAACCGTACTCTAACAGATTTGGTTAACGCCATGTTAGACACTTCGGGTCTCTCCAAGGCATGGTGGGGGGAGGCGATATTGACTGCATGTCATGTCCTAAACCGAGTTCCCACAAAGAACAAAGAGATAACTCCATTCGAGGAATGGGAGAAGAAAAGGTTAAAACTCTCTTATCTGCGAACATGGGGTTGTTTGGCAAAAGTCAACGTTCCAATTCCAAAGAAGCGGAAACTTGGACCAAAGACTGTGGATTGTGTTTTCCTGGGATATGCTTTTCATAGCATTGGCTATAGATTCTTGGTTGTAAAATCTGAGGTACCTGACATGCATGTCGGTACGATCATGGAGTCGAATGATGCGACTTTCTTTGAAGATATCTTTCCCATGAAGGATATGGCTACCTCATCTAATCAGGAGATGCCTAGTTCATCAAATCAGGAACCAGTTACAATTACCGAACCTACAATTTCAATGGAACACTTTGAAAGTCCTGTGGAGGAGAACAATGAAGTTCCTATTAGGAGCAAGAGACAGAGGACTGCAAAGTCCTTTGGTGATGATTTTCTTGTGTACCTCATAGATGACACTCCCAGTTCTATTTCAGAGGCCTATGCATCTGAAGATGCTGACTACTGGAAGGAAGCGGTTCGTAGCGAGATGGATTCCATCTTGGCAAATGAAACCTGGGAGATAACTGATCGTCCTTATGGGTGCAAACCTATAGGATGCAAATGGGTATTCAAGAAGAAGCTTAGGCCTGATGGTACTATTGAAAAGTGCAAGGCTCGGCTCGTGGCTAAGGGTTATACCCAAAAGGAAGGTGAAGACTTCTTTGATACTTACTCACTTGTGGCTCGACTGACCACTATTCGAGTTCTACTTTCACTAGCTGCCTCGCATGGTCTTCTCGTTCATCAAATGGATGTTAAGACTGCTTTCCTAAATGGAGAGTTGGACGAGGAAATTTATATGGAACAACCAGATGGGTTTGTACTAGATGGTCAGGAAGGGAAAGTATGCAAGTTGCTGAAGTCTTTGTACGGACTTAAGCAAGCACCCAAACAGTGGCATGAGAAGTTTGAAAGAACTTTAACAGCTGCAGGCTTTGTTGTGAACGAAGCTGACAAATGTGTGTACTATCGCCATGGTGGGGGCGAGGGAGTTATCCTGTGCTTGTATGTTGATGACATACTGATTTTCGGAACCAATATGAATGTTATTAAGGAGGTCAAGGATTTCCTATCTCGTTGTTTTGAGATGAAGGATTTAGGAGTGGCTGATGTCATTCTGAACATCAAGTTGTTGAGAGACGATGATGGTGGGATTACATTGCTTCAATCTTACTATGTGGAAAAGATCTTGAGTCGCTTTGGCTATAGTGACTGCAAGCCCTCTCCAACACCATATGATGCTAGTGTGTTGCTTTGAAAGAATCGAAGAATTGCTAGAGACCAATTGAAGTATTCTCAGATTATTGGCTCGCTTATGTACTTAGCCAGTGCTACAAGACCTGACATCTCTTTTGCTATTAGCAAACTGAGTCGGTTTGTTTCAAAACCAGGAGATGTGCATTGGAAAGCTCTAGAAAGAGTTTTGCGTTATTTGAAAGGCAGTGCAAATTATGGAATTCACTACACCGGGCATCCAAAGGTGCTTGAAGGGTATAGTGACTCAAACTGGATCTCAGATGCTGATGAGATAAAGGCCACGAGTGGTTATGTATTCACTCATGGAGGTGGCGCTGTTTCTTGGAAGTCTTGCAAGCAGACCATCTTAACGAGGTCAACAATGGAAGCAGAACTCACAGCACTAGATACAGCTACGGTTGAAGCAGATTGGCTTCGCCGGCTCTTGAATGACTTGCCGGTTGTTGAGAAACCTGTACTGGGTGTCCTTATGAACTGCGACAATCAAACCGTGATCACGAAAGTGAGCAGTTCAAAGGATAACATGAAGTCATCAAGACACGTTCAGAGAAGGTTAAAGTCTGTCGGGAAAATGAAAAACTCCGGAGTTATTGCGTTGGATTATATCCAAACGTCTAAAAATCTGGCAGATCCTTTTACCAAGGGTCTATCACGTAATGTGATAGATAATGCATGGAGGGAGATGGGTATGAGCCCACAATATGAGTTGTTCACAGTGGTAACCTATTCTTGTGATCGGAGATCCCGTGAATTAGATGTGGAATACAAGCTGTTGGTCAACTGAGAGGAGAGTATCCTTACTATTCACAATACCACTCCATGAAGATGCAATACTCTCCTAATCTGCATGGCAGGTTGATGTATATCTTAATGTATTCTAAGTGGCTTATTTAAGCAGAGATGTTATCCTGCAGAACATCTTTTGAAGAACACACCTATATGAGTCTGATTGTCAAATGTCGCAATCTATGAGAGTAGGGTTCTCTCTAGTAAACTCATGAAAGGTCACGGAGTATGACGCATAAGCTCCACCCGCGGGGAAGATCCACGGTAGCCACGTACCGGTCAAGGCTTTATGTGAAGCTAGATTTGCAGAAAACTTGCAGTTCAAGGCCCAGTCCACTGTTCAAGTTGCTTACTAGTGTAGCATAGAGTTTTAGGTGGAAGTTCAACTTAACAGTCTCCACTGCAGTACCGGTATATAAAACATTGTTTTGGAACCAAAGGCAAATTTCTGTGTGCCTCTGGGATCTGGTGGGGGATTGCTGGAATTTAGTCTATTTTGGGCAGCCCAATAACTATTTCAGAAATTCCTAATAAATCCTAGAGGCCCACTCAGCCCATTTGTGCAAGGCAAGGGATACTACTAAAGTTTAGTCTCATATTGCTAGTTTAGTGGGAGTTGGACCTCCTTATAAGGGAGGTTCTTTCTCCGCTTGTACGAGCATAAGAATAAGAGGGATATCCACGCGCGCTCCTCCTCCGCCGCCCGCCTCGCCACGCCACGCCTCGCCTCGCCTCGTCACGATGCGACGCGCCGCGCCGCGGGTTGCGGGAATGAGCCGAGCCGATATCTAAATTTTTTCCACGCACTACGGGTATACGAAAGGTCACACGGAAGCTGAAAAGATTTTTACGAAAGTGGAGTTTGAATGCGAACGGTGCAGCTCTTCGGCTGCTGGCTGTTCGCTTCGCCTCCGTCTCTTCGTTTCGCCTCCCGTCGCTGCCCTCTCGCCGCCTTCTCTTGCGCCTATAAAAGGGAGGTCGCTCCTCCCAGAGAGACGCACCAGAACTTCTCCTTCCTCTCGCCACCGGTTCCATTCCCTGAGCTACCGCTGTCTTCCTCATCCCGGCTTGCAGCGTGCACCGCAAGTCGGAAGAGTAGGCCTCCGAAACCGCACCTCTTTGAGTCCTGTACGGGAGAAGGGTGATAAGGTTTTTGGGGAGCGCTCCGCGCGACTACTAACTTCTTCATCACGGACTCCGACGACTACTTCCCCGACGTCGACGACCTCATCGACGACATGGCTGGAGAGGACGTCGACCCCAAGTCCAGTGCTTCTGCTGCTACTGTCCCATACGTATTTATACTCTTTCTGTTAGACGTCCTGCCACAGTTCTTTACTCTAGTTTCTGCCCTACATGTGTTAGGTTCTACTTCATATATGCAACTTGCTATACTGTCTGATCTAGATGTGTTTAGTTACAGTTCATATGTGAAGTTGCTATTTACCTTCTCCTTGTCAAATTGCATGACTTGCTTTATCACTGTTATATTAGTCATGCTTTATCTAGTATTTCTGTTAATAAAATCATTTGGTAAATTGCTCATATTTCCAACAAGTTCTACATATGCTATACCAACAGTATCCAATAAGATGTTTTTGTTTATTGATGACTATCACATTTACTAGTGCTCATTTCATTTCTCAAAGTAGTGAGTCTTGGCTACCAAGACCACATCTATTGTGGATTGCGGTGCATCACTAGAAAACAAAAATTGCAAGAAAATCCTTGGTCAGTCTCAAAATTGTATATTGTAAAGTAAAATACACCACAAATCCTAAAACAGTTCGAGGGGTGTCAAATAAGTGCTAATATAATGAAAATGCACATTTGGGCCCTAAAAGTTTGCTAAGTGTGCCACCCGCGGTCCTATTTGTACTACATCAACTTTGACTTGCACAGGTCATAGGTTGATCACCCCCTCCCCCCAAAAAAAAAGGTCATATGTTCTAATTTTTACCCTCCAAACGTACGCGGATGTTGTCTAGCCATCAACCTGACCAAGCCATCCATCCCATTCCCCTTAGTCTCTCGCAAGATCCAATCATTGCCATCCCGCATCTGCGTTGCCACTAATCGTGCTCTTCCATAACCACCTTCATCTTGCTCTTCTACTTGGTTCGTCGCTGCTAGTGCCAGCTCCACCACGTGTGGCAGTGAACCACGGCGCAGAAGGGGTCGGGGCCTCTCTCTTGATGGTCCGCCTACCGATGCGAGGATGTTGGGCGCCGGCACTGGACCAGATGAAGATGGGTCCTACCACCGCGGCCTTGCCGTGGCAAATATATTCGTTTTGACTATCAAAATTACTTTTTATGACAATGGCAACTCTATTTATTTGACAATGGAAATTTTCTTTTTTCATGGTGTATTGTTTTCGTTATCTCATCATGGCAAATTTACATCTTAGACTATCGGCCATTCTATTTTTGGACCATGGCAAAAGTTATTTTAGCTTTTGCCATGTCACTCAATATAGTTTTGACCATATTAGTAATACAATTCTTGCCATGCACAAAAACATTTTATATAAGGCAAAGTTGTTAAAACATTTGCCATGGCAAATTCACTTTATGGCCATTGTCAAATTTCTTTTTTTAGACAATGTCAAACTTGACCATGGCAAATTTATTGTTTGGACCATGGAAAAATTATTGTTTGGACCATGGCAAATTCATTGCTTGGACCATGCAAATTTGTTTTGTTTTGGCAATGGCAAATTTCTTTCTAAACACCCAAAAAAAACTTTTATCTTATACAATATCATATATTTTTATTTGGATTTTTTGTAACATGGCAAATTTGTTTGTCAAAGCATGTTAAATTATGTTTTGTTTACCATGGCAAATTACTTGTACATCGCATAGCAGATGTCTTTTTTATGAGACTTTTTCACAATTGTTCTTCTTCAAAAAGAAAATTGCCATCATCTTAGTTGAAACAATGGCCACTTCTAGGTTAAAACATAATGTTTTTTGTTTTATATTTTTTCCATGCATGACAATTGTAACATTTTTATATATGGCATTTCACATACAACAATGACAGATACTTTTTGTGTGCATAGTTGCTTGATCCATTTGAACATGATAGCTGCTTTGTTAAATTATGTTTTGTTTCAAGAAATGTTTCGTTCGATCTGGACATATTAGATATCCTTCTGAATAGTAATGGACTCCTGCGGCATGGTAGCTCCAATGAGTGCGCCACCACCGCTGATGCATACGCTTTTGTAGTATATCGCTCTGCACAGCCCAGGAGAGTTGGCAAGACGAGAGTGGTGAGAATGAATCTTTTGTTCCTCCCCTAACCCCATAGGGTAAACTCTCCCTTTCAGACCTTGTCAGGGAACCCGTCGATTCACCTCCCCTCTGCCTTCCGCTCTGGTGGCCGGGAGGAGAATTCTGATGCCTCCACTCCGGTTAGTAGTTTAAGTCAGGGTTTGTTAGTCTTCGCAGGTGCGGCGCTCGGGGCAGATGGCAGCACTTCTTCTTCGAGTTTGTCTTCCGAGCTCCGTTCCTCCTCGAGCTTTTCCATCAGGACGTAGTCGATGGAGCTCTGGCGTAAATTCCTGCCGTCTCCTTGGGAGGTGAATTTAGGGTTTCTTATCATATGGCGAGATTTCATGTACGGTGTTTCAGATCTATTCAAGGATTTAACATTGACGACTGCGGCTCCAGGGCGCTAGTCATTAGGACACGTACACGAAGACTTCCCAGTTGTTATCGACAAAGTCAAGCCGGCTCCAGTAAAGGAGCGGCGATAGCGGCTGTAGAGGTTTTTGACAGTCTTGGTATCTCAATGTACTTTTTATTATATTTGAGGTGTTTTATACTTTCAGTGAATTTATTAATAGATCTCACTCATTTTTGTAAAAAAAAAAATCGCTCTGATCTCAAGGCAGCAGCCGTCTCCTTCCTCGCTTTCCCCTTTGCAAATCACGATTCAACATCTCGAACGCCCCCGCCGGCGTGAAACGCCCCGCTGCTCGTCACATCCTCACCGGTGAGCTCCTCTACACCAAGCACAACACCCCTGCTCGGCGCGCTGAATCCCGTCGGTAGCAGAGCTCGCGACGCCGTACTTTGCCGAGATGCAGCCAGCAGGTCAATATCGTGTAGCTAGGACACATCCGGCGAAGCCGAGCTGAGGAGGTGGTCATGAACGGAGCGCCGGTGGCTGCCGGGAAGCGAGGAGCCGGGTTGTGAACGGCTGGGAGTAAAAGCTTTGGTGCTCTGGTGCTTCCGCAACGGAGCCAGCTTTCGTAGGCGGTGACTAGCAAGAGTGGATGCCGGAGAAGGAACGGGGATCCAGGACCTTTTTGAGCTTGCGGCGGCCGCGACGACGAGCGAGCGTGGACGTCATAGAAGAAAGGGGATCGGGATTTGGTATGGGAACAGGATTAGCGACTTTTTATTGGGAAAAACATAGAGGATTAATTGGCAGGTTGCATTGAGATTCGTTTTTGGCAGTGCCCTCTCGGGAAGAAGGTCTCACGATCGGGATTTTCCACCGCGGATCCTACTCCAAGCTTCAAGTCCAAGCACACCCCGTGCTGGCTGCTGTTTTGCGTCCTACGCCTCGAGTCTCCTCACCGACTGCCATCACGGTCCCACCTCGGGCTCCCCGGTCATCCCCTCGCCTGCACAGTCTCCGGTCGGCGCCCATCCACGTCGTCGTCGGACCGGGTCGGCGTCAAAGCGAGCACACCCCACACGCTGCGCCGTCCTGCCACTGACACTGGGGCCACCCTCCAGAACCCCACCGGTAAGCGGCGTCGGTCGTCTAGAGTCCAGAGTGACGCGAGGCTGGAGGAGGACGTGGCGGCCCGCGCGGCGCGTCCCGTAGCTAAGCAGTTTTATTGTACACTTTTCCTATTATGCCTTCTCAAAGCAGTGGTTAGCTAAGCTACCAAGGCCATATCGATGTGAGATGTGATGAAACACTAGAAAAATGCATTCTTATAGAAACTTATTCAGAAAAATAATCAATCAGTGCCGAATTTATAATTTTATACTATTAATTCCATTTAAGTCTGTTACAGGACTATATCTTGTTCCACATCATCATTCACTGTAAAAATGATGTTTACTTAATTATAGTTTATTTTTAGTGTCCTTTGTTTATTTGGGGACATTTCATTTTATAAAAAAAAAAGAGACCTTTTGGAAGATTCCATAAAAACTGTCTTCTTGCTTTTGCTTACCATGTCATGTTCTATTATACAATTCCATGTTTTTGTTGCCCCTCTCTTGCTGCGAAAAGGATAGTGTTTCACTGATAGCTGTTGAATAGCTATCACTGAGTTTGTGACTCTTGTGATCCTGTCTGAGGCCTATCTTCAGCTTCCAGTGATGACACCCCATCATACAACACTGAACCTGCATGCTATCGTAGCAGGATGCTTAGGTTCCAACTGTTTAATGGCCGGCAGCCAACTGTTGTTAACAATACTCCTCCGTTCACTAAATATTTGTCTTTTAGAGATTTTAAATAGATTACCACATAACGATGTATATAGATCATCTCTTAGAATTTTAGATTCGCCTCATTTTGCCTCTGTATGTAGTCACTTGTTTGAAATCTCTAGAAAGACAAATATTTAAAAGGAGGGAGTATATGCTATTTTGGTCCATTTCCCGTTTCCTGCAAAGGCCCTCCACTTTTGTGCACGGTTCTTGGTTTTAACCTTGAGATTTTATTACCACCTGAGATCACATTGTCATGATGTATGTAATCTATACCAAAAAAATTATTTCAAAAGATGTATAATGTATTACAACTGTTACGGTGATGGGCGATTTAGGGGCCGTCCATGCTCTATAATCTGACGGTGATAAAATTAGAGTTACCAGGAGTTACGAGAGTGAAATTACATGAAATTACAAAGTAATGGGGGGGACGGTACCAAAATTAGGTGGGATACCCTTTTTATGTTTTATAAAAGGGTGTATCCGTTATTTTTACCACCGTCAAGGCCTTCCGCGTGAGGCCCCTCCTCAGCTGTTAACACGTACGTCATTCCTGATCCAAATCTCAAAGTACCTCCTAATGTTCATAATGTATACAGATGAAACTTCATGTATGACATGTTAATTTGCTCCAATGTTGCCAAATGCTGCCTTTTCATCAAGTTGTTTGTAACGCTTTTATATTAGTTTATGGAGGGAGTACAGAAGAAGCCAGCGGTAAAACTCACAACTAAACAAAACAAAATAAAGTTTCTCAGCTCAGGTAATGAGACCGGCACCTCTTCTTCCCTGTCAGCACGCACGGTCAGAGATCCCGATTTTCGCTTCCTCCCCTATGCACGGTTAATAAATTTATCGGGTTAGCCGTCAGGTACCACCATCGGAGATGGTCTGGGTACCGGAGCCTTCAGGGAGCCACTGTTAGTCCGTCGGCGCATGTCTTGGGCTGGAATGTTGAGGTCGGGGAACACGAATCCGCCAGAATGCTCACCAACTTACTGTGCATTCATTTGATGCCGCTCCTCCTCTTGAGACCGGATCCTCTTCCGCTTGCTCGAGGAGGAAGAATGCTCCAGCCTTGTCTGTAAAATTTGTCACAAGGGACCCCGGATCGACAGCGGCAGAGTGGACTCTTTCTTTCTTTTTACTGAACACAAAACTCTGTTGTGGGTTATTTTACTTTATTTTTTGATATAGCTTACCACTCATGCCAAGTGATGTGGATTTTTTATTGATTTTTTAAATAAAGTTTGTACTCCAAAAGAGAGATGGCTTTCTTTTTTATTTTTGCGAGGGAAGAGAGACCGCCCCCCAGCTGAATCTTAGTGCAGCTCGAGAAAAAATGTTTGTCTGTCACATGACAAGGTGTCATTGTGCCCTTCCCTGGCCTGTCCGCCTCATCCCACCGGAACTCCTCCCATCTCATCCTTAGGGCTCGACTGAAGCATTCAATGTTCTTGACACCCAAACCATCATATTTTTCAGTGAGCAAACTTGCTTTCAGTTTACCAGGCTTTTCCCATCAATATTTGCATCGCCCGCCTCCCAAAGAAAATTTCTTCGCAGCTTGTCCACTTTTTTGATAAGCCATTTGTCTAGTGGAAAGGCAGTGAAGAAATATGTAGTTGTTGCCGTTATCACCGAGTTTGACATAAACCAACCTTCCCATCCTATTAAGATACCTACCTTTTCTCAGAGTCAATTTGCCTACAATTTTGTGGATTGTAGGTTGAACCTAAACTCTTTTTGGCTTTCTGACTCCCGAAGATAGCCCCAAGTACTGGCATGGGAGATTCTCCAGCATAATCCCAAACTCAGCCAATATAGGTTGCATATTCATATTCAAGCAGGAAATGGGGGTAGGCCACCAACTTTGCCATGTTTGTTTTCAACCCAGAAGCACTCCCAAATAGCCGGAGAATGCCGTGCATCGTAGCAATAAGATCCTCCCTCACTGGATTGATGAAGAATGTAGCATCGTCCGCATAAAAGCTAGACCAAAATCAAGCAACCCACCACAAGATACGCCACCAATTAAGTGTATGTGTGTATATATGGCCGTCTATGTCTGTACTGTGTTTATAAAAGATACGCCACCAATGACCATGTCTTGTTCTCCGATGAAAACTTACGGATAAGAAAGAAGATGTTTTACAAACATCGTGAATATGCCGAAGCGTATTACACATGCGTAATCAGACCCAGGTGAGCAGGAGAACACATGGGTTGCTCAGCCTCCCTAGAAGATGATTTACAACATGCATGAGACGGTACTAGTATCCCCTCGAAAAACAAGACGGTACTAGTAGCATAATTACATTTGGTTCGATGTACTCGGTGCGCCATCCCGAAGGACACAAGAGAGCAACGGAAGGCGACGCTCTTTTGGTGCTGGAAATGAGTAAAAAAGAAAGAAATGGAATCAGGCGGCACAGCAGCTTGCACGAGCTATACGGAAGGAACGCATTCTGACTGCCACTGGGCATTTCTTTCCTCTCCCCCCCGATCACCGCCGGCAGCCGCTTTTGTAGATCGCTGTGCGGAAACCAAGAGCGAGGCCTCCACTACCACCTTCTCCTCCAAGCACACCCGTGCCGTGCTGCTGTCTTGCCTCCTACGCCTTGACTTTACCCTGCCCTCCTCACCCACTGACCCCACGGTCCCACCTCGCCGGTCATCCCCTCGCCTGCACAGTGCCCGGTCGGCGCCCATCCACGTCGTCGGCGTCGAAAGAAAGCCAGTTCGGACGCACCATACCGTCCATTTCGCTGACATGCGGGGCCCCACCGGTAAGCGGCGTCGGTCCTCTATAGTCCAGAGTGACGCGGGGTAGGAGGAGGACGTGGCGGCCCGCGCGGCGCGTCCCGTAGGTGCCGCAGCCCGTAGGAGAGAGGAGTGGAGAGGGGTGGGGCCGACGGCCATTCCGCGCTTCTAATTATTATTCGGGCCATTTAAAAGGGACGCCACGGCGTGGCGTTGGTTGGCCTCCGTTCCACTCCACGCACGCCCCCCTCATTTCCAGTCCACCTTCCCACCCATCGCCCTGCCTGCCTGCCTCTTCCCTTCTTCCCTCTGCTGTCCACTCACCGGACGCCATGACGGAGGACGCCGAGGGATGTGTTGCTGTGGCGGTGGCCGAGGCGGCGGGCATCATCTGCTCGCTCCGCGCGGCCGACCTCGCCGGGTGGACGCCGCCCTGGAAGGCCAGCGGGCCGCCGTCGTCCGAAGCCGCGGCGAAGGAGGAGACGGCCTGGCCGGCGGTTGCGCGGGGGAAGCGGACGCGGTCGTCGCGCTCTGGCTCCGCGGCCAACAAGAACAAGGGGCGATGGGCCCGCGGCAGCCCCGCGTCTCCGCTCGACTACAGCGGCGGGTCCGGCTCCGGCGCGTCCACCAGCGGCGGCGAGGACGGCGCCTTCTGCTCGCCCCTGGCCACCGCCCGCGGGCACGCCGTGGTCACACCCACCGCCGCCCCAGCTTCTTCCTCCCTGGCCAAGGTACGTAGGCGAGCGCGCGCGCGTCCCCATCTGCAGTTGCTGCTTTCTTCTTCCCCTCCATTCTTTCTCCTGTCTGTCTCCTTTCTCGTGGTTGGCTGCCTGCCTGCTTTGCGTGCTTTCCGTTCGTTCGTTTGGCACGGACGAAACTACCCCTCCACGGGGTCACCACCGAGAGAGGGAGGGGAAGAGCAACGGCAACGGTGGATGACTTGGCGATGAAACATCGCTTTTCCTCCGCACCTCACCCGCTTTTTGTTCGCCTGACCTTTTCTCACATCTTTTATCTTTTTCCGTTACCTTTTCTCTCGCATGTTTTCTTCCGTCGAACTCCAGACACCCCGCTTCTTGTTCCACAGATCCATCGTCCTCGCATCAAAAGTCCAATTGACGGGCGTCAGCTCTGAATGTCAAACCACCACGCCCCCCTACTTAATTCGCAGTAGAAATACATGTCAATGGCTTCTTATTTTTTTTATCGCCATGGCCATTCCGTTCCATTCTACGGTACTAGTACGTGTCGTGTGCTAGCCTGCAACACTCATGCAGCTCCTTCCGTGGCAATTCACAGCGGTTGGTGCGGTGGCGTGGGGATCCGACTCCTCACCACGAGCTTTCACGCCTTTCCCCAAACCACAGTCCTTCGTGAGGGCAGTGTGGTCATTTATCCTTGCGTGCGTTTGGATTTTTCTCCTCGCGCCGCGGTGGCAGGCAGTTGGGACTTGGGACTCTCGGCGTCAAACCGGCGCGTCGGCGTTTGGTGGTCGGAGGGCTCCACGTGGCCCCCGCCGATTGGCTAGGCCGTGTGCCCGCGTCGCGCGCTGCCTACGGCGTGTCGCGGACATGCATGGCCGTGCCGCCGGACACGGAGGCGGGGGCGACGGTGCTAGATACGGCCTGTCACGGCCACTTGCCTCCCGCCACGTGTACCGCCAGCGCCAGCAGCCCCCACGACGCCTTTCGGTTGGTGACGCACGCGGTACACTTAACGCTTTCCCAAACCGTACCTGCATGGCCTCGCACAGGCCCCACACGTCATTGTCCCCGTCGAAGAGAAACCATTTTTCTATCTATATATTTATTCACTTATTTAAAAACTCCAAGTGTGTAGATAGGGTGACAGATGAGCACTGCCGATGGACCGATTCAAAAACTCAAAACCGTAATGCGTTTCACGTGATTTGGCGAGTAGAAATGTGTGCATGCATGCACGAGCGGGGCTGGTGCATTGTTGGTGGGGAGTTAGTTTGGCCGGCTGGCTCATCCATCTCATCATTCCTTGCATGCCTTCACCCAGTTTCCTTTCTTTTTGATTGATAATAAAGAACGTGTGTCCTCTGCTGTTGCTTTCTTTGCGCTGGTCGTTGGTTGGTTCCACTCTCGCTTTCTTCTTTATACCAGCACCAGCAGCATATCCTAGCTAACAACTGATCTTGTAATTGCTCTTGTGCTGCAGGTTGGCTCTGCGGGAGGAGCACGGCGCCCATTGATCCTGCCGGTGCCGCCGCTGCCCCGCATCGCCGGCCAGAGGTCGCGGAAGAAGATGGTAAGTTCGACACTCGCTCTCTAGTCTCTATCATACATTGAAAGCAAGTTTGGCTGGTCGTAGTATAGTAGTACAAAGGCATGTTTAGATAGCTAGGCAGGCATTTTTCAGCATTTGGTTCATAGGATAAAAATGTTGTAGGAATAGGAAAATCATAGAAAGTGAGATGACATACATCTCAGTTTCTATAGAGAAAGAGATGTCATTTGATGCATAGGATAGGAATTTTTCCATTGAGTCTTAGCTAATGTTTTTTTCCTTTAAAATGTGAAGGATTGATTCCTATCCTATATAGGAATAGGAATCCATTCCTACAAACCAAAGGGTCTCAAAAAAATTTTCCTGTGTAAATTATATCCTATAGAAATCCTATGACCTACAAACCAGAGGAGGCCTTATTGGGCCTATACCGCGTCAGCAGTTGGGCACAGTCCACGCAGACGGAGTCGGTCGTAGGAGAAGCGAGGCTGTTCAAATGGCTGGCATTCTTAATTGTTTTTAGTAGCTTGGCCTGGTGGAATAAAGCGTGTGGTGCAACCACTTGCTGCCATTGGAATCGAAGAGAGGGAGAGGCAGGCGGGCAAAAGCGCTTGTGGTATCCAAAGGACCAGAAAGGCAACAAAGCTGCCTGCCCAAAAATATCCTCGCCTCATCAACGCCGGATGGTCGGTCCGGTCCTGTCCCAACTCATGACCGATTGCATCAGATTGCCCATAAAGAAATGGTGAAGGAGAAACATAGATTAGCATATGTTTTTTGGCTTGCTTGATCTAGGCTGAACTTGTGGTTTGGTTTTTGCAGAGGCTCCCGGAGGTCAAGCAGATGGTGCTGTCCCTGTCGGCAGAGAATGTCGGCCTTCGCCAGGTAATTAACCCCCCCTTTTTTTTGAATTTCCCCTTCTACAAATTCTGTCGGCAATTTCACACAAATTTGCATCTAAATTCTTATTATTTGCTTTCTTTTGAACAGGAGATGGAGTCGCTGCAGAGGGCCTGCATGGCGCTGTCAAAGGAGAACGGCAGGCTAGAGGTGAGTAGCATGCACGCGCACCACGATACCAATCTTAACTTCTCCGTAGCATTAGCATAGATAGATGCCTCCAGGTTGGGCGGGACCCGAGAGTGCGCAATCATAAGCACAAAGAAAGAGAGAAAAATCGGTTCGGGGCCTCCATTTGCGTGGTAGAGCAGCCTTAAAGCGCAAGTGAATGAATCGATGGCAAAAGAAGAAGAAATTATGGACCGTCCCGAGCCTCCCAGCGGGGCACAACTGGGTGGGTCCTGGCTTAATCTATTTGTGCCGTGGTTCCTACTAGTAGTACGATTTTTTGGGTTTGGTCGAGGAGTGTGGCTTTGATTTCATGGTCGCATTCCTCTCAACCACCCTTCTTGTTGTTCTTCTTCCTTGGGGAAGAAAATTGAGTGCGGCCCGTGCCGTCCGGATAAGCTTTAGGCAGGCAGGTTTAGACGTGGGTTTCTGTCGTCGTCTTCGTCTTGAGGTGGCGTCGCTGTCCATGGGCCCGGCGGGGTAAGAATGATGTGCCTACGGCCCTACGTAGTACAGCGAGTTGAAAGACCTGATCGGTCCCATTAGCCAGAATTCCTGCTCCGTTATAAGACATTTTTAGGCTGGACTGGATGGAACGAGACTTGCCTGCTCTCGGCGTGTGCCCATCCGTGCTCCCGCATACATGGCTTAATTTGATTGGAAAAAATAAGGTCCGGCCCCATCCCCTTGAAATCAGGGAAAGATGATTAGATTAGAAAGAAAAAAAAAGACAACCGTAGAATGAAGTGAGAGCACGATAAAAGCATGAGAAGGGAGCAGGCAAGCCGAATCCTGGACCTAAATGGATCTGCGCGCACCTACCCGGCCGGGCACGACGATCCCGTGCCCTTCTTTAATGCCTGCAGCAGCGCTGCCGCCATTACTATAGTCGAAGATGCATGGTGTACGTACCACCATCCTCGTCTCAGCCACGGCTGCCTGCCACCCAGGTCTCATCTGGCCGGTACGGCTGGCCTCTAGTGTGTGGCCGTGTGGTCTGTACAGTGTCACCACACACGTAGGTGAACAAGTTGCACTGTGGTGGCAATATATTTTGGCCGGCCCAACCCACTGAAATGGTCCCTGCTTGTGTTTGCTTTGTCCCTGCTCTCCTCTTGTCTATCATTCCACGGTCAGGGGGTTTGCTTTTTCCAGCCAGCGCTGTGATGGCCAACATGTTCGACCTGCTAATATAACTAGTGATTCGTACATTACGCGCTTCATCACAGTGGTCCTTATTGATCCGGGTTCGATTTGCTACCTGAATTTCAACTGCTGGTTGTGTGTGTTGCTTAGCTTGTACTCCCCCTTTCCTAAATATTTGTCTTTCTAGGCATTTTAAATGACTACTACATACGGATGTATGTAGACATATTTTAAAGTGTAGATTCACTTATTTTGCTCCGTATATAGTCACTTGTTGAAATGTCTAGAAAGATAAGTATTTAAGAATGAAGGGAGTACTACGTACTAACTTTTCCTTCTGACCTGCAGACAAGGCTTGAGCATTCGTCCTCGGGCAAGCGGAAGGGGATCGGCTCCCAACAGGAGGAGCGGCGACAAATGAAGCCGCAGCAAGCCGGTGGCGGCTTCGCGCTCCCGGACCTCAACTTTTCGGCGCAGGATGTCGTCGCCGACGCACCGGCGGCGGCTCCGTGACGGCTCCGGACCGGAACCAGGCCGTCTCCGGTGGCGGCGCCTGACGGCTAACCTGACAAGTTTATTAACCGTGTATAGGGGAGGAAAGCGGTCGATCTCTTACCGTGCGTGGCGTGCTGCCAGGGAAGAAGAGGAGTGAAGTCTGACCGGTCTCATTACCTTAGCTGATAAACATTTTTCTTTTGTCTAGTTCGAGGTTTCACCGCCCGCTTCTTCTTGTGTACCAAACTACCAATGTAGCTCAAGTTTCAGGCGTGCTACTTGGTTCCTGTAAACAAACAAACAAACAAACAAACACAGTACGTTAGGTGAGCTGTTGATGCTCTCTTGTTGAATCTGCCCAGCGGCGCTTAAGTGCCAGTGACACACATGAAGTTCCACTTGAGTCCGTTAAATCTTCTCGGAGAAGACTTGTGTAGAATACATAAACGTGACAATGTGATCTTCGAGTGGTAAGTAAAACTCAAGGTTACAAATCCCTGCATATACGGAAACTTTAATCAAGTACAAGCTCAAACCCTGCACAAATGTGGAGCATTTTCGGACCTGGATCTTGACCCCAGGGGTGTCAATCTTCTCGTGTAACTATAAAGCGCTGCACACTTTCAGACTTTATGAACTTTGACCAGGTTCGTAGAGAAAAATATGTATATATACAATACCAAAAATATAAATATGAAACTACATCGTATGATGAATCTAATGATATATGTTTGGCATCCTAGATGTAAACATTTTCTCCTTAAGCTTGGTCAAAGTTTGTGAGGTTTGATTTAAAAAAAAATACGCTACATTATGAAACGGACGGACTATATTATTCAACAGAGTCTGACAAAACAAATACATGAAATCACCCCAGAGCCACCTTCCTCGCTATTGATGCCGCTACACCCGTTAGTCTGATGATGTGCCTTGATCTCGTACCAATGCGCACCATCTAATCCGGTGGCTTTACCATGCTGCCCCACAGCAAACCAAGAGCATCGACCGGTCTATCAGACCATCAGCGCGCACTGCATGCACACGCTCCGGAATCCACCGTTGTCATATTTCACCGTCCGAACTTCAGGAGAGATCATCACATTGACCTTGCCAGGCCTAACTGTCGTCGATGCCAGACAACACCAACACCTTGCATGCGTTTATCAACACATGTCCAACGTTGAGACCCGCCGACGAGGTAGAAGCCACACCGCACCACCTCTTGGCCCCTCCTGCAAGCACCTGCTCCATAACAATACCCCTGGAAGGAGAATGACACCGAAGGTTCCATCATTTTCTGATTAGGGAGACCCAGATCTAGGGTTTCTCCTAGAGCAGCCCGAGCGAGGTGATGCCGGCAGGTGCCACCGGATAGCATATCTGGGCCACATCGCCGCCGCCGCCACCAACACCCAACACACCCACCACCTGAGGCCAGACGTACCACCCGCCACCAGACGAAGCCGTCAGGAGCGGGTCATGTTTAGCCTCTCGACCCTACGCACTGGCCCGTCAACTCTGGCCCGCACCGTCTGCACGCGCGTGTTGGGAAACATAGTAGAAAACAGGAAAATCACCCTACAATCAATATCCCACATCACTATGAAGATGCATATAGAGCTTAGCTCGGATCGTTAGCAACTTCGAGTTGCAGCGGAAGAAGTGCTGGTGTAGATCATTGATGAAATCCCACATACTGTTCACAGACGATCCATCGGACCGAAGACCGAAAGCACAACCTCTCTACGGATTGCACACGTACGGGACTCACGATGCAATAGCGCTTTGACGTCCAGAGCTTGACGTCGCCGGAGAACTAGAGGAGGGAGGAAGAGAACCACAAACGGCTTTTCTGTTATGAGGACTAGAGAGAAATGAATCTAGATCGAAGAACTAGATGAACTACAAAGAAGGGGCCACCCGGAACAAAAGGGACTTGTGTATCTAGGGGCACGCCCCCTTTGAGTATATATATAGGTAGAGGGAGAGGGGGAGGCCGACTTGGAGAGGAGCTCCCCCTTGCACCAACCTACGGGAGGAGTCCTCCAACTCCCGTCTCCTCACCCCCCCCCCCCCCCCCCCCCCCCCCCCCCCCCCCCCCCTAGCTTGTCCCAACAAGCCCTAGTGGAGGGGGCGCCTGACCTACCGTGTGATCAGCAAGACAGAGTTCTCTTTGCGGCGGCTACGTCGGTGACAATTGGCAATGGGGAGATTGGTTGCTTCGTGGAGTCCACCTAGCTCCACGCCTCCCAATGTGGCTTATTGCACCGGCGAGGTATGATCACTCCAGGGGAAGGGAAGATCAGTTAAGGACGCATTGCTAAACAACAAGTGGCTTGGGGATATTAGATACAACAACCTGACTAACGTGATGCTGGTGGATTTTCCAGCGGCTGTGGGCCTTGCTTAGATCATCCGTCCTGCCCTTACGGCTCGAGGTGCCAGATAAGATCCTTTGGAAGCTCTCCAGCCCGGGCTCCTATAGCGCGGCCTCTGCATACCGGATGCAGTTTCTGGGAAGAACACGGTCAAGTTTTCAAACTTCGTTCTGGAAGGCCTGGGCGCCTCCTCGCTGGAAATTCTTCATTTGGCTTGCACTGCAAGACAGGATCTGATGTGGTTGGGAGAATGGATATTTCTGTCTGTTGTGTATGCGCGTCCGTTGTGTATGTGCAACCTCGAGTCCATCGGTGCACCTTGTCTAATATTGCACCGTCGCGTTGGAAGTGGAGGCGCTAAACAAAATCGATACATTAAGAATATTTACGTATATTTTTTTAAGCTCCTATCCAAGTGCTTTGCGTTACCCTGCCTTTTTTCATCTTAAAAACTGGTAAACATTTCATCTTCCTCTGTAATCCTCTCGGGCGATTTACCCGTTTTTTTATCGGAGATCGCACCCTCGCGATTACCCTGTAAACTGTGCTCGCAACCTACCTTAAAACGCACAGTCAAAACTAAACGAAAGAAGAAGAAAAAAAAGCTAAGGTAACAAGACCGGTTCCTCTGCCTCCCTGCCAGCAGGCACGATCAGAGAACAGGCCTTCCAGCCCCAGATTCAGCTTCCTCCCCTATACACGGTTAATGAACTTGTCAGGTAAGCCGTCAGGCGCCACCACCGGAGATGGACTGAGTTCCCGAGCCATCAGGGAACCGCCGCTGGTGCATCGGCGACATCCTGCGCCGGAATGTTGAGGTCAGGGAGCTCGAAGCCGCCACCAGCTTGCTGCGGCTTCCTTTGCCGCCGCTCCTCCTCCTCGGACCCGGTCCTCTTCCGCTTGCTTGAGGAGGATGAATGCTCCAGCCTTGTCTGTAACATTGTTCAGAAGGAAAATGTGAGTGCAAGCTTCACGCAAAGACATCGTTTCAAAAACTTTCAGTTCGTCTAGCGAACCAACACCCGGATCAACAGCGACAGACCGGGCTCGGAAACCTAGAGGGAAATTCAGAAGAAAAAAACAGTCCGGATGGACAGCGTTTTATTCATTCAACGGCACTAATTAACTTGGCAAGGGAGAGGCACGGCGTACCCATAAGTGGTTAGTGGTTTACATTAGCAGGGGCCAGGATGTTGGCCATGCTAGACAAGAGGAGAGCCCGGAGAAAGCAAATCAAAAGCAGGGGCCATTTCAGTGGGTTGGGCCGGCCTAAACATATTGCCACCGCAGTGCAACTTGTTCGTCCAGCCATGGGTGTGGTGACACTGTACACGCCACACGGCCACCCACAGCGCCGTGGCTGACGACGAGGATGGTGCGTACGTACACCATGCCCCATGGATTATATAGTAAGTGCGGCGGCTCTGCTGGCCGCAGGGCATTAAAGAAGGGCACGGGATCGTCGTGCCCGGCCAGGCAGGTGCGCGCAGATCCATTTGCTTGCTTGCAGGTTAGCTAGGATCGTCGGTGGCAACCTGGCATTCTTTATCGCAAAGGATTCTGTTCTGGACAGCGTACGTGCGGCCAGTGAACACCAAGCAAGACCTCCACCTACTGCTAAATTACTGTGCATCCATTTTCGCACACAGCACGCCCAAGTAGTACACACACACTCAAGTATCCAACCTACCATTGGGGCAAAGGGGATCAGAGCTTCCAATTCGGAATACAAAATGGCATGCGTTCAGTTCAGAAAGTAACCGATAACGGAGCAGGAATTCCGGCTCATGGCATCGCTGAGGCCTTTAAACTGTCAGCATATTCCAACCCAACCGGACCCATGGACAGCGACGCCACCTCAAGACGAAGACGACGACAGAAACCCACGTCTAAACCTGCCTGCCTAAAGCTTATCCGGACGGCACCGGTCGCACTCAGTTTTCTCCCAAGGACAACAACAACGGTGGTTGAGAGAGATGGTTGCGACCATCAAATCAAACCCAAAATCGTGCTACGAACCACATCACGGAGAGATCAAGGCAGGACCCACCCAGTGGTGTGGTGCCCCGCTGGGAGGCTCAGGACGGTCTTTTTTTCATTGTTATTCTTTTGCCATCGATTCACTCACTCACTTGTGCTTTAAGGCTGCTCTTCCATGCAATGCAAGTGGAGGCGCCCAAGCTATTTATCTTTCTTTCTTCATGCTTATGATTGCCCACTCGGCGGAGTACATATCCCACCCAAGCCAGAAGCATCTATCTATGCTACGCAATGGACACGGCAGGAGAAGTTAAGATTGGT
>NC_053028.1:682484758-682710888 GCF_003073215.2 Triticum urartu
TATATATATATATATATATATATATATATATATATATATATATATATATATATATATATATATAAATGAATTATTCCTAGACATGGCCCATATAGAAGATCACTTTAGCGATCTCGTGAATCATTATTTCTTAATAAAGCCCTTCTGAAGAATAAAGTACATGCATAGCTCCCTAAAGAAATGCATGCATGTATGGTCTTTTCCTTAAATAGTTCATGTTGGGCTTTTAAGTGACAATTTGCTGGTAAGGTGACTGTTTTTTTTGTCACTCATTTTGTCTTTTTTTAATAAAATCAAACATAAACAAAAAACATAAGTTTTTGAAAGAAAGAGTGAATTGAGGACATTCATATTATCCTTACAGAGAAAGAAATAAAAAATTGGTAAAACGAATGATCACCAAAAGGTACACAGAAATTGCATTATTTTACACTACGTAAAAACTAGCACATAGTATTGTAATCTTCAAATGACAGTATGATTTGCACATAGATACATAGAACTTACGTGTATACTTCCATATTATATATACTCAGTACTTAAACAACAAAAGAGTAACGCTGAAGATTATTTGTCCCCCATCTATGATTGCATCCCGTGTTGATTGCACCTTCTCTCATGCGCACACGCCATTGCAGATGCACACAAATCCACATGTAGAACAAACAAACACGCGAGCGCCCACACACACAGAGAGAAAGAAATAAAGAAACTAACACAAACTCACAAAAAGGAAAAGACGTTGAACAGAAGGGAAGACAAGTGACTGAATCAAAAAATAATAATCAACGCGTGATTAATAATAGCAAAAGCGGGTATCTAATTCTCGAACGGGCCTGCATATGTAGTACACATCTTCTTCCTTCGTGATTCACTCATAAAAGTAGTAGCCAATTAGCTCACTCAGCGAGCAAGCGCAAGATGAGTGACATCAAATATATCATTGCATCCGAGGGCGACAATGGCGAGCATACAAGATTCCCGTGCCTAGCCGTGGTGCGCTGCGCGGCGGCCACCGGGGTAACTGTGCTTGCCCTTGCCGTGATTGCGATGGTGATCCACGCCGTGCTGCGCTCCGAAGACATCCGCCTCTCCGTCAACGACGGCTATATCGGGGCCGACAATCTGCGGAGCCAGACCTATGTGCCCAAGACCAAGACTACCACCGGAGTTGGAGTAGGCAAGCTTGCTGAAACTCAACGTCGTGTCTACTCCAGTGGTGACGGCATCTCCACCGACATCATAGATCGACAACCTCAAAGCAGCGTCGTCTCTGACCGGGATGCCAACATAGGTGCCGGTCTTGGCATTGGTGGCTACGGCTACGGCGACGACGACTTCCCGGCAACCCCCAGGGTGGGGACTAATTACGGTAGTAATGGTGCAACTCGGGTCGTTTACCAGCGGGCTAACACGACGAATCTCCGGGTCATCTTGATCGCCAACAACCCCGGCGGCAGAACCAAGATCGACTGCAACGACACCACCGTGAGCGTCATCGACATGCAGTCCCCAACCAGTTCATACGAGATCGGCACGCTGAAGCTGGACAACTTCACCGTGCCGCCGCAGACGACTATCACGCTGCAGAAGCGGCTCAAGATCACCGACCCGGCTAAGCTGAGCTACATCTGGGACAACTACGGCGAGGAGGACAGCTTCAGCGTGGTGGTGCGGGTGAGCGCGAGCGTCACGTCCTATCCGCTGGGGAAGAAGACGCATACCGAGCCGCGGACCTACGTGTGCCGGATGGTCACCCTCGGCCTGATCGACCACGAAACATACCTTGCCACCGACGACGCAGAGTGCAGGGATGAGACAAGCCAGACGCTGGCATCGGCACCAGCACCGCCGCCGGTGCCGACGCGCTGATCGTTGGGCTACGATCTGCATGTTAAGCTGGCAGGAGGCCAACTACCTTAGCTGAATTTCATCAGCAACTTTCTGTTGCGTACATTTCAATTCCCGCTTGTTTGCTTGCCATGCGTACGCTGTAAGTTTCTCCATGTTTTCTTTTTCTTCAACTGTATGATAGTGTGATTTGTGTATGTGCCTTACTTTTCATCTGGCCGGCCCCTGTTTCAGCACAACACGGGTTCGAGAATCAATCATGTATGCATGCATGTACCCGTTGTTCAGTACTAGTGGTTGGGCCCGTCATTGCGGGCCGTTTGAAAAAAAGTTGTGCGCACCTCACCCTCATCTCGAAATAAAAAAAACATTCTCGTGTCACGCGAACATCACATCCATCTTAAAAAGAAAAAAGCTCAAAAAACTTTTCTCGAAAAGGAAAAGGAAAAAGTCTCACTGCCATTTAAAAAAAATCAAAAAAATTCTCATCGTGACCAACCAGCATGCGCCACGTGGCTTAGCTGGTTGGCCACCAATCTACTGTACCTTAATGGGTTTGATTTGCAGTTTGATAGATGTTTCTTTGTCTGATTTAATCCGGTCTGCGATGGTTACAGATGTACGTGTTCAATTTTTGAATGGAGTGGCTTTTGAGACGAGACTTATTTTAATTGAAACAGAGGCAAAAAAATTACCTTATTAATTAAGGAGTTTAGAGTTGCTTTTACAAAAGCGAAAAAAAGATTACATGGCCACTACTTGAAGGAAATATGCCCTATAGGCAATAATAAAGTTGTTATTTATATTTCCTTATATCATGATAAATGTTTATTATTCATGCTAGAATTGTATTAACCAGAAACTTAATATATGTGTGAATACATAGACAAACAGAGTGTCCCTAGTATGCCTCTACTTGATAGCTCGTTAATCAAAGATGGTTAACTTTCCTAGCTATGGACATGTGTTGTCATTTGATGAACGGGATCACATCATTAGAGAATGACTAGCACACATGCCCGTGCGTTGCAACGGGGGATGAAAAAAAGAAGAAGGCAACTACACATATGGTACAATTTGTATGAAACATGTACGCCATTACCAATCTTATTGAAAGCAGATTACCATGGATGATTGATTAATTGTGGTGTCCTAATTGTGGAAGGGGACAATGCTGAATTGTTGCCCAACTTGGGAACCGAGGATTGGTTAGGCTGTATTGCGGGAGTGCGAAAGAATATCTATAGTTGGTTCATATCTGCACAGATTAACATTGTTGAAATATTGCGTGATTGCAACACCTTGGATTAATCACAGCAAAGAATAATGACTTGGAAGCAGCAGATGAGGAGCACAGGCGGAAGAGAACGGCCAAGGGTGCGAGAGATAGCTTGGAGAATAACCCTGGCAGAGGCGGCCGTGCCCCGGCAGCACAGAGGCCTCGAAGTTGGCCCCGCTCCCTCTTTATCGACATGAGTCCAGATGCACAAACAGCGACTGGTTTGATTTGCTACGAATTGTCGCATCAGTCGAACGAACCTGATTCATGACAACCGCGCCGGCGTCAAAGCTGACGATGTACATGAAGTTGAGGTTCTGTCGCCGACCTCCCTCTGATGGTGAGCGCGTTGACGCGGCCGCCGAGGGTGGCGGCGAGCGCCATGATGGGCCGGATGTAGGCCACCAAGAACACTTCTATCTTGCGCGACACTTGAACTTGGGGATATTAAAGTCCTTCACCTAGACCGCCTGCCATGTCAAAGCTGAGCTCCCTCACGTACCACTGCTTGCAAACCATCGTTGTCATCAGGAAGATATGTACATGATGAACCTGTCTCCGCCGCCGCCACTGCCTTCATAGGAAAACTCTGCATGATTTTGAAGTTGATGATCTAACTGTCGCTGCCCACGGTGTCCTTGCAATCGAACGGATGGAGGTGTGCAGCCGTGTGCCTCTCAGCTAAAGCGTGTTGCCGAGGACCAGTATTTTGGTTGACGCCTCGCCGGGTCCCTGATCTCGCGATGTTGATTTCCCCATCGCCGCGAAGCCAAGATTCGATATGCTGCCATGAGGCAAGATAGGGCAAATACAGGAAGAACCGGTGGGCTGGATTTGATTTTTTGTACGTATATAAGGAAGCTAGAGAAAGTTGTACAAAAACACGGTAGCTTATTTTTCCGAGGGGTACAACATAGCAGCCTCCATATTACAGGCCGTAGGATAGGATGGGCTCAAGTGGAAGTTCAGGCCCAGCCGAGACGGACCTTTTCATTACGAAACTTGGCTCTACGAATTAGTACCATCTCGTATATTTCACAAAATATAGGATATAGGATTAGAAGCAGGATGAAACTATTAAAAAAAAAGGATGACGGTGAACCCGGAGACTCAATCCGTACTTTATTATTAATTAGGTAAAGATGTGATGGACAAGACCCATCTGTTAGCTTAGCATAATGATCGTTCAGTTTTATTTCTACTGCTTTCTTCATGACTTATACATGTTCCTCTGACTATGAGATTATGCAACTCCCGAATACCGGAGGAACACCTTGTGTGCTATCAAACGTCATAACGTAACTGGGTGATTATAAAGATGCTCTACAGGTGTCTCCGATGGTGTTTGTTGAGTTGGCATAGATCGAGAATAGGATTTTTCACTCCGTGTATCGGAGAGGTATCTCTGGGCCCTCTCGGTAATGCACATCATTCTAAGCCTTGCAAGAATTGTGAGTAATGAGTTACTTGCGGGATGATGCATTACAGAACGAGTAAAGAGACTTGCCGGTATCGAGATTGAACTAGGTATGAGGATACCGACGATCGAATCTCGGGCAAGTAACATATCGATGACAAAGGGAACAACGTATGTTGTTATGCGGTTTGACCGATAAAGATCTTCGTAGAATATGTAGGAGCCAATATGAGCATCCAGGTTCCGCTATTGGTTATTGACCGGAGATGAGTCTCGGTCATGTCTACATAGTTCTCGAACCCGTAGGGTCCACACGCTTAACGTTCTGTGACGATTTGTATTATGAGTTATGTGATTTGATGACCAAAGTTAGTTCGGAAACCCGGATGAGATCGGGGACATGACGAGGAGTCTCGAAATGGTCGAGACGTAAAGATCGATATATTGGAAGGCTATATTCAAATATCAGAAAGGTTCCGAGTGATTCGGGTATTTTTCAAAGTACCGAAGAGTTACGAGAATTTCTATTGGGCCTTAATGGGCCATACGGGAAAGGAGAGAAAGGCCTCAAGGGTGGCCGCGCCCCTTCCCCATGGACTGGTCTGAATTGGACTAGGGAAAGCGGGCGCCCCCTTCCTTCCTTCTCCTTCTCCCTTTCCTTTTTCCTATTCCATGTAGGAGGTGGAATCCTACTAGGACTAGGGAGTCCTAGTAGGACTCCACACTTTGGACGCGCCCTATGAGGGCCGGCCTCCTCCTCCCTCCATCCTTTATATACGTGGCCTGGGGGCACCCCATAGACACACAAGTTGATTATTGATCTCTTAGCCGTATGCGGTGCCCCCCTCCACCATAATCCACCTCCGTCATATCGTAGCGGTACTTAGGCAAACCCCTGTTCCGGTAGCATCATCATCGCCGTCATCACGCCGTCGTGCTGACGCGAAGCTCTCCCTCGACACTCTGCTAGATCGTGAGTTCGTGGGACGTCACCGAGCCGAACGTGTACAGATCGCGGAGGTGCCGTACTTTCGGTACTAGGATCGATCGATCGTGAAGATGTACGACTACATCAACCGCGTTCTCATAACGCTTCCGCTTACGATCTACGAGGATACATGGACAAGACTTTGCCCCTCTCGTTGCTATGCATCACCATGATCTTGCGTGTGCGTAGGAATTTTTTTGAAATTACTGCGTTCCCCAACACTACTCACATAATAGTAAAACTAATTATTAAAATAGTTCTATTAATTATGGAATGGTATACCTTGACCATGAAATTAATTATGAAATGTTACCTTGACTATGAAATGCACTCTCGCAAACGCAATAAAGTGATGTTTAATTGTTTAATATTTAATATAACCGCATCTTAAAATTATTTGGTTAAACCGAATTACTCTAGGTGCGACAAAAAATTATAAAAATTGCATGCCTTTCCAGAACAATTGATGTCACTTAGATGAATTTCAATATATGTACATGTTGAGGTCATTTTGTTCCTTAAATGTCGTGCCAGAGAAATCCAAAGCTGACAGAGGTTTCTAGAATGCTTCCAAGAACTTCTGGCCTCAAAATTACTGCAAGGAAGAATAGGACCGGGATCAAATGGGTGTCTGCCCTCATCTTGAGTGAACCAAGGACATGGGATGAGAATTTGGTTAGACACTTGTTTTATTCATATGATGTGGAGGAGATTCTTAGTTTGCGTCTTCAATCGACAGAGCATGGTGATTTTGTTGCTTGGCAATTTGAGAAGAATGGGTTGTTTTTGGTTAAAAGTGTGTACAAGCCAGTGCTTACTCTAAAGTACGATATAGTTCTAGTAGGCTTCAACAGCCAATGTCGTGTACAAGAGAGGGCAACCGATGTGTGGTTTTCCTTCACTTCAGGCTTCTAGTTCGATAATCGCGGTGCATTTCGTGTGGAAGCTCTAAAGACACACCTGTACCGTACTTCATCTGGCAACAGCCTACCTCTCCTATGACCTCTTCAGCCTATTCTTGAGCACGGACCGTCAACTACTGCATAGCAGAAATCAGAGACTGATGGTATCTTAACTAGGCATATAGTAGATCAGTCATGTTATCCAGATCAAATCTAATGACAAACAAACTACTCGGGGAAAAGGCAGCATCTAGATAATGTCTCACATACCCTGCCATAGCAACAACGTTGGAGTAAAAAACCATGTCACGCTACAATGACATTCTAACAATGTGATTTTCAAGTGATAAATAAATCTCAAGGTTACAGATCTCTGCATATGTGAAAATTCTAATCAAGAATAAATTCAAGTAACCATACACAAATATTGACGGCCCTTTGCAAGAACAAAACATGGATCATAGTTAGCATATATTCGGAATGGCCGGATTTTTGCATTCATTAAGAAAAAAGAGTTGCTCAGTTAATTAGGGAAAACCGAGCGAAAATCAGATTGTACAGTTTTTATGGAAAACCGGACAAAACCATCACAACCGCCGAGTGACACACATAGAAACCCCACGCACACCACTTCAAAGAGGGCCTAGTCGAGACTGCACACAAGCGTCATCGTCATCACTCCTCCTCTTGAGGCATCATCGTCATCCCTAAACCGTGAGAAAACGACTCCGACTTCGCCATAGGCGATCATTGACTCAACCCGCACTGCAGAGGCCATGTGGAGTTGTATGAAGATCCGCATCAAACTTAGCAACCTACGACCATACAGCGCAGCTCCGGCTCTAAAGAAGAGCTATGAAGGACAAAATCAGGCACGGCTGGCAACACGGAAGATCACCGAACGGGCTACCTGTAGCCATTCATCGTATACCACATGGCCCTGCCGCACTAGCTTCGACTTCACAGCAACAAACAAAACGAGACAATGCCGCAGGCACGTCGGAGAAGAGTCGACCACCTCAACCATTTTCATGTCACCGACATCGCTTCCACCATCATCATTGTCACAGAAGTCTCAACTTCACAACCGAAACCATCCATCAGCCCCGCTCGCCGATGCTGAGCTCCCAAAACGAAACCCCCAAGAGCGAATACGACACCTAGGTGCCACCATTGTCCGACCACGAAGGGTTTTCCCCGGAAAGGCCGAGATGGTTGGATCCGCGCGAGAGGGGTGCAACAACAAAGCAAGGGTGTCTCTAGAAAGGTCAACGATGGCCATAGCCGCCGCCATCGCTAGTCACGGCACAGGGCCCAGACAGGGTCTTCACCCAAGCTCCCACACCACCTCAGCCGCACATCATCCCGCACCACAAGAATTTTTTGGGTTCCAGAAGTTTGCGTTAGCTACAGATTACTACAGACTGTTCTGTTTTTGACAGATTCTGTTTTTCGTGTCTTGCTTGCTTATTTTGATGAATCTATGGCTAGTAACAGAGTTTATAAACCATAAAGAAGTTGGAATATAGTAGGTTTAACACCAATATAAATAAAAAATGAGTTCATTAAAGTACCTTGAAGTGGTGTTTTGTTTTCTTTCGCTAACGGGGCTCACGAGATTTTCTATTTAAGTTTTGTATTGTAAAGTTTTCAAGTTTTGGGTAAAGATTTGATGGATTATGGAACAAAGAGTGGCAAGAGCCTAAGCTTGGGGATGCCCATGGCACCCCAAGGTAAAATTCAAGGACACCAAAAAGCCTAAGCTTGGGGATGCCCCGGAAGGCATCCCCTCTTTCGTCTTCGTCTATCGGTAACTTTACTTGTAGCTATATTTTTATTCACCACATTATATTTTTTTCTTGGAGCGTCTTGTATGATTTGAGTCTTTGCTTTTTAGTTTACCACAATCATCCTTGCTGTATACACCTTTTGAGAGAGACTCACATGATTTGAAATTTATTAGAATACTCTATGTGCTTCACTTATATCTTTTGAGCTATATAGTTTTTGCTCTATTGCTTCACTTATACCTTTTAGAGCACGGCGGTGGTTTTATTTTATAGAAATAATTGATCTCTCATGCTTCACTTATATTATTTTGAGAGTCCTTTAGAACAACATGGAAATTTTCTTTAATATAAAAACTTCCATAGAAGTGCATTGAATACTATGAGAAGTATGATACTTGGTAATTGTTTTGAGATATGGAGATGGTGATATTAGAGTCATGCTAGTTGAGTAGTTGTGAATTTGAGAAATACTTGTGTTGAAGTTTGTGATTCTCATAGCATGCACGTATGGTGAACCGTTATGTGATGAAGTCGGAGCATGATTTATTTATTGATTGTCTTCCTGATGAGTAGCGGTCAGGGACGAGCGATGGTCTTTTCCTACCAATCTATCCCCCTAGGAGCATGCGCGTAATACTTTGTTTTGATAACTAATAAATTTTTGTAATAAGTATGTGAGTTCTTTATGACTAATGTTGAGGGCCTAGTCGAGACTGCACGCAAGCGTCATCGTCATCACTCCTCCCCTTGATGCGTCATCGTCATCCCTAAACAGTGAGAAAACGACTCCGACTTCGCCATAGGCGATCGTTGACTCAACCCGCACTACAGAGGCCGTGCGGAGATTTATGAAGATCCGCATCAAACTTAGCAACCTAAGACCATGCAGCGCAGCTCCGACTCTAAAGAAGAGCTATGAAGGACAAAACCAAGCATGGCTGGCAACACGGAAGATCACCGAACAGGCTACGTGCAGCCATTCATCGTATACCACATGGCCCTACCGCACTAGCTTTGACTTCACAGCAACAAACAAAATGAGACAATGTCGCGGGCACGTCGGAGAAGAGCCGACTACCTCAACCATTTTCATGTCACCGACATCGCTTCCACCATCACACAACCGACACCATCCATCGGCCCCGCTCGCCGATGCTGAGCTCCCAAGACGAAACCCCCAAGAGCGAATACGATGCCTAGGTGCCACCATTGTCCGACCACGAATCAAGGGTTTTCTCCGGAGAGGCCGAGATGGTTGGATCCGCGCAAGAGGGGTGCAACAACAAAGCAAGGGTGCCTCCAGAAAGGTCAACGATGGCCACAGCCGCCGCCATCGCTAGTCACTGCACAGGGCCCAGACAGGGTCTTCACCCAAGCTCCCACACCACCTCAGCCGCACATCATCCCGCACCGACGCCGGCAAGTCCACCAACCACCACCACCATCGGAGCTGCCCATCAACAAAGAAGAAGCATCGAGATCTGCCGCATCCAACTGCACCTCGCGGAGACCACCGGCAGCCAAGCTCCAGAACGAGGCGCCAAATCCGTCAACGATCGTCGAGACGCAAAGCCACTGGATGCAGCGCAAGTTGTCATGCCCAGTCGAGCACCATGCTAACAAGGGACAGAGGAGCACTACCCGAAGCCAGGAACCGGAACTACTACAACCGCAGCCAAGCATCAGAAGCGCTGACGCGCCCCATATGTGCCACTGCGGCCACCGGAGGCCGGGTCTGTAGCAGCCGCCGCCGGAGGCACTCTTCCTCGCATCTCGGCCCACCGAACCGTGTACCACCAAGGACGACCACACAACGCCAGATCGTGCAGCCACGCACCTATCGCGTCCCTCATGGATGAATCCGCCGCCCGAGCCCCTCCGCCACGCACCCGGCCAAGGCAACAACACCACGGCAGGCCTCCACCATGCTGGAGCAAGCTATCTGCACCGCCCCAACCTCCTGCGCACCCCACCAAGCCACCCTATATGGCCACACCCGAGCCGCATGTCACCCAGCCCGCGAAACGGCCCCGCGGGCAAGAACTGTGTCGGCCTTGCAATCCCGCGAGCCTCCCGGATGCCCTCGCCACTCCTGTCGCGCCCACGCGCCTGTGCTCCCCATGGCCGCCATGAGTCCAACGCCGCGCCACCCCGCACAAGCTAGCGTCGGAGCCGCGCCCACGCGTTCGTCGGGACCCGACGCCCCAAATCCGCGCAGGCCTCGCCATCCCGCGTGCCAGATCCGCCGAAGCCGCCGTCGCGCACCCACCGGGACCTGGCGTGACAGATCCCCTTCGAGCCTTCTAGAGAGGTGCCCCGTCGCCACCCTCCTTGGAGCCTGACCAGGCGTCGTCGCCAGGCTCCTCAGGTGGCAGCGAGGTGAAGGGGAGGAGGGGCTAGGTAGGTGGCGGCATCGAGGGGTTCCGCGTGTCACCAAAGAGAGACGCGGGGGTGCGGAGTTTGTGACTTTTGTGCGGGTAGCATATACTGTATTAAACAACATTGACCAGCATTAATAAACAATTGGAAGTAAGAATAAATACTAGTATATCAAGTAAATCTCTCTTGAAAAAACAAGTATCGTGCTACATAGCATGCTGGTTCAAGGCCTACTTAATTAGATGTGACAGGATATCACTACATTTTTTTTTGCGAACTCAAAACCTTGTATTACTCAATCATGGTCTCATTACAATCATCAGCAACTACCTCCAACACTTCAGGAGGACCCGACTCTAACCAAGTCATAGTCCTATTATCTAGGCGACCAAAAGAAGCTAGCAAGTCGCTCGCCTTATTCCGAGAGCGAGCGACGTGAGTAATACAAGTTTGATGAAGACTTAACAAATCTCTGATCTCACTAACTAAAGACGAGTAGATCGAACGATCAATATCACCACATGTAATCATGGCCACCGCAACAGAAGAATCAAGCTCAACTTGTATCGGCAATGTAGTTCGTTGGACCGAAGCAGTCAGGCCCTCCAGGCAAGCGCGAAATTCAGCCTCCAACACATCCCGACATACCCGTATCGCCCTGCATGCAGAAAAGATGATACCTCCTGACGCATCTTTTAAGATCATGCCTGCCCCAGCATCTTCACATGACACAAAAGCTCCGTCCGTATTCAGTTTTGTCCACCCCTACTTCGGTTTTTACCAACGAGGTAGCTTAGCCTTTACAGCAGCCGTTTGAAGATCCATCATCATACTGGCTTTCCCTTTCACCGAGTCCACCCCTTTATCGTTCTTAATGGCCATCAGAGAGTGAAGGTAACTCTGTAGGAAACGGACCGATACTTCCATCTGCGGTGCCGGTTTATGATGCACCACCTCATTGCGTATGTACCAACTTCTCCAGAACACAAGGAGAATCATACACCTCTCAATATCACTCATAGGCGCGAGAACTTGCAGTAGCCATTCCCTACCACAATTAACAATTGACTGTAGCTGAGGTAATCTCCAGACTTTGGCCATTCTCAAATAAAGATCCCTCCCCAATTGGCAGCGCACGAACGGGTGAAAATTATCTTCCGTGTCTAATCCACAAACCGGGCAAACATTTGTGGTCTCCAGACCAATCTTATGCTTATTTTTCCATGTTGGCAGTCCATCCGTTGCGACCCTTCATGCAAAATTTACCACTGTTGGCGGAGCACCACACCTCCAGATGAACTTCCAGCAACTTCTTGCCCCGGTCGGCGACGAACTGGAAGATACTGTATTGGACCTGTGAATCTCGTCGAACGCAAAGTGGTATGCACTCTTCACAGAGAAAACACCCATCTTGTCCGGCCCCCATGCAAGAATATCCTCGCCACGCCTAGGTGAAACCCTGATCTTCAAAATCTCCATCACATCTGCTGGCATGAAATATTGGTTCAGAGTTTGAACTTTCCATGTCCCATTATCGTTCAAAAGATCAGAAACATATCTAATGCGACATACACCCTGCCTCGTGATCGGTTTGTAAGAGAAAGGCCTCGGTATCCAACTATCACGCCACACCCGAATGCTTCTCCCATCACCTATTCTCCAAATCAAGCCTTTCTTTATCAGATCCAAACCATGGCTAATAGCCTGCCATGAAGATGAAGCATTACCAGTAAACACCGTGTCTTCTAACTTGCCCGCCGGGTAGTATTTAGATTTGAGCAGACGGGCACACAAGCTATCCGGCCTTGTGATCAACCTCCACGCTTGGCGAGCTTTATCTTCGTCTCTGAAGCTGCAGACAGGATCACAATAGGGGAATAACTAAAGAGGTACCTATTCAACAGCTTATCAAGTGAAATGTTGTCCCTCCCCAATAGGAATAGGGTAACCAAATGCAGAATTGCAGAACATACCGTGCCTGGTTAAACTAGTTTGTAATCTTCACAGGTTTTGGTTCCAAAAGCACTCTTTTTTCGAAGTTCTACCTGCCTCCAGATAAGCAAACAAATTAACTGGTAACAAAAAGGCAAACTAGCCATTTTACATCGGAACAATGATGTGAACAAGATATTGGTCTTGTAACAGACTTATTTGGAGTCACATATAATTAGGGCTTCTGCAATGTAAAAATCAGCACCTATTAATGATTTTGCTGAATAATTCTGTGTAGTAATGCTATTTGCTAATGTTTCATCACACTTCATGGCAGATATGGTCATGATATTGATAGCTACTCACTGGATGAGAAAGCATAAAAGGGAATTTGTAGTGATCTAGCATAGGTTAATACTCCCTCCGTCCCAAAATAAGTGTCTCAACTTTAGTTTGGGACTGGGGGAGTAATATATAGCATGTCCCAAGGCATGCAATTTTTTAAACTTACCCTCAGCCAAAAGATCTCCGGTAACTTAATAAATAGAGAAACTAATCTCGGATGGCTAGTCTCAACTGAAGTAACTACACTGAAGCTGAACAAAAATTACAGCACCCCACTGTGCACACGGCAAAGACCCGGGAAACAACAACAAAATGAAGAAAAAGAATTGGACCGCCCAGGGTACATAGATTCTAGAGTGAATAAAACGACCTGAAGAAATCAGCAAAGGCAAAACAGCAATGATTCTTCTGATCGATCAATCAATCCCTTGACCATCTCCAGGAACTTCAGTGGCCGTATGCATCGTTCCGATGCAGAGGCCGGGGAGTCCCCCCTTTTTGAAAAAAAAATCTCCAGGAACTTCAGTACATATTGCGAATTCAGTTCAAACTAAGTTATTTCCAGCATTCCTTCGACCCTAGGAAGACGCTTTGACACGGTGCACTCCAACATAAAGGACAATGAAGAAACTACACTAATAAAGCTATAACATGGCGATCGTACTACTGTATTTTGCGAGTCTTCGCAGCTTTCTCCCACATATCAACAAAGACACTAGGACATGCTTCTTTCAGGTGCTGATACCCTGTACTACTCACCACATCATCCACTCTATCTAAAGAGTTGATAAATCCAATGCAAGCATCTTTGAGCTTGTTGCAATGATGCTGGTCAGCAAGAGCCAACGTGGTCGCCACATTATTGGCCTCAAGAAACTTGCAAAGTTTTCTCTCACACATCAACTTCATCCTCTCCATGCCATATCTGTCCGCAGCCACGAGCAAATGCTTGACCATTTCTTGTTTGTCATCATCATTGAGGTCGTCCATGGGAGGCAACTCATCTGAGTAGATGAAGCGAAGCAATGCTTTGAAAACAGCAGGCTCCATATCTTCGATGGTTATACTTTGCTCACATTTCTCCCTCATTGGCCCGTAGAGTTCGGCCTTGAAGACCGGCGACCGCATTGCGAGGACGATCTTGTGGGCAGGGAAAACCTCATCTTTGACCTTGAAAGACACATCCGATCCCTCCCCCTCCTCCAGCAAACTTCTAAGATTTTCCGACAAGTCCGAAGGAGGCACTTGGATGTGAAAGTTCCTTGTGGTCATTGACATCTGTGCTACCTTTGGCTTGATAACAGTGAGCTCGCACTTAATGAGAAGGACATCGTCCGGGATGTACCAGTGCGAAAACGCTTCGAGGACGCTCCTCGTCGCGAACGTGGCATAGCCCCAGGACCAGGTTATACTACCAGCGTAGCTGCTGAGCAGCACAGGCGCCATTAGTTTTGGCAATGTAAATTGTGCCGGCGACCCTGTAGCCTGCTGGACCAGCGTCAGATGGCACAGCGCCAGCACCTCCACATCTCTGTTCATGAGCTCGAGGTAGACTGAGACGTAGTCTTTGTAGGCCTCCGTGACACCGTCGGGGTAGTAGCGGACACACCAGTCGTGCCCTCCGACGGAGAAGGTGGCCGACCGGATGAACTTGCCGACGCCGAAGCCCTTGCAAACGCTGTAGCCTTCAATTTTGAACACGTGCTCGCCCCGCGTCTTCTCCGGCGTGCTGGTCGAGGTCGTCGAGATCACGGGATCTTGGATCAGGGATGCCGCCATTGCTGGTCTCGATCTGTGCTGGATGGACAAGGAAACTAAGCGCCGCGGATAGGAGATTTTTTTTTTTGAGAAATCCGCGGATGGGAGATGTTAAGGTTGATCACGATGGTCTCCATGGACTACTCGAACTGTGATCAATCACCGTGAGATCAGGGGACAAACAAGGCAGGGGTCCTGGGCTAATGGGCTAATGGACGCTTCTCTCGCCTCAAGCGCATTGCACCGCGGACAAGCTCGTTAAGGCCTTGTACAATGGAAGATGCTTAAGGAAGGTGCTTAGAGAAATAAATCAGACTTTTCTTAAGCATCAGTATTTATTTGTACAGGGTAGACGCTTAACTAAGCGTCTCTCCTGTAGAAATAGGCACCGGTGCTTCAGGAAAATTCGGTTTATTTTTCTAAGCACCTCTCTAGGCACCTTCTATTGTACAAGGCCTAACCCTGAACTCGTTCGCAATAGGTTCGCACGCTGAAGGTTTTCTCCGGGTTTTTTTTTCAGTTTCTTATGTTTTTTTCTTTGGGTTTTTTCACCGGCTTTTCTTTTTTACTTGTTATAACTTAAGTTTTCATTATTTTTTCATCGGTTTCCTTCGTTTCTTTCTCGATTTTCACAGATATTTTACAATCTTCCTCTTTCTCTTTGTTTTTTATGGTTTTCTTTGTTCCTTTCTCGGGTTTCTTCCTTTTTTTTTGTTTCTATGTTTCTTTTTCTTTTTTGCTTGTTTATTTCTGGTTTTCTTGTTTCCTTTTTCTCTTCGGTTTCTTTTCATGTCTTTCTACGGTTTTCTTTGTTTTTTTTCTTTTCTTTATTTTCTTTTTTCAACACATTTCTACATTTTTGTTACACATTATACATTTTTCATCAATGTCAAGAAACATTTTTTAATACACGTTAGGCATTTCCAATACATGATGAAGATATTTTTTTCAAATAAATATTATGATGTCTATTGTTTTCATACACAATATACTTTTTTATATACATAAAAGTATTTTTTAATACAGGGTTAACATTTTTCATACATATGATTAATATTTTTTTTCAAATATATGCTTTGATGTCCAATTTTTTTCAGACACATCTTACATTTTTCTTATACATCCGATATATTTATTTATACATGTTTAAAATTCTTTATATACATGTGTTCAAAGAAACATTCTATGTATACACGTTTAACATTGTTTACAACATATATTTTTCAATATCTATTTTTTTAAGTACATGTTTAACATTCTTATACTACTGTATTTTGCGGGTTTTAGCAAAGATACTAGGACATGCTCTTTTCAGGTACTGACCCTGTACTAGTCATCACATTATCCACTCTATGTAAAGAGTTGATAAATCCAATGCAAGCATCTTTGAGCTTGCTACAATGATGCTGGCTGGCAAGAGCTAACGTGGTCACCACATTCTTGGCCTCAGCAAACTTGCAAAGTTTGCTCTGGCACATCAACTTCATCCTCTCCATGCCATACCTGTCTGCAGCCACGAGCAAATGCTTGACCATTTCTTCTTTGTCGTCATCATTGAGGTCGTCCATGGGAGGCAACTGATCTAGGGCAGACTAGTGTAGAATCTAGGCTTAAAATGAAAAAATAGGAAAAAGCAACCTTTGCTGTTGGATTGAATATGGTCGGTACAGCTTGTATCTTTTTTCTGTTCTTTCACTGTAAGCTCAGATTCTACACTAGTCTATCCCCTCTCTTGCACACAGACACTGGTTGAAGTCTACTATAGACATCTGATATCCCAGATTGCTCGTCAGAAGGGTGTCGTGTCGCCTCACCTTTGTCAATAATTATCGATCTAGAAGAAAAAACACACACATTGGTTGCCCTCTCTTGCACACATACACTGGTTGTTGAAGTCTACTACTCCCTTCGTCTCATAATATAAGAGCATGTTTTACACTAGCGCATTTTATATGAAAGGTCAAGACATTTGACACTAGCGCATTTTGTATGAAAGCTCGAGACAGAACTGTACGGTAATTTTATTTTTTGAAACAAGGCAAAAGATTTGCCATTTTCATTGATTAAGAAGGTTTTAGACAAATAGCCGCAAAGCAGGGAACAAAAAACTACTCTCGCAGCATTACAATACTCAAGTGGGTGGCACCTACCATAGCCCAAAGATGGGCCTCCTCTTTGATCTTCGCGACAACCATCATCATTGTGGCCGCAGTGTTGTGAAAGACCCTTGCGTTACGCTCTTTTCAAATCTCCCAAGACATAAGCATGAACAAGGAGGCGATCGCCTTTCTCTGGTTTCCGCGCTCAATCACATTTTTAATCCACCAATCTCGAACTGAAGCCTCAACTCTCCAGCTCCTCACCACATCACCATGTAGGCCAATCCACGTAGCAACCTCAACCCAAACACGCTGGGAGAACCTACACTGAAAGAGAAGATGCGCCGCCGTTTCCTGGACTTGCTTGCAAAGTGGGCAAAGGTTGCAGTTCGGCCAGCCACGGCGGAGCAATCGATCGGCCATCCATACTCTGTTTTGAATTATCAACCAAGCAAAGAACTTGCATTTCGAAGGGGCCCAAACCTTCCAAACAGTAAATAGGCATGATGCTAGTCGTGTGTCCTGCAAACTGCGCCATATAGGCAGTCGACGTCGAGTATTCTCCTTGAGAGGTGAACTTTCGGTGGATAGTATCTTGCATACTGTTGTTGAGAGTAATAGAGGATAGTTTCTCCCAAAGTGTGATGAACTCCTGTAGGTGCTCAAGGGTGATCCCATGATGCGTATCAATTTGATTAACCCAAAAATTGTTGAGAAGAGCAGTTTGGACAGAGCAAGATTTCTTTTTTGAGAGGTCAAAGATCCTAAGAGCAATATCTTTGGGTCTCATGCCTTGGAGCCGGGGTGATTCCCAGAACTTCGCCTTGCCTCCATCTCCAATGTGGACCGTGGTGGCCGCCGCAAAAATGTCCCTATCATTGTCATTGCATGGCGTTCCCATCCCAACCCAAGTCTTGGGTGGGTCAGCCCATTCATACCAAAGCCATCGCAATCGAAGGGCAGTAGCAAACTTCTTCAGGTTGAGGATGCCCAAACCACCGAAGATCTTGGGCTTACATACAAGTTCCCAGTTGACCTTGCATTCTCCACCAGTCACCTTGTCACATCCCGCCCATAGGTAGGCGCCACCGCAAACTATCAATTAGCAATGGCGGTAAGCACAGCCTTGACCAAAACGACGCGGCCCGGGGTAGCCACATGCCTCGTGATCCAAGGCAATAGCTTCCCAGCAACTTTATCTTCTAAGAACTGAAAGTGTATCCTCTTCAACCTTGTAACTGAAAGAGACAGACCCAAATATCTCATTGGGAAGATGGAGCGAATAGCCGGGAAGGCCTGAAGAACGTCATCAAGATCAATGTTACCGCAACGAATTGGCGCAACAAGACTCTTGGCACAATTGGGAAGGCCTGTACGATAATTCATCTGGCCACGACTAACCTCTCATCAAAGTCTGACCAAGACCACTTCAGCCATTCCGTGAGAATTGTACTGTAGTTCATCTGGCAACGACCGGCCTCTTCAGCCATTCCTTGAGCACAGACAGCCAACCACTTGAGACTGATGGTATCTTAACTAGGCATATAGAACTGATCAGTTAAGTCTGATCACAAACAAACAACTTGGTGAAAAAGGCAGGAAGTGGATCCTCTGACTTGCTACCCTGACTTGTAAACAGTGCTCTAATACAACGATACAACAGTAATTTGCGTACAGTAATCGACAATCTACAGTAATCATTGGGCAGTGCCAGATCTCGGACTTGCCTCCTCTGTTTACTCAAGGAGGGTACTGTAGCACCCTGACTTCCCTCGGGATCCACTTCCGCATCTCAGATATGTCTCCATACCCTGCCATAGCGACGATGTTGGAGCAAATAACCACGTCCCACTACGGAGACATTCTGACAATGTGATTTTCATGTGGTAAACAAATCCCAAGGTTATAAATCTCTTCATATGTGAAAATTCTAATCAAGAATAAATTAAAGTAACCGTAGAAATGTTAAGAGGCCTTTGCAAGAACTAAAAATTGGATCCCATATAGCATAGATTAAACAACAATTGCTACCATTAAACAATGGGAAGAAGGGAATAAATACTGTACCAAGTAAATCTCTCTTGAAAAAGAAGTCTCCTGCCACCATAGCATGCTGGTTTAAGGCCTACTTACAGATGAGATGTGGCAGCATATCAATCCGAGAACAGGAATCATTAAGCTTTCTGTTCATACTTGGAACAATAAACTGAAGTGGTAGCTATTCAACAGCTTATCAAGTGAAATGCTCTCCTTTCACAAGAGAGTAACCAAAATGCAGAATTGAAGAACAGAAAACATGACACAGTAAGCAAACGTAAGAGAACAGTGGGTGCTGCCTGGTTAAACTGGTTTTGTAATCTGCGCAGGTTTTGGTTCCAAAAGTTCTCTTTTCCGAAGTTCTGGCTGCCTCCAAATAAACAAACAAAAAAAAATCTGGTAACAAAATGCAAGCTAGACATTTTACACCGGAACATTGATGCGAACAATATATTGGTCTTGTGACAAGACTTATTTGCAGTCGCATACTAACATATAATTAGGACTTCTGCAGTATAAAAATTGGCACTGATTAATGATTTTACTGAATAATTTTCTATAGTATTGTTGTTTGCTAATGTTTCATCACAATTCACATTTGACATGGTCATGATAGCTGCTCATTGATATGAGAAAGCATAAAGGGGAATTTGTGGTGATCTAGCATAGGTTAATAATATATAGCATGGTCGCATACAATTTTTTAAACTTACCCTCAGTCAATAGATCTCTGATAACTTAAGAAATAAAGAAACTAATCTCTGATTGCTACAGCCTAAACTGAAGTAACTACACTGAAGCTGAACAGATTACACGACCCCACTGCACACGGCAGAGACACAGGAAACAACAACAAAAGGAAGAAAAAGAACTGGACTGCCCAGGTTATATAGATTATGGAGAGAACGAAACGACCTGAAGAAATCAAAGCAAAACAGCAATGATTTTTCTGATCAATCAATCCCTTGACAATCTCCAAGAACTTCAGTGCATATAGCAAATCCAGTTCAAACTAAGTTGTTTCCAACATTCCTTCAACCCCAGGAAGACATTTTGGCACGTTCCACTGCAACATAAAGGATACTGAAGTAACTACACCAAAGCTAACCTGTGGCAATCATACTATATTTTGCGAGCCTTGGCGGCATTCTCCCACATATCAATACAGATAGTAGGACATGCTCTTTTCAGGTGTTGATAACCTGTACTAGTCATCACTTCATCCATTCTGTCCAAAGAGTTGATAAATCCAATGCAAGCATCTTTGAGCTTGCTGCAATGATACTGGTCTGCAAGAGCTAACGTGGCCGCCACAGTCTTGGCATCAAGAAACTTGCAAAGTTTTCTCTCGCACATCAACTTCATCCTTTCCATGGCATACCTATCCGAAGCCACGAGCAAATGCTTGACCATTTCTTCTTTGTCATCATCACCATCAAGGTCGTCCATGGGCGGCAACTCATCTGTGTAGATAAAGTGAAGCAGCGCTTTGAAAACAGCGGGCTCCATGTCTTCAATGGCTATGCTCTGCCGGCACTTGTCCCTCATCGGCCCATAGAGCTCCGCCTTGAAGACCGGCGACCGCATTGCGAGGACGATCTTATGGGCAGTGAAAACCTCATCTTTGACCTTGAAAGACACATCCGATTCCTCCCCCGCCTCGAGCAAACTTCCAAGATTATGCGACAGGTCTGAAGGCGGCACTTGGATGGTCTCAAAGTTCATTCTGGTTTTTGGTATCTGTGCTTCCTTGAGCTTGATAACAAGGAGCTTGCACTTAACGATAAGGACGTCGCGGGGGAAGTACAGGTACGACCACGCTTCGAGCATGCTCCTCCCCGCGAAATTGGAATGGCCACGGTGCGAGGTTTTACCAGGGGAGCGGCTGAACACCACCGGCTCCGTCGGTTTTGTCCACACGAAGCACCCCGACGTCGGTTCGGCTTGCTTGAACAGCGTCAGATCGTACAGCGCCCTCACCTCCACGCCCTCGTCCATGAGCTCGAGGTGGACCGAGATGGAGCCGTTTCTGGCCTCCGTGTCGCCGTCGGGGTAGAAGAGGAGGCGCCAGTCGTGGCCGCCGATGGCGAAGGTGGCCGACGGGATGAAGTTGCCCTTGCCGAGGCCCTTGCACAGGCTGTAGCCGTCGATCCTGAAGAAGTGCGCGCCCCCCGCCCTCTCCAGGGTGCAGGTCGAGGACGAGGTCGCCCAGATCCGTGGGCTCTGGGGTACCGCCATTGCTGTTAGCTTGAACTCTGAACAAGTGCGGCGGGCGGTGGTGTCGACGGGGTCAGAGGGGACGGAGAACGGCTGCGACGAGGCTCGGGAGGCGCTGCAGGGCGACGGGAACGGGGGCCGGCGGCGGTGGCGGTGGGGAAAGCGAGGGTTCGGCTGCGCGAGAATGGTAATTGGGGGGAATTGCTCGGCCCACTCCAGCTTGAGCTTAAGGGCTCCTTCGATTGAAAGAAATTTCAAAAGAATTTGGATAGATAAGAAAAAAATATATTTTTTTGCAGGGATAGATAAGAAAATTTCTTTGTTTAATTAGTAATGACTAGTCATCAACCCGTGCAGGCGCACGGGCTAGTCTTTATAAATTTTCTACAATATTATTTTCAAGATTTAACATATTATAATTTATATTTTCTTAACAAATAATGTGAGTTGGTGTATATCCGCATATCAATTCAAGAAGTAAAGACGGTTTCATTTTTAATTCAATGCAGTGCACTAAAGATTTCATGTAGTATCAAATTGGAATACAATGCTCCCTGATCTTTTTTAGATCTGAAACAATATCCACTTATTTATATATTTTCCAAATATTATAAATTAAGATCAAGGTTTGATACAAAAAGAGGTAAATTTGTTGGGCACCAATGTTGTTATCTTGTACCTTTGATTTTCAAGGCTGGTAACTTTTCTAGTCCTATTTTCATGGCGATTAACCCCCCCTCCCACTAGTAGAAAAAGGGTCAAATGTGCGACACATTAGTCCCGGTTTGTAACAGAACCGGCACTAATGTGTCCATTAGTGCCGGTTCCAACGGCTAGATGGGAGGAGCTCTTTAGTACCGGTTCGTGGCGAACCTTTAGCACCGGTTCGTGGCACGAACCGGTACTAATGAGAGTGGTGGCAGGATGTTGTCAGAGTGAGGCCCCTCCAGCACCTTTACTACCGGTTCGTGCCACGAACCGGTACTAAAGGTCGTCCTATATAAACGCTTCGCCCACCAGCACTTTGTTCTTCCCCCTTTCCCCTCTCCCTCTCCTCTGTTCTTCCCTTCGTCCTCTCGAGTTCATCACAAAATTTGCCACAAATTTGTCAAGATTTGCAGGCCCCCATCCATTCAAATGATCACAAAGGTTAGCAACTTTGTCCTTTCATCTCTCATTGCTAGATTAGCTTTTGCATTGGTTTATATAGTGATTAATTGTGGGTTTTAGTAATTTGGGAGGAATTATATGTGGTAGTATTTGATTTATATGCAAATTGAGGTCAAAATAACACTTCGTTTGCAATATGTAGGTGTGGTTTACTTAGTGCCTTCTAAATCTCCGTCGTAACCACCGTCGATCGCCCGCACCGTCCCGTCGCCGGCACCACCTTGTGGTGAGCCTCTTGTTCATGAAATTTTATATAAAACAATGATGTTTGTGTGATTTGGATATATAGTTACTCGTATAATTATCTTACCCGTACGTTGTTTGTTATACATAGTGCCATGGTTTTGATATCCGTCCCCGTCGGCCCTCGCCCTTGTTATGATTCGGATGTGGTATATTCTCTTTTAAAACTATTTGTTGCATTTCGTGTTTATGACAAATTATGTCCATCAAGCTGACATAGATATTTGTATGTAGGAGGTAGTTGAACCAGAAATTCCAACCGACCCTGTTGTCGAGAGGTTAAATTTAGCTGAAAGAGAAAACGAGGATTTGAAAGAAAAATTGAAAAGAATTGAGGGGGAGAAGATGGAATTGGAGTTGCATGTTGCCGATGTCGTCGATGATCACAAGATTAAGATGGAAAAAATGCGCTTGAAGATTAGAAAGATTAGAAAATATGTCATTCATAGTGAGGCTTGGTATCATTATGCTGTTGGATCAATTGTTACCTTAGTTGCGATCTTGATCGCATTTGTTGTTGCATTTAAATTCTTTAGCTAGAGAGTTATTTGTTTGTTGCATTTAAGTGTTGTATGAACTTTATGTATTGTATTAATTTGGTGTTTTCGGTGCTGTGTATTGAAGATGAGCCGGCAATGGATGTACGATGACCGATGCTCTCCCGAGTTCATTAATGGCGTGCATACTTTTCTGCTTGCGGCTGAGGCAAACAAGCGGGCGGATAGTTTTATGCCTTGTCCATGTGCTGGCTGTAAGAATGGTCACAATTACTCTACGTCAAGAACTATTCACGTCCACCTGTTTGAGTCCGGTTTCATGCCCCACTATAATGTTTGGACCAAGCATGAAGAAAGAGGGGTTATGATGGAAGACAATGAAGAAGAAGAGGACGACGACAGCTATCCTGGCCATGGGTTCCCTGAATACGATGATACAACAATGAAGGAAGAAGCTGAGCCAGTAATGCGGGAAGAAGCTGAGCCGGCAATGCGGGAAGAAGCTGAAGAAGAGGCATCGGATGAGCCCGTTGATGATCTAGGTCGGGCTATTGCCGATGCAAAGAGAAACTGCGCAAGTGATTTGGAGAAGAAGAAGTTGTAGCGCATGTTAGAGGATCACAAAAAAAATTTGTACCCGAATTGCGTAGGTGACAAGAAAAAGCTGGGCACCACACTGGAATTGCTACAATGGAAGGCAGAGAATGGTGTATCTGGCAAGGGATTTGGAAAGTTGCTGGTAATGATAAAGAATATGTTTCCAAAGGACAACGAATTGCCCGAGAGTACGTACAAAACAAAGAAGGCTCTCTGCCCTCTAGGGTTAGAGGTGCAGAAGATACATGCATGCCCTAATGATTGCATCCTCTACCGTGGTGAGTACGAGGATTTGAACGCTTGCCCGGTATGCGGTGCATTGCGCTATAAGATCAGCCGCGATGACCCTGGTGATGTCGAGGGCGAGCGCCCCAGGAAGAAGATTCCTGCCAAGGTGATGTGGTATGCTCCTATAATACCACGGTTGAAACGTTTGTTCCAAAACAAAGAGCATGCCAAGGCGATGCGATGGCACAGAGAAGACCGTAAGAAAGACGGAAAGTTGAGAGGACCCGCTGACGGGTCGCAGTGGAGAAAAATCGAAAGAAAGTACGGGGAGGAGTTTGCAGATGACGCAAGGAACGTCTGGTTTGGTATAAGCGCAGATGGCATTAATCCTTTTGGGGAGCAGAGCAGCAACCATAGCACCTGACTTGTGACTCTATGTTTGTATAACCTTCCTCCTTGGTTGTGCATGAAGCGGAAGTTCATTATGATGCCAGTGCTCATCCAAGGTCCTAAGCAACCCGGCAACGACATTAATGTGTACCTAAGGCCATTAGTTGAAGAACTCTTACAACTGTGGAATGGAACAGGTGTACGTGTGTGGGATGAGCACATGGGGGAAGAATTTGACCTAAAGGCGTTGTTGTTCGTGACCATCATGTTGGAAATATGCCCTAGAGGCAATAATAAAATGGTTATTATTATATTTCCTTGTTCATGATAATTGTCTATTGTTCATGCTATAATTGTGTTATCCGGAAATCATAATACATGTGTGAATACATAGACCATGACATGTCCCTAGTGAGCCTCTAGTTGACTAGCTCGTTGATCAATAGATGGTTACGGTTTCCTGACCATGGACATTGGATGTCATTGATAACGGGATCACATCATCAGGAGAATGATGTGATGGATAAGACCCAATCCTAAGCATAGCACAAGATCGTGTAGTTCGTCTGCTAGAGCTTTTCTGAATGTCAAGTATCATTTCCTTAGACCATGAGATTGTGCAACTCCCGGATACCGTACGAGTGCTTTGGGTGTACCAAACGTCACAATGTAACTGGGTGACTATAAAGGTGCACTACAGGTATCTCCGAAAGTGTCTGTTGGGTTGGCATGAATCGAGACTGGGATTTGTCACTCCATATGACGGAGAGGTATCTCTGGGCCCACTCGGTAATGCATCATCATAATGAGCTCAGTGTGACTAAGTAGTTGGTCATGGGATCATGCATTACGGCACAAGTAAAGTGATGAAGGAAATATGCCCTAGAGGCAATAATAATGTTATTATTTTATTTCCTTATATCATGATAAATGTTTATTATTCATGCTAGAATTTTATTATCCGGAAACATAATACTTGTGTGAATACATAGACAAACTAAACGTCACTAGTATGCCTCTACTTGACTAGCTCGTTAATCAAAGATGGTTATGTTTCCTAACCATAGACATGTGTTGTCATTTGATTAACGGGATCACATTATTAGGAGAATGATGTGATTGACATGACCCATTCCATTAGCTTAGCACCCGATCGTTTAGTATGTTGCTATTGTTTTCTTCATGACTTATACATGTTCCTATGAATTTGAGATTATGCAACTCCCGTTTGCCGGAGGAACACTTTGTGTGCTACCAAACGTCACAACGTAACTGGGTGATTATAAAGGAGCTCTACAGGTGTCTCCAAAGGTAAATGTTGGGTTGGCGTATTTCGAGATTAGGATTTGTCACTCCGATTGTCGGAGAGGTATCTCTGGGCCCTCTCGGTAATGCACATCACATAAGCCTTGCAAGCATTGCAACTAATGAGTTAGTTGCGAGATGATGTATTACGAAACGAGTAAAGAGACTTGCCGGTAACGAGATTGAACTAGGTATTGAGATACCGACGATCGAATCCCGGGCAAGTAACATACCGATGACAAAGGGAACAACGTATGTTGTTATGCGGTCTAACCGATAAAGATCTTCTTAGAATATGTAGGAGCCAATATGAGCATCCAGGTTCCGCTATTGGTTATTGACAGGAGACGTGTCTCGGTCATGTCTACATTGTTCTCGAACCCGTAGGGTCCGCACGCTTAAGGTTTCGATGACAGTTATATTATGAGTTTATGAGTTTTGATGTACCGAAGTTAGTTCGGAGTCCCGAATGTGATCACGGACATAACAAGGAGTCTCGAAATGCTCAAGACATAAAGATTTATATATTGGACGGCTATATTCGGACACCAGAAGTGTTCCAGGTGATTTCGGAGAAAACCAGAGAGCCGGAGGGTTACCAGAACCCTCCCGGGAGAAGTAATGGGCCATATGGGCCTTAGTGGAGAGAGAGGGGCAGCCAGGGTGGGCCGCATGCCTCCTCCCCCCTGGTCCGAATTGGACTAGGAGAGGGGGGCCGCGCCCCCCATTCCTTCTCCCTCCCCACTTCCTTCCCCCTCCTAGTAGGAGTCCTACTCCTACTAGGAGGAGGACTCCTCCTTGGCGCGCCATAGGGCCGGCCGGCCTCCTCCCCTTGCTCCTTTATATACAGGGGCAGGGGGCACCCCTAGACACACAAGTTGATCCACGTGATCGTTTTCTTAGCCGTGTGTGGTACCCCCTTCCACCATAATCCTCGATAATATTTTAGTGGTGCTTAGGCGAAGCCCTGCGATAGTTGAACATCAAGATCGTCACCACGCCGTCGTGCTGACGGAACTCTTCCCCAACACTTTGCTGGATTGGAGTCCGGGGATCATCACCGAGCTGAACGTGTGCTAGAACTCGGAGGTGCCGTACGTTCGGTGCTTGGATCGGTCGGATCAGGAAGACATACAACTACTTCCTCTACGTTGTGTCAACACTTCCGTTGCCAGTTTACTAGGGTACCTAGACAACACTCTCCCCTCTCGTTGCTATGCATCACCATGATCTTGTGTGTGCGTAGGAAAATTTTGAAATTACTACATTCCCCAACAGTGGCATCCGAGCCTAGGTTTTATGTGTTGATGTTATATGCACGAGTAGAACACAAGTGAGTTGTGGGCGATATAAGTCATACTGCTTACCAGCATGTCATACTTTGGTTCGGCGGTATTGTTGGACGAAGCGGCCCGGACAGACATTACGCGTACGCTTACGCGAGACCGGTTCTCCCGACGTGCTTTGCACAAAGGTGGCTAGCGGGTGTCAGTTTCTCCAAGTTTAGTTGAACCGAGTGTGGCTACGCCCGGTCCTTGCGAAGGTTAAAATAGCACCAACAAGACAAACTATTGTTGTGGTTTTGATGCGTAGGTAAGATTGGTTCTTACTTAAGCCCGTAGCGGCCACGTAAGACTTGCAACAACAAAGTAGAGAATGTCTAACTTGTTTTTGCAGGGCATGTTGTGATGTGATATGGTCAAGACATGATGCTAAACTTTATTGTACGAGATGATCATGTTTTGTAACCAAGTTATCGGCAACTGGCAGGAGCCATATGGTTGTCGCTTTATTGTATGCAATGCAATTACGTTGTAATGCTTTACTTTATCACTAAGAGGTAGCGATAGTCGTGGAAGCATAAGATTGGCGAGACAACAAACGATGCTACGATGGTGATCAAGGTGTCGCGCCGGTGACGATGGTGATCATGACGATGCTTCGAAGATAGAGATCACAAGCACAAGATGATGATGGCCATATCATATCACTTATATTGATTGCATGTGATGTTTATCTTTTATGCATCTTATCTTGCTTTGTTTGACGGTAGCATTTTAAGATGATCTCTCACTAATTATCAAGAAGTGTTCTCCCTGAGTATGCACCATTGCGAAAGTTCTTCGTGCTGAGACACCACGTGATGATCAGGTGTGATAGGCTCTACGTTCAAATACAACGGGTGCAAAACAGTTGCACACGCGAAATACTCAGGTTATACTTGACGAGCCAAGCATATACAGATATGGCCTCGGAACACGGAGACCGAAAGGTCGAGCGTGAATCATATAGTAGATATGATCAACATAGTGATGTTCACCAATGAAACTACTCCATCTCACGTGATGATCCGACATGGTTTAGTTGATTTGGATCACGTAATCACTTAGAGGATTACAGGGATGTCTATTTTAGTGGGAGTTCTTTAGTAATATGATTAATTGAACCTAAATTTATCATGAACTTAGTACCTGATAGTATCTTGCTTGTTTATGTTTGATTGTAGATTGATGGCCCGTGTTGTTGTTCCGTTGAATTTTAATGTGTTCCTTGAGAAAGCAAAGTTGAAAGATGATGGTAGCAATTACACGGACTGGGTCCGTAACTTGAGGATTATCCTCATTGCTGCACAGAAGAATTACGTCCTGGAAGCACCGCTGGGTGCCAGGCCTGCTGCTGGAACAACACCAGATGTTATGAACGTCTGGCAGAGCAAAGCTGATGACTACTCGATAGTTCAGTGTGCCATGCTTTACGGCTTAGAATCGGGACTTCAACAACGTTTTGAACATCATGGAGCATATGAGATGTTCCAGGAGTTGAAGTTAATATTTCAAGCAAATGCCCGGATTGAGAGATATGAAGTCTCCAATAAGTTCTATAGCTGCAAGATGGAGGAGAACAGTTCTGTGAGTGAGCATATACTCAAAATGTCTGGGTATAATAATCACTTGATTCAATTGGGAGTTAATCTTCGAGATGATTGCGTCATTGATAGAATTCTCCAATCACTGCCACCAAGCTACAAGAGCTTCGTGATGAACTATAATATGCAAGGGATGAATAAGACTATTCCCGAGCTCTTCGCAATGCTGAAAGCTGCGGAGGTAGAAATCAAGAAGGAGCATCAAGTGTTGATGGTCAACAAGACCACTAGTTTCAAGAAAAAGGGCAAAGTAAAGAAGAAGGGGAACTTCAAAAAGAATAGCAAGCAAGTTGCTACTCAAGAGAAGAAACCCAAACCTGGACCTAAGCCTGAAACTGAGTGCTTCTACTGCAAGCAGACTGGTCACTGGAAGCGGAACTGCCCCAAGTATTTGGTGGATAAGAAGGATGGCAAGGTGAACAAAGGTATATGTGATATACATGTTATTGATGTGTACCTTACTAATGCTCGCAGTAGCACCTGGGTATTTGATACTGGTTCTGTTGCTAACATTTGCAACTCGACACAGGGACTACGGATTAAGCGAAGATTGGCTAAGGACGAGGTGACGATGCGCGTGGGAAATGGTTCCAAAGTCGATGTGATCGCGGTCGGCACGCTACCTCTACATCTACCTTCGGGATTAGTATTAGACCTAAATAATTGTTATTTGGTGCCAGTGTTAAGCATGAACATTATATCTGGATCTTGTTTGATGCGAGACGGTTATTCATTTAAATCAGAGAATAATGGTTGTTCTATTTATATGAGTAATATCTTTTATGGTCATGCACCCTTAAAGAGTGGTCTATTCTTATTAAATCTCGATAGTAGTGACACACATATTCATAATGTTGAAGCCATAAGATGCAGAGTTGATAATGATAGTGCAACTTATTTGTGGCACTGCCGTTTGGGTCATATCGGTGTAAAGCGCATGAAGAAACTCCATACTGATGGACTTTTAGAACCACTTGATTATGAATCGCTTGGTACTTGCGAACCGTGCCTTATGGGTAAGATGACAAAAACACCGTTCTCCGGTACTATGGAGAGAGCAACAAATTTGTTGGAAATCATACATACAGATGTATGTGGTCTGATGAATGTTGAGGCTCGTGGCGGATATCGTTATTTTCTCACCTTCACAGATGACTTAAGCAGATATGGGTATATGTACTTAATGAAACATAAGTCTGAAACATTTGAAAAGTTCAAAGAATTTCAGAGTGAAGTTGAAAATCATCGTAACAAGAAAATAAAATTCCTACGATCTGATCGTGGAGGAGAATATTTGAGTTACGAGTTTGGTGTACATTTGAAACAATGCGGAATAGTTTCGCAACTCACGCCACCCGGAACACCACAGCGTAATGGTGTGTCCGAACGTCGTAATCGTACTTTACTTGATATGGTGCGATCTATGATGTCTCTTATTGATTTACCGCTATCGTTTTGGGGTTATGCTCTAGAGACGGCCGCATTCACGTTAAATAGGGCACCATCTAAATCCGTTGAGACGACGCCTTATGAACTGTGGTTTGGCAAGAAACCAAAGTTGTCGTTTCTGAAAGTTTGGGGTTGCGATGCTTATGTGAAAAAGCTTCAACCTGATAAGCTCGAACCCAAATCGGAGAAATGTGTCTTCATAGGATATCCAAAGGAAACTATTGGATACACCTTCTATCACAGATCCATATGTGATGTCTACTACGCAACCTTCTTCTTGTAGACGTTGTTGGGCCTGCAAGTGCACGGGTTTGTAGGACAGTAGCAAATTTCCCTCAAGTGGATGACCTAAGGTTTATCAATCCGTAGGAGGCGTAGGATGAAGATGGTCTCTCTCAAGCAACCCTGCAACCAAATAACAAAGAGTCTCTTGTGTCCCCAACACACCCAATACAATGGTAAATCGTATAGGTGCACTAGTTCGGCGAAGAGATGGTGATACAAGTGTAAAATAGATAGTAGATATAGGTTTTTGTAAACTGAAAATATAAAAACAGCAAGGTAGCGAGTGGTAAAAGTGAGCGTAAACGGTATTGCAATGATAGGAAACAAGGCCTAGGGTTCATACTTTCACTAGTGCAAGTTCTCTCAACAATAATAACATAGATAGATCATATAACGAGCCCTCTACATGCAACAAAGAGTCACTCCGAAGCCACTAATAGCGGAGAACAAACGTAGAGATTATGGTAGGGTACGAAACCACCTCAAAGTTATTCTTTCAAATCAATCCGTTGGGCTATTCCTATAAGTGTCACAAACAACCCTAGAGTTTTTACTAGAATAACACCTTAAGATACAAATCAACCAAAACCCTAATGTCACCTAGATACTCCATTGTCACCTCAAGTATCCGTGGGCATGATTATACGATATGCATCACACAATCTCAGATTTATCCAACCAACATAAAAGTACTTCAAATAGTGCCCCAAAGTTTCTACCGGAGAATCAAGAATGTGTGCCAACCCCTATGCATAGGTTCATGGGCGGAACCCGCAAGTTGGTCACCAAAACATACATCAAGTGGCACGTGATATCCCATTGTCACCACAGATAAGCACGGCAAGACATACATCAAGTGTTCATAAAAGACTCAATCCGATAAGATAACTTCAAAGGGGAAACTCAATTCATCACAAGAGAGTAGAGGGGGAGAAGAAACATAAGATCCAACTACAATAGCAAAGCTCGAGATACATCAAGATCGTGCCATAGATGGAACACGAGAGAGAACACGAGAGAGAGAGAGAGATCAAACACATAGCTACTGGTACATACCCTCAGCCTCGAGGGTGAACTACTCCCTCCTCGTCATGGATAGCGCCGGGATGATGAAGATGGCCACCGGAGATGGATCCCCCCTCCGGCAGGGTACCGGAAAGGGGTTCCGATTGGTTTTTCATGGTTCTTGAGGCTTGCGGCGGCGGAACTCCCGATCTATCTTCTGTTTTGGAAGTTTTAGGGTACGACGGTATATATGGGTGAAAGGAGTACGTCGGTGGAGCTACGGGGGCCCCACGAGGCAGGGGGCGCGCCCAGGGGGGAGGGCGCGCCCCCACCCTCGTGAGCACCTCCCGTATCTTCTGACGTGGGGTCCAAGTCCATCAGGTGGGTTTCCTTCCAAAAATAACTTCTCCAGTTGATTTCGGTCCGTTTTGTCTCCGTCTGATATTCCTTTTCCTCGAAACACTGAAATAGGCATAAAACAACAAATCTGGGCTGGGCCTCCGGTTAATAGGTTAGTCCCAAAAATAATATAAAAGTGGAAAATAAAGCCCAATATTGCCTAAAATAGTAGATAATATAGCATGGAGCAATCAAAAATTATAGATACGTTGGAGACGTATCAAGCATCCCCAAGCTTAATTCCTGCTCGTCCTCGAGTAGGTAAATGATAAAAAAGATAATTTTTGATGTGGAATGCTAGTTGGCATAATTTCATTGCAATTCTTCTTATTTGTGATATGAATATTCAGATCCGAAAGATTCAAGACAAAAGTTCATATTGACATAAAAGTAATAATACTTCAAGCATACTAACAAAGCAATCATGTCTTCTCAAAATAACATGGCCAAAGAAAGTTATCCCTACAAAATCATATAGTCTGGCTATGCTCCATCTTCCCCACACAAAATATTTAAATCATGCACAACCCCGATGACAAGCCAAGCAATTGTTTCATACTTTAACATTTTCAAAACTTTTTCAATCTTCACGCAATACATGAGCGTGAGCCATGGATATAACACTATATGTGGAATAGAATGGTGGTTGTGGAGAAGACAAAAAGAGGGAAGATAGTCTCACATCAACTAGGCGTATCAACGGGCTATGAAGATGCCCATCAATAGATATCAATGTGAGTGAGTAGGGATTGCCATGCAACGGATGCACTAGAGCTATAAGTATGTGAAAGCTCAACAAAAGAAACTAAGTGGGTGTGCATCCAACTCGCTTGCTCAAGAAGACCTAGGGCATTTTGAGGAAGCCCATCATTGGAATATACAAGCCAAGTTCTATAATAAAAAATTCCCACTAGTATATGAAAGTGACAAAATGAGAGACTCTCTATCATGAAGATCATGGTGCTACTTTGAAGCACAAGTGTGGTAAAAGGATAGTAGCATTGTCCCTTCTCTCCTTTTCTCTCATTTTTTTTATTTTTTTTATTTTTTTTTGTTTGGGCCTTTTCTCTCTTTTTTATGGCCTCTTTTTTTCTCTTTTTTATTTTTCGTCCGGAGTCTCATCCCGACTTGTGGGGGAATCATAGTCTCCATCATCCTTTCCTCACTTGGGACAATGCTCTAATAATGATGATCATCACACTTTTATTTTTCTTACAACTCAACAATTACAACTCGATACTTAGAACAAAATATGACTCTATATGAATGCCTCCGGCGGTGTACCGGGATATGCAATGACTCATGAGTGACATGTATGAAAGAATTATGAACGGTGGCTTTGCCACAAATACGATGTCAACTACATGATCATGCTAGCAATATGACAATGATGGAGCGTGTCATAATAAACGGAACGGTGGAAAGTTGCATGGAAATATATCTCGGAATGGCTATGGAAATGCCATAATAGGTAGGTATGGTGGCTGTTTTGAGGAAGGTATATGGTGGGTGTATGATACCGGCAAAAGGTGCGCGGTATTAGAGAGGCTAGCAATAGTGGAAGGATGGGAAAAAGTGCGTATAATCCATGGACTCAACATTAGTCATAAAGAACTCATATACTTATTGCAAAAATCTACAAGTTATCAAAGCAAAGTATTGTTGGAAATATGCCCTAGAGGCAATAATAAATTAGTTATTATTATATTTCCTTGTTCATGATAATCGTTTATTATCCATACTATAATTGTATTGATAGGAAACTCAGATACATGTGTGGATACATAGACAACACCATGTCCCTAGTAAGCCTCTAGTTGACTAGCTCATTGATCAATAGATGGTTACGGTTTCCTGACCATGGACATTGGATGTCATTGATAACGGGATCACATCATTAGGAGAATGATGTGATGGACAAGACCCAATCCTAAGCATAGCACTAGATCGTGTAGTTCGTATGCTATAGCTTTTCTAATGTCAAGTATCATTTCCTTAGACCATGAGATTGTGCAACTCCCGGATACCGTAGGAGTGCTTTGGGTGTGCCAAACGTCACAACGTAACTGGGTGGCTATAAAGGTACACTACAGGTATCTCCGAAAGTGTCTGTTGGGTTGGCACGAATCGAGACTGGGATTTGTCACTCCGTGTAAACGGAGAGGTATACTCTGGGCCCACTCGGTAGGACATCATCATAATGTGCACAATGTGATCAAGGAGTTGATCACGGGATGATGTGTTACGGAACGAGTAAAGAGACTTGCCGGTAACGAGATTGAACAAGGTATCGGGATACCGACGATCGAATCTCGGGCAAGTATCCGCTAGACAAAGGGAATTGTATACGGGATTGATTAAGTCCTCGACATCGTGGTTCATCCGATGAGATCATCGTGGAACATGTGGGAGCCAACATGGGTATCCAGATCCCGCTGTTGGTTATTGACCGGAGAGTTCTCGGTCATGTCTGCATGTCTCCCGAACCCGTAGGGTCTACACACTTAAGGTTCGGTGACGCTAGGGTTGTAGAGATATTAGTATGCGGTAACCCGAAGTTGTTCGGAGTCCCGGATGAGATCCCGGACGTCACGAGGAGTTCGGAATGGTCTGGAGGTAAAGAATATATATAGGAAGTGCTATTTCGGCCATCGGGACAAGTTTCGGGGTCACCGGTATTGTACCGGGACCACCGGAAGGGTCCCGGGGGTCCACCGGGTGGGGCCACCTGCCCCGGGGGGCCACATGGGCTGTAGGGGGTGCGCCTTGGCCTATATGGGCCAAGGGCACCAGCCCCAAGAGGCCCATGGCGCCAAGAGAAGAGGAAAAGGGGAGAGTCCTAAAGGGGGAAGGCACCTCCGAGGTGCCTTGGGGAGGATGGACTCCTCCCCCCCCTTGGCCGCACCCTTCCTTGGAGGAAGGGGCAAGGGCTGCGCCTCCCCCCTCTCCCTTGGCCCTATATATAGTGGGGAAAAGGAGGAGCAACCATACCTAAGGCCTGGCGCCTCCCTCTCCCTCCCGTGACACATCTCCCTCCTCCCGCAGCGCTTAGCGAAGCCCTGTTGGAATCCCGCTACTTCCACCACCACGCCGTCGTGTTGTTGGATCTCCATCAACCTCTCCTTTCCCCTTGCTGGATCAAGAAGGAGGAGACGTCGCTGCTCCGTACGTGTGTTGAACGCGGAGGTGCCGTCCGTTCGGCGCTAGGATCATCGGTGATTTGAATCACGACGAGTACGACTCCATCAACCCCGTTCTCTTGAACGCTTCCGCGCGCGATCTACAAGGGTATGTAGATCCAATCCTCCCTCGTTGCTAGATGACTTCATAGATTGATCTTGGTGACACGTAGTAAAATTTTGAATTTATGCTACGTTACCCTACAGTGGCATCATGAGCTAGGTCTATGCGTAGTTTCTATGCACGAGTAGAACACAAAGTAGTTGTGGGCGTTGATTTTGTTCAATATGCTTACCGTTGCTAGTCTTATCTTGATTCGGCGGCATCGTGGGATGAAGCGGCCCGGACCGACCTTACACGTACTCTTACGTGAGACTGGTTCCACCGACTGACATGCACTAGTTGCATAAGGTGGCTAGCGGGTGTCTGTCTCTCCCACTTTAGTCGGATCGGATTCGATGAAAAGGGTCCTTATGAAGGGTAAATAGCAATTGGCATATCACGTTGTGGTTTTTGCGTAGGTAAGAAACGTTCTTGCTAGAAACCCATAGCAGCCACGTAAAACATGCAAACAACAATTAGAGGACGTCTAACTTGTTTTTGCAGGGTATGCTATGTGATGTGATATGGCCAAAAGGATGTGATGAATGATATATGTGATGTATGAGATTGATCATGTTCTTGTAATAGGAATCACGACTTGCATGTCGATGAGTATGACAACCGGCAGGAGCCATAGGAGTTGTCTTAATTTATTTATGACCTGCGTGTCAACATAAACGTCATGTAATTACTTTACTTTATTGCTAACCGTTAGCTGTAGTAGTAGAAGTAATAGTTGACGAGACAACTTCATGAAGACACGATGATAGAGATCATGATGATGGAGATCATGGTGTCATGCCGGTGACAAGATGATCATGGAGCCCCAAGATGGAGATCAAAGGAGCTATATGATATTGGCCATATCATGTCACTATTATTTGATTGCATGTGATGTTTATCATGTTTATACATCTTATTTGCTTGGAACGACGGTAGTAAATAAGATGATCCCTCATTACAATTTCAAGAAGTGTTCTCCCCTAACAGTGCACCGTTGCTACAGTTCGTCGTTTCGAAGCACCACGTGATGATCGGGTGTGATAGATCCTTACGTTCACATACAACGGGTGTAAGACAGTTTTACACATGCAAAACACTTAGGGTTAACTTGACGAGCCTAGCATGTGTATAGACATGGCCTCGGAACACAGAAGACCGAAAGGTCGAGCATGAGTCGTATAGAAGATACGATCAACATGAAGATGTTCATCGATGTTGACTAGTCCGTCTCACGTGATGATCGGACACGGCCTAGTTGAATCGGATCATGTAATCAATTAGATGACTAGAGGGATGTCTATCTGAGTGGGAGTTCATAAGATGAACTTAATTATCCTGAACATAGTCAAAAGGATTTTGCAAATTATGTCGTAGCTCGCGCTTCAGTTCTACTGTTTAGATATGTTCCTAGAGAAAATTTAGTTGAAAGTTGATAGTAGCAATTATGCGGACTAGGTCCGTAAACTGAGGATTGTCCTCATTGATTCTTAGAAGGCTTATGTCCTTAATGCACCGCTCAGTGTGCTGAACCTCGAACGTCGTCTGTGGATGTTGCGAACATCTGACATACACGTTTTGATGACTACATGATAGTTCAGTGCGTAATGCTAAATGGTTTAGAATTGAGGCACCAAAGACGTTTTTGAAACATCGCGAAACATATGAGATGTTTCGAGGGGTGAAATTGGTATTTCAGGCTCGTGCCCGCGTCAAGAGGTATAAGACCTCCGACGATTTTCTTAGCCTGCAAACTATGGAGAAAAGCTTAATTGTTGAGCTTGTGCTCAGATTGTCTGAGTACAACAATCGCTTGAATTGAGTGGGAGTTGATCTTCCAGATGAAATAGTGATGGTTCTCCAAAGTCATTACCACCAAGCTGCTTGAGCTTTGTGATGAACTATAATATATCAGGGACATATATGATGATCCTTGAGATATTCGCGATGTTTGACACCGCGAAAGTAGAAATCAAGAAGGAGCATCAATTGTTGATGGTTGGTGAAACCACTAGTTTCAAGAAGGGCAAGGGCACGAAGGGATACTTCATGAAACAGCAATTCAGCTGCTACTCTAGTGAAGAAACCCAAGGTTGAACCCAAACCCGAGACTAAGTGCTTCTGTAATAAGGGGAATAGCCACTGGAGCAGAATTACCCTAGATACTTGGTAGATAAGAAGGCGGGCAAGGTCGATAGAAGCATATTGGATATACATTATGTTAATGTGTACTTTAGTAGTACTCCTAGTAGCACCAGGGTATTAGATACCGTTCGGTTGCTAATTGTTAGTAACTCGAAATAAAAGCTACGGAATAAACGGAGACTAGCTAAAGGTGAGCTGATGATATGTGTTGGAGGTGTTTCCAATGTTGATATGATCAAGCATCGCACGCTCCCTCTACCATTGAGATTGGTGTTTGCGTTGAGCATAGACATGATTGGATTATGTCTATCGCAATACGGTTATTCATTTAAGGAGAATAACGCTTACTCTGTTTATTTGAATAATACCTTCAATGGTCTTGCACCTAAAATGAATGGTTTATTGAATCTCGATCATAGTGATACACATGTTCATGCCAAAAGATAAAAGATAGTAATGATAGTACCACCTACTTGTGGCACTGCCACTTAAGTCATATCAGTATAAAACGCATGAAGAAGCTCCATGTTGATGGATCTTTGGGCTCACTCGTTTTTGAAAGGTTTGAGACATGCGAACCATGTCTATTGGTGTATATGCATGAAGAAACTCCATGCAAATGGACCGTTTGGACTCACTTGATTTTGAATCACTTGAGACATGCAAATCATACCACATGGGCAAGATGACTGAAAGCCTCGTTTTCAGTAAAATGGAACTAGAAAGCAACTTGTTGGAAGTAATACATTTTGATGTGTGCAGTCCAATGAGTGCTGAGGCATGTAGTGGATATCATTATGTTCTTACTTCACAGATGATTTGAGTAGATGTTGAGTATATTTACTTGATGAATCACGAGTCTGAATTATTGAAAGGTTCAAGTAATTTCAGGGTGAAGTTGAAAGATCGTCGTGACAAGAGGATAAAAGATCTATGATATGATCATAGAGATGAATATCTGAATTACGAGTTTGGCACAGAATTAAGACATTGTGGAAATTGTTTCACAACTAATACAGCCTGGAACACCATAGTGTGATGGTGTGTCCTAAAATCATAATTGCACCCTATTGGATATGATGCATACCATGATGTCTCTTATTGAATTACCACGATAGTTTATGGGTTAGGCATTGGAGACAACCACATTCACTTTAAATAGGGCACCACGTAATTCCGATGAGATGACACCGTATGAACTATGGTTTAGAGAAACCTAAGCTGTCATTTCTTAAAGGTTTGGGGCTGCGACGCTTATGTGAAAAAGTTTCAGGCTGATAAGCTCGAACCCAAAGCGGATAAATGCATCTTCATAGGACACCCAAAACAGTTGGGTATACCTCCTGTCTCAGATCCGAAAGCCATAAGGGATTGTTTCTAGAATCAGGTCCTTTCTCGAGGAAAAGTTTCTCTCGAAAGAATTGAGTGGGAGGATGGTGGAGACTTGATGAGGTTATTAAACCGTCTCTTCAACTAGTGTGTGGCAGGGCACAGGAAGTTGTTCCTGTGGCACCTACACCAATTGAAGTGGAAGCTTGTGATAGTGATCATGAAACTTCAGATCAAGTCACTACCAAACCTCGTGGGATGACGAGGATGTGTACTACTTCAGAGTGGTACGTAATCCTGTCTTGGAAGTCATGTTGCTAGACAACAATGAACCTACGAGCTATGGAGAAGCGATGGTGGGCCCGGATTCCGATAAATGTCTCGAGGCCATAAAATCCGAGAGAGGATCCATGTATGAAAACAAAGTGTAGACTTTGGCAGAACGGCTCGATGGTCGTAAGGCTGTTGAGTACAGATGGATTTTAAAAGTAAGACGGACAATGATGGTAAATGTCACCATTAAGAAAGCTCGACTTGTCGTTAAGATGTTTTCCGACAAGTTCAAGGAGTTGACTACGATGAGACTTTCTCACTCGTAGCGATTCTAAGAGTCTGTTGGAATTATATTAGCGATTACTGCATTATTTATGAAATCTTGCAGATAGGATGTCAAAACATTGTTTCCTCGATGATTTTCTTGAGGAAAGGTTGTATGTGATACAACCGGAAAGTTTTTGTCAATCCTGAAATATGCTAATAAGTATGCAAAGCTCCAGCAATCCTTCTAAGGACTGGAGTAAGCATCTCGGAGTTGGAATGTATGCTTTGATGAGATGATCAAAGATTTTGGTGTATACAAAGTTTATGAGAAACTTGTATTTCCAAAGAAGTGAGTGGGAGCACTATAGAATTTCTGATAAATATATGTTGACATATTGTTGATCAGAAATGACGTAGAATTTCTAGAAAGCATATAGGGTTATTTGGAAAGTATTTTTCAATGGAAAGCCTGGATTAAGCTACTTGAACATTGAGCATCAAGATCTATAAGGATAGATCAAAATTCTTAATGGTACTTTCAAATGAGCACATACCTTGACATGATCTTGAAGGTGTTCAAGATGGATCAGTCAAAGAAGGAGTTCTTGCTTGAGTTGTAAGGTATGAAGTTAAGACTTAAAGCTCGACCACGGCAGAATAGAGAGAAAGGACGAAGGTCGTCCCCTATGCTTAAGACGTAGGCTCTACAGTATGCTATGCTGTGTACCGCACCTGAAGTGTGCCTTGCCATGAGTCAGTCAAGGGGTACAAGAGTGATCCAAGAATGGATCACAGGACAGCGGTCAAAGTTATCCTTAGTAACTAGTGGACTAAGGAATTTTCTCAATTAAGGAGGTGGTAAAAGAGTTCATTGTAAAGGGTTACGCCGATGCAAGCTTAACACCTGTCTGGATAGCTCTAATTAGAGATACCGGATACGTATAATGGAGCAACAATTTAGAATAGCTCCAAGTAGAACAGTTATTTGAAATGGCTCCAAATATAGCGTAGTAGCTGCATCTACAAGATGACATAGAAATTTGCGAAGTACATACGGATCTGAATGTTGCAGACCCGTTGACTAAAACCTCTCTCACAAGCAACATGATCAAACCCAGAACTCATTGAGCATTAATCACATAGTGATGTGAACTAGATTATTGACTCTAGTAAACTCTTTGGATGTTGGTCACATGGCGATGTGACCTGTGAGTGTTAATCACATGGCGATGTGAACTAGATTATTGACTCTAGTGCAAGTGGGAGACTATTGGAAATATGCCCTAGAGGCAATAATAAATTAGTTATTATTATATTTCCTTGTTCATGATAATCGTTTATTATCCATACTATAATTGTATTGATAGGAAACTCAGATGCATGTGTGGATACATAGACAACACCATGTCCCTAGTAAGCCTCTAGTTGACTAGCTCGTTGATCAATAGATGGTTACGGTTTCCTGACCATGGACATTGGATGTCATTGATAACGGGATCACATCATTAGGAGAATGATGTGATGGACAAGACCCAATCCTAAGCATAGCACTAGATCGTGTAGTTCGTATGCTATAGCTTTTATAATGTCAAGTATCATTTCCTTAGACCATGAGATTGTGCAACTCCCGGATACCGTAGGAGTGCTTTGGGTGTGCCAAACGTCACAACGTAACTGGGTGGCTATAAAGGTACACTACAGGTATCTCCGAAAGTGTCTGTTGGGTTGGCACGAATTGAAACTGGGATTTGTCACTCCGTGTAAACGGAGAGGTATCTCTGGGCCCACTCGGTAGGACATCATCATAATGTGCACAATGTGATCAAGGAGTTGATCACGGGATGATGTGTTACGGAACGAGTAAAGAGACTTGCCGGTAACGAGATTGAACAAGGTATCGGGATACCGACGATCGAATCTCGGGCAAGTACAATACCGCTAGACAAAGGGAATTGTATACGGGATTGATTAAGTCCTCGACATCGTGGTTCATCCGATGAGATCATCGTGGAACATGTGGGAACCAACATGGGTATCCAGATCCCGCTGTTGGTTATTGACCGGAGAACGTCTCGGTCATGTCTGCATGTCTCCCGAACCCGTAGGGTCTACACACTTAAGGTTCGGTGACGCTAGGGTTATAGAGATATTAGTATGCGGTAACCTGAAAGTTGTTCGGAGTCCCCGATGAGATCCCGGACGTCACGAGGAGTTCCGGAATGGTCTGGAGGTAAAGAATTATATATAGGAAGTGCTATTTCGGCCATCGGGACAAGTTTTGGGGTCACCGGTATTGTACCGGGACCACCGGAAGGGTCCCGGGGGTCCACCGGGTGGGGCCACCTGCCCCGGGGGGGCACATGGGATGTTGGGGGTGCGCCTTGGCCTATATGGGCCAAGGGCACCAGCCCCAAGAGGCCCATGCGCCAAGAGAAGAGGAAAAGGGGAGAGTCCTAAAGGGGGAAGGCACCTCCGAGGTGCCTTGGGGAGGATGGACTCCTCCCCCCCCTTGGCCGCACCCTTCCTTGGAGGAAGGGGCAAGGGCTGCGCCTCCCCCCTCTCCCTTGGCCCTATATATAGTGGGGAAAAGGAGGAGCAACCATACCTAAGGCCTGGCGCCTCCCTCTCCCTCCCGTGACACATCTCCCTCCTCCCGCAGCGCTTAGCGAAGCCCTGTTGGAATCCCGCTACTTCCACCACCACGCCGTCGTGTTGTTGGATCTCCATCAACCTCTCCTTTCCCCTTGCTGGATCAAGAAGGAGGAGACGTCGCTGCTCCGTACGTGTGTTGAACGCGGAGGTGCCGTCCGTTCGGCGCTAGGATCATCGGTGATTTGAATCACGACGAGTACGACTCCATCAACCCCGTTCTCTTGAACGCTTCCGCGCGCGATCTACAAGGGTATGTAGATCCAATCCTCCCTCGTTGCTAGATGACTTCATAGATTGATCTTGGTGACACGTAGTAAAATTTTGAATTTATGCTACGTTACCCCAACCAAAGGACACACGTGCTCGAGGTATTGAGGGAGGATCTAGTGCCAATGTGTTACAGAAGCAGAACTTCCAGCCCCATAAGTTCAAGAACAAGGGCAAGTTTGATGGTAAAGCAAAGTTTGATGGGAAGAATAAGGCTGTGCAACACACGAACTTCAAGAAGAAGAATGGCAAGAAGAAAGGTGCTTGTCATGTGTGTGGGGATCCTGATCATTGGGCTCCTAGTTGTCCTAATCGCTTTGACAAGCGTCATCCTGGGAAAGGCGGCAAGACCGCTAATGTTGTCATTGGAGACACTGACATGAAGGATGTTGGGTATGGTATATTTCCCACTATTCTTTCAGTATGTCATTCTCCTGACTGGTTGATTGACACGGGTGCTAATGTGCATGTATGCGGTGATATTTCCATGTTTTCGTCTTATCAGACCGCAGGGACTTCAACCGTGCTGATGGGCAACGGTTCAAGTGCTTCTGTTCGTGGTGTTGGCACGGTCTATCTGAAGTTTACTTTGGGGAAGATCGTGCGGCTGAAGAACGTGCATTATGTCCCCTCCGTCAATAAAAATCTTGTTAGCGGATCTCTTCTGTGTAGAGATGGCTACAAGCTTGTCTTTGATTCGAATAAATTTGTAATATCCAAGTATGGAACCTTTGTTGGTAAAGGCTATGAGTCAGGAGGCTTGCTTCGTTTATCCTTATCAGACGTTTGCAGTAAAGTTGTTAATCATATTTGCAACAATAGTGAATCCAATGTGTGGCATTCACGTCTTTGTCATGTTAACTTTGGTTGCATGTCGTGACTAGCGAAGTTGAACTTAATCCCTAGTTTCACCACCGTCAAGGGATCTAAGTGTCAAGTGTGTGTGCAAGCTAAGCAACCTCGTAAGTCTCATACGACTGCAGAAATAAGAAATCTTGCACCACTAGAGCTCATACATTCAGATCTATGTGAAATGAATGGTGTGTTGACAAAAGGTGGAAAGAAATATTTCATGACGTTAATTGATGACTCCACTAGATACTGCCGTGTGTATCTTCTGAAGTCTAAGGATGAGGCTTTGAACTTTTTCAAGATCTATAAAGCCAAAGTGGAAAACCAACTTGATCGAAAAATCAAGAGGCTTAGGTCCGACCGTGGTGGAGAGTATTTTTCCAATGAATTTGATGTTTTTTGTGCGGAACATGGTATAATCCATGAGAGGACGCCTCCCTATTCACCTCAGTCAAATGGGGTGGCCGAAAGAAAGAACCGTACTCTAACAGATTTGGTTAACGCCATGTTAGACACTTCGGGTCTCTCCAAGGCATGGTGGGGGGAGGCGATATTGACTGCATGTCATGTCCTAAACCGAGTTCCCACAAAGAACAAAGAGATAACTCCATTCGAGGAATGGGAGAAGAAAAGGTTAAAACTCTCTTATCTGCGAACATGGGGTTGTTTGGCAAAAGTCAACGTTCCAATTCCAAAGAAGCGGAAACTTGGACCAAAGACTGTGGATTGTGTTTTCCTGGGATATGCTTTTCATAGCATTGGCTATAGATTCTTGGTTGTAAAATCTGAGGTACCTGACATGCATGTCGGTACGATCATGGAGTCGAATGATGCGACTTTCTTTGAAGATATCTTTCCCATGAAGGATATGGCTACCTCATCTAATCAGGAGATGCCTAGTTCATCAAATCAGGAACCAGTTACAATTACCGAACCTACAATTTCAATGGAACACTTTGAAAGTCCTGTGGAGGAGAACAATGAAGTTCCTATTAGGAGCAAGAGACAGAGGACTGCAAAGTCCTTTGGTGATGATTTTCTTGTGTACCTCATAGATGACACTCCCAGTTCTATTTCAGAGGCCTATGCATCTGAAGATGCTGACTACTGGAAGGAAGCGGTTCGTAGCGAGATGGATTCCATCTTGGCAAATGAAACCTGGGAGATAACTGATCGTCCTTATGGGTGCAAACCTATAGGATGCAAATGGGTATTCAAGAAGAAGCTTAGGCCTGATGGTACTATTGAAAAGTGCAAGGCTCGGCTCGTGGCTAAGGGTTATACCCAAAAGGAAGGTGAAGACTTCTTTGATACTTACTCACTTGTGGCTCGACTGACCACTATTCGAGTTCTACTTTCACTAGCTGCCTCGCATGGTCTTCTCGTTCATCAAATGGATGTTAAGACTGCTTTCCTAAATGGAGAGTTGGACGAGGAAATTTATATGGAACAACCAGATGGGTTTGTACTAGATGGTCAGGAAGGGAAAGTATGCAAGTTGCTGAAGTCTTTGTACGGACTTAAGCAAGCACCCAAACAGTGGCATGAGAAGTTTGAAAGAACTTTAACAGCTGCAGGCTTTGTTGTGAACGAAGCTGACAAATGTGTGTACTATCGCCATGGTGGGGGCGAGGGAGTTATCCTGTGCTTGTATGTTGATGACATACTGATTTTCGGAACCAATATGAATGTTATTAAGGAGGTCAAGGATTTCCTATCTCGTTGTTTTGAGATGAAGGATTTAGGAGTGGCTGATGTCATTCTGAACATCAAGTTGTTGAGAGACGATGATGGTGGGATTACATTGCTTCAATCTTACTATGTGGAAAAGATCTTGAGTCGCTTTGGCTATAGTGACTGCAAGCCCTCTCCAACACCATATGATGCTAGTGTGTTGCTTTGAAAGAATCGAAGAATTGCTAGAGACCAATTGAAGTATTCTCAGATTATTGGCTCGCTTATGTACTTAGCCAGTGCTACAAGACCTGACATCTCTTTTGCTATTAGCAAACTGAGTCGGTTTGTTTCAAAACCAGGAGATGTGCATTGGAAAGCTCTAGAAAGAGTTTTGCGTTATTTGAAAGGCAGTGCAAATTATGGAATTCACTACACCGGGCATCCAAAGGTGCTTGAAGGGTATAGTGACTCAAACTGGATCTCAGATGCTGATGAGATAAAGGCCACGAGTGGTTATGTATTCACTCATGGAGGTGGCGCTGTTTCTTGGAAGTCTTGCAAGCAGACCATCTTAACGAGGTCAACAATGGAAGCAGAACTCACAGCACTAGATACAGCTACGGTTGAAGCAGATTGGCTTCGCCGGCTCTTGAATGACTTGCCGGTTGTTGAGAAACCTGTACTGGGTGTCCTTATGAACTGCGACAATCAAACCGTGATCACGAAAGTGAGCAGTTCAAAGGATAACATGAAGTCATCAAGACACGTTCAGAGAAGGTTAAAGTCTGTCGGGAAAATGAAAAACTCCGGAGTTATTGCGTTGGATTATATCCAAACGTCTAAAAATCTGGCAGATCCTTTTACCAAGGGTCTATCACGTAATGTGATAGATAATGCATGGAGGGAGATGGGTATGAGCCCACAATATGAGTTGTTCACAGTGGTAACCTATTCTTGTGATCGGAGATCCCGTGAATTAGATGTGGAATACAAGCTGTTGGTCAACTGAGAGGAGAGTATCCTTACTATTCACAATACCACTCCATGAAGATGCAATACTCTCCTAATCTGCATGGCAGGTTGATGTATATCTTAATGTATTCTAAGTGGCTTATTTAAGCAGAGATGTTATCCTGCAGAACATCTTTTGAAGAACACACCTATATGAGTCTGATTGTCAAATGTCGCAATCTATGAGAGTAGGGTTCTCTCTAGTAAACTCATGAAAGGTCACGGAGTATGACGCATAAGCTCCACCCGCGGGGAAGATCCACGGTAGCCACGTACCGGTCAAGGCTTTATGTGAAGCTAGATTTGCAGAAAACTTGCAGTTCAAGGCCCAGTCCACTGTTCAAGTTGCTTACTAGTGTAGCATAGAGTTTTAGGTGGAAGTTCAACTTAACAGTCTCCACTGCAGTACCGGTATATAAAACATTGTTTTGGAACCAAAGGCAAATTTCTGTGTGCCTCTGGGATCTGGTGGGGGATTGCTGGAATTTAGTCTATTTTGGGCAGCCCAATAACTATTTCAGAAATTCCTAATAAATCCTAGAGGCCCACTCAGCCCATTTGTGCAAGGCAAGGGATACTACTAAAGTTTAGTCTCATATTGCTAGTTTAGTGGGAGTTGGACCTCCTTATAAGGGAGGTTCTTTCTCCGCTTGTACGAGCATAAGAATAAGAGGGATATCCACGCGCGCTCCTCCTCCGCCGCCCGCCTCGCCACGCCACGCCTCGCCTCGCCTCGTCACGATGCGACGCGCCGCGCCGCGGGTTGCGGGAATGAGCCGAGCCGATATCTAAATTTTTTCCACGCACTACGGGTATACGAAAGGTCACACGGAAGCTGAAAAGATTTTTACGAAAGTGGAGTTTGAATGCGAACGGTGCAGCTCTTCGGCTGCTGGCTGTTCGCTTCGCCTCCGTCTCTTCGTTTCGCCTCCCGTCGCTGCCCTCTCGCCGCCTTCTCTTGCGCCTATAAAAGGGAGGTCGCTCCTCCCAGAGAGACGCACCAGAACTTCTCCTTCCTCTCGCCACCGGTTCCATTCCCTGAGCTACCGCTGTCTTCCTCATCCCGGCTTGCAGCGTGCACCGCAAGTCGGAAGAGTAGGCCTCCGAAACCGCACCTCTTTGAGTCCTGTACGGGAGAAGGGTGATAAGGTTTTTGGGGAGCGCTCCGCGCGACTACTAACTTCTTCATCACGGACTCCGACGACTACTTCCCCGACGTCGACGACCTCATCGACGACATGGCTGGAGAGGACGTCGACCCCAAGTCCAGTGCTTCTGCTGCTACTGTCCCATACGTATTTATACTCTTTCTGTTAGACGTCCTGCCACAGTTCTTTACTCTAGTTTCTGCCCTACATGTGTTAGGTTCTACTTCATATATGCAACTTGCTATACTGTCTGATCTAGATGTGTTTAGTTACAGTTCATATGTGAAGTTGCTATTTACCTTCTCCTTGTCAAATTGCATGACTTGCTTTATCACTGTTATATTAGTCATGCTTTATCTAGTATTTCTGTTAATAAAATCATTTGGTAAATTGCTCATATTTCCAACAAGTTCTACATATGCTATACCAACAGTATCCAATAAGATGTTTTTGTTTATTGATGACTATCACATTTACTAGTGCTCATTTCATTTCTCAAAGTAGTGAGTCTTGGCTACCAAGACCACATCTATTGTGGATTGCGGTGCATCACTAGAAAACAAAAATTGCAAGAAAATCCTTGGTCAGTCTCAAAATTGTATATTGTAAAGTAAAATACACCACAAATCCTAAAACAGTTCGAGGGGTGTCAAATAAGTGCTAATATAATGAAAATGCACATTTGGGCCCTAAAAGTTTGCTAAGTGTGCCACCCGCGGTCCTATTTGTACTACATCAACTTTGACTTGCACAGGTCATAGGTTGATCACCCCCTCCCCCCAAAAAAAAAGGTCATATGTTCTAATTTTTACCCTCCAAACGTACGCGGATGTTGTCTAGCCATCAACCTGACCAAGCCATCCATCCCATTCCCCTTAGTCTCTCGCAAGATCCAATCATTGCCATCCCGCATCTGCGTTGCCACTAATCGTGCTCTTCCATAACCACCTTCATCTTGCTCTTCTACTTGGTTCGTCGCTGCTAGTGCCAGCTCCACCACGTGTGGCAGTGAACCACGGCGCAGAAGGGGTCGGGGCCTCTCTCTTGATGGTCCGCCTACCGATGCGAGGATGTTGGGCGCCGGCACTGGACCAGATGAAGATGGGTCCTACCACCGCGGCCTTGCCGTGGCAAATATATTCGTTTTGACTATCAAAATTACTTTTTATGACAATGGCAACTCTATTTATTTGACAATGGAAATTTTCTTTTTTCATGGTGTATTGTTTTCGTTATCTCATCATGGCAAATTTACATCTTAGACTATCGGCCATTCTATTTTTGGACCATGGCAAAAGTTATTTTAGCTTTTGCCATGTCACTCAATATAGTTTTGACCATATTAGTAATACAATTCTTGCCATGCACAAAAACATTTTATATAAGGCAAAGTTGTTAAAACATTTGCCATGGCAAATTCACTTTATGGCCATTGTCAAATTTCTTTTTTTAGACAATGTCAAACTTGACCATGGCAAATTTATTGTTTGGACCATGGAAAAATTATTGTTTGGACCATGGCAAATTCATTGCTTGGACCATGCAAATTTGTTTTGTTTTGGCAATGGCAAATTTCTTTCTAAACACCCAAAAAAAACTTTTATCTTATACAATATCATATATTTTTATTTGGATTTTTTGTAACATGGCAAATTTGTTTGTCAAAGCATGTTAAATTATGTTTTGTTTACCATGGCAAATTACTTGTACATCGCATAGCAGATGTCTTTTTTATGAGACTTTTTCACAATTGTTCTTCTTCAAAAAGAAAATTGCCATCATCTTAGTTGAAACAATGGCCACTTCTAGGTTAAAACATAATGTTTTTTGTTTTATATTTTTTCCATGCATGACAATTGTAACATTTTTATATATGGCATTTCACATACAACAATGACAGATACTTTTTGTGTGCATAGTTGCTTGATCCATTTGAACATGATAGCTGCTTTGTTAAATTATGTTTTGTTTCAAGAAATGTTTCGTTCGATCTGGACATATTAGATATCCTTCTGAATAGTAATGGACTCCTGCGGCATGGTAGCTCCAATGAGTGCGCCACCACCGCTGATGCATACGCTTTTGTAGTATATCGCTCTGCACAGCCCAGGAGAGTTGGCAAGACGAGAGTGGTGAGAATGAATCTTTTGTTCCTCCCCTAACCCCATAGGGTAAACTCTCCCTTTCAGACCTTGTCAGGGAACCCGTCGATTCACCTCCCCTCTGCCTTCCGCTCTGGTGGCCGGGAGGAGAATTCTGATGCCTCCACTCCGGTTAGTAGTTTAAGTCAGGGTTTGTTAGTCTTCGCAGGTGCGGCGCTCGGGGCAGATGGCAGCACTTCTTCTTCGAGTTTGTCTTCCGAGCTCCGTTCCTCCTCGAGCTTTTCCATCAGGACGTAGTCGATGGAGCTCTGGCGTAAATTCCTGCCGTCTCCTTGGGAGGTGAATTTAGGGTTTCTTATCATATGGCGAGATTTCATGTACGGTGTTTCAGATCTATTCAAGGATTTAACATTGACGACTGCGGCTCCAGGGCGCTAGTCATTAGGACACGTACACGAAGACTTCCCAGTTGTTATCGACAAAGTCAAGCCGGCTCCAGTAAAGGAGCGGCGATAGCGGCTGTAGAGGTTTTTGACAGTCTTGGTATCTCAATGTACTTTTTATTATATTTGAGGTGTTTTATACTTTCAGTGAATTTATTAATAGATCTCACTCATTTTTGTAAAAAAAAAAATCGCTCTGATCTCAAGGCAGCAGCCGTCTCCTTCCTCGCTTTCCCCTTTGCAAATCACGATTCAACATCTCGAACGCCCCCGCCGGCGTGAAACGCCCCGCTGCTCGTCACATCCTCACCGGTGAGCTCCTCTACACCAAGCACAACACCCCTGCTCGGCGCGCTGAATCCCGTCGGTAGCAGAGCTCGCGACGCCGTACTTTGCCGAGATGCAGCCAGCAGGTCAATATCGTGTAGCTAGGACACATCCGGCGAAGCCGAGCTGAGGAGGTGGTCATGAACGGAGCGCCGGTGGCTGCCGGGAAGCGAGGAGCCGGGTTGTGAACGGCTGGGAGTAAAAGCTTTGGTGCTCTGGTGCTTCCGCAACGGAGCCAGCTTTCGTAGGCGGTGACTAGCAAGAGTGGATGCCGGAGAAGGAACGGGGATCCAGGACCTTTTTGAGCTTGCGGCGGCCGCGACGACGAGCGAGCGTGGACGTCATAGAAGAAAGGGGATCGGGATTTGGTATGGGAACAGGATTAGCGACTTTTTATTGGGAAAAACATAGAGGATTAATTGGCAGGTTGCATTGAGATTCGTTTTTGGCAGTGCCCTCTCGGGAAGAAGGTCTCACGATCGGGATTTTCCACCGCGGATCCTACTCCAAGCTTCAAGTCCAAGCACACCCCGTGCTGGCTGCTGTTTTGCGTCCTACGCCTCGAGTCTCCTCACCGACTGCCATCACGGTCCCACCTCGGGCTCCCCGGTCATCCCCTCGCCTGCACAGTCTCCGGTCGGCGCCCATCCACGTCGTCGTCGGACCGGGTCGGCGTCAAAGCGAGCACACCCCACACGCTGCGCCGTCCTGCCACTGACACTGGGGCCACCCTCCAGAACCCCACCGGTAAGCGGCGTCGGTCGTCTAGAGTCCAGAGTGACGCGAGGCTGGAGGAGGACGTGGCGGCCCGCGCGGCGCGTCCCGTAGCTAAGCAGTTTTATTGTACACTTTTCCTATTATGCCTTCTCAAAGCAGTGGTTAGCTAAGCTACCAAGGCCATATCGATGTGAGATGTGATGAAACACTAGAAAAATGCATTCTTATAGAAACTTATTCAGAAAAATAATCAATCAGTGCCGAATTTATAATTTTATACTATTAATTCCATTTAAGTCTGTTACAGGACCTATATCTTGTTCACATCATCATTCCGATGTAAATGTTTACTTTAATTATAGTTTATTTTAGATGTTTCCTTTGTTTATTTGGAGGCATTTCATTTTATAAAAAAGAGACCTTTTGGAAGATTCCATAAAACTGTTCTTCTTTGCTTTTGCTTACCATGTCATGTTTCTATTATACAATTCCATGTTTTTGTTGCCCTCTTGCGAAAGGATAGTGTTTCACTTGATAAGCTGTTGAATAGCTATCACTGAGTTTGTTGACCTCTTGTGATCCTGTCTGAGGCCTATCTTCAGGCTTCAGTGATGACACCCCATCTGAACCAACACTGAACCTGCATGCTATCGTAGCAGGATGCTTAGTGTTCAACTGTTTAATGGCGGCAAGCCAACTGTTGTTTAACATATACTCCTCCGTTCCTAAATATTTGTCTTTTTAGAGATTTTAAATAGATTACCACATACGGATGTATATAGACATATCTTAGAATTTAGATTCGCTCATTTTGCTCTGTATGTAGTCACTTGTTGAAATCTCTAGAAAGACAAATATTTAAAAATGGAGGGAGTATATGCTATTTTGGGTCCATTTCCCGTTCCTGCAAAGGGCCCTCCACTTTTGTGCACGGTTCTTGGGTTTTAACCTTGAGATTTTAATTACCACCTGAGATCACATTGTCATGATGTATGTAATCTATACAAAAAAAATTATTTCAAAAAGATGTATAATGTATTACAACTGTTACGGTGATTGGCGATTTTAGGGGCCGTCCATGCTCTATAATCTGACGGTGATAAAATTAGAGTTACAAGGAGTTACGAGAGTGAAATTACATGAAATTACAAAGTAATGGTGGGACCGGTACCAAAATTAGGTGGGATACTCTTTTTATGTTTTATAAAAGGGTGTATCCGTTATTTTTACCACCGTCAAGGCCTTCCGCGTGAGGCCCCTCCTCAGCTGTTAACACGTACGTCATTCCTGATCCAAATCTCAAAGTACCTCCTAATGTTCATAATGTATACAGATGAAACTTCATGTATGACATGTTAATTTGCTCCAATGTTGCCAAATGCTGCCTTTTCATCAAGTTGTTTGTAACGCTTTTATATTAGTTTATGGAGGGAGTACAGAAGAAGCCAGCGGTAAAACTCACAACTAAACAAAACAAAATAAAGTTTCTCAGCTCAGGTAATGAGACCGGCACCTCTTCTTCCCTGTCAGCACGCACGGTCAGAGATCCCGATTTTCGCTTCCTCCCCTATGCACGGTTAATAAATTTATCGGGTTAGCCGTCAGGTACCACCATCGGAGATGGTCTGGGTACCGGAGCCTTCAGGGAGCCACTGTTAGTCCGTCGGTGCATGTCTTGGGCTGGAATGTTGAGGTCGGGGAACACGAATCCGCCAGAATGCTCACCAACTTACTGTGCATTCATTTGATGCCGCTCCTCCTCTTGAGACCGGATCCTCTTCCGCTTGCTCGAGGAGGAAGAATGCTCCAGCCTTGTCTGTAAAATTTGTCACAAGGGACCCCGGATCGACAGCGGCAGAGTGGACTCTTTCTTTCTTTTTACTGAACACAAAACTCTGTTGTGGGTTATTTTACTTTATTTTTTGATATAGCTTACCACTCATGCCAAGTGATGTGGATTTTTTATTGATTTTTTAAATAAAGTTTGTACTCCAAAAGAGAGATGGCTTTCTTTTTTATTTTTGCGAGGGAAGAGAGACCGCCCCCCAGCTGAATCTTAGTGCAGCTCGAGAAAAAATGTTTGTCTGTCACATGACAAGGTGTCATTGTGCCCTTCCCTGGCCTGTCCGCCTCATCCCACCGGAACTCCTCCCATCTCATCCTTAGGGCTCGACTGAAGCATTCAATGTTCTTGACACCCAAACCATCATATTTTTCAGTGAGCAAACTTGCTTTCAGTTTACCAGGCTTTTCCCATCAATATTTGCATCGCCCGCCTCCCAAAGAAAATTTCTTCGCAGCTTGTCCACTTTTTTGATAAGCCATTTGTCTAGTGGAAAGGCAGTGAAGAAATATGTAGTTGTTGCCGTTATCACCGAGTTTGACATAAACCAACCTTCCCATCCTATTAAGATACCTACCTTTTCTCAGAGTCAATTTGCCTACAATTTTGTGGATTGTAGGTTGAACCTAAACTCTTTTTGGCTTTCTGACTCCCGAAGATAGCCCCAAGTACTGGCATGGGAGATTCTCCAGCATAATCCCAAACTCAGCCAATATAGGTTGCATATTCATATTCAAGCAGGAAATGGGGGTAGGCCACCAACTTTGCCATGTTTGTTTTCAACCCAGAAGCACTCCCAAATAGCCGGAGAATGCCGTGCATCGTAGCAATAAGATCCTCCCTCACTGGATTGATGAAGAATGTAGCATCGTCCGCATAAAAGCTAGACCAAAATCAAGCAACCCACCACAAGATACGCCACCAATTAAGTGTATGTGTGTATATATGGCCGTCTATGTCTGTACTGTGTTTATAAAAGATACGCCACCAATGACCATGTCTTGTTCTCCGATGAAAACTTACGGATAAGAAAGAAGATGTTTTACAAACATCGTGAATATGCCGAAGCGTATTACACATGCGTAATCAGACCCAGGTGAGCAGGAGAACACATGGGTTGCTCAGCCTCCCTAGAAGATGATTTACAACATGCATGAGACGGTACTAGTATCCCCTCGAAAAACAAGACGGTACTAGTAGCATAATTACATTTGGTTCGATGTACTCGGTGCGCCATCCCGAAGGACACAAGAGAGCAACGGAAGGCGACGCTCTTTTGGTGCTGGAAATGAGTAAAAAAGAAAGAAATGGAATCAGGCGGCACAGCAGCTTGCACGAGCTATACGGAAGGAACGCATTCTGACTGCCACTGGGCATTTCTTTCCTCTCCCCCCCGATCACCGCCGGCAGCCGCTTTTGTAGATCGCTGTGCGGAAACCAAGAGCGAGGCCTCCACTACCACCTTCTCCTCCAAGCACACCCGTGCCGTGCTGCTGTCTTGCCTCCTACGCCTTGACTTTACCCTGCCCTCCTCACCCACTGACCCCACGGTCCCACCTCGCCGGTCATCCCCTCGCCTGCACAGTGCCCGGTCGGCGCCCATCCACGTCGTCGGCGTCGAAAGAAAGCCAGTTCGGACGCACCATACCGTCCATTTCGCTGACATGCGGGGCCCCACCGGTAAGCGGCGTCGGTCCTCTATAGTCCAGAGTGACGCGGGGTAGGAGGAGGACGTGGCGGCCCGCGCGGCGCGTCCCGTAGGTGCCGCAGCCCGTAGGAGAGAGGAGTGGAGAGGGGTGGGGCCGACGGCCATTCCGCGCTTCTAATTATTATTCGGGCCATTTAAAAGGGACGCCACGGCGTGGCGTTGGTTGGCCTCCGTTCCACTCCACGCACGCCCCCCTCATTTCCAGTCCACCTTCCCACCCATCGCCCTGCCTGCCTGCCTCTTCCCTTCTTCCCTCTGCTGTCCACTCACCGGACGCCATGACGGAGGACGCCGAGGGATGTGTTGCTGTGGCGGTGGCCGAGGCGGCGGGCATCATCTGCTCGCTCCGCGCGGCCGACCTCGCCGGGTGGACGCCGCCCTGGAAGGCCAGCGGGCCGCCGTCGTCCGAAGCCGCGGCGAAGGAGGAGACGGCCTGGCCGGCGGTTGCGCGGGGGAAGCGGACGCGGTCGTCGCGCTCTGGCTCCGCGGCCAACAAGAACAAGGGGCGATGGGCCCGCGGCAGCCCCGCGTCTCCGCTCGACTACAGCGGCGGGTCCGGCTCCGGCGCGTCCACCAGCGGCGGCGAGGACGGCGCCTTCTGCTCGCCCCTGGCCACCGCCCGCGGGCACGCCGTGGTCACACCCACCGCCGCCCCAGCTTCTTCCTCCCTGGCCAAGGTACGTAGGCGAGCGCGCGCGCGTCCCCATCTGCAGTTGCTGCTTTCTTCTTCCCCTCCATTCTTTCTCCTGTCTGTCTCCTTTCTCGTGGTTGGCTGCCTGCCTGCTTTGCGTGCTTTCCGTTCGTTCGTTTGGCACGGACGAAACTACCCCTCCACGGGGTCACCACCGAGAGAGGGAGGGGAAGAGCAACGGCAACGGTGGATGACTTGGCGATGAAACATCGCTTTTCCTCCGCACCTCACCCGCTTTTTGTTCGCCTGACCTTTTCTCACATCTTTTATCTTTTTCCGTTACCTTTTCTCTCGCATGTTTTCTTCCGTCGAACTCCAGACACCCCGCTTCTTGTTCCACAGATCCATCGTCCTCGCATCAAAAGTCCAATTGACGGGCGTCAGCTCTGAATGTCAAACCACCACGCCCCCCTACTTAATTCGCAGTAGAAATACATGTCAATGGCTTCTTATTTTTTTTATCGCCATGGCCATTCCGTTCCATTCTACGGTACTAGTACGTGTCGTGTGCTAGCCTGCAACACTCATGCAGCTCCTTCCGTGGCAATTCACAGCGGTTGGTGCGGTGGCGTGGGGATCCGACTCCTCACCACGAGCTTTCACGCCTTTCCCCAAACCACAGTCCTTCGTGAGGGCAGTGTGGTCATTTATCCTTGCGTGCGTTTGGATTTTTCTCCTCGCGCCGCGGTGGCAGGCAGTTGGGACTTGGGACTCTCGGCGTCAAACCGGCGCGTCGGCGTTTGGTGGTCGGAGGGCTCCACGTGGCCCCCGCCGATTGGCTAGGCCGTGTGCCCGCGTCGCGCGCTGCCTACGGCGTGTCGCGGACATGCATGGCCGTGCCGCCGGACACGGAGGCGGGGGCGACGGTGCTAGATACGGCCTGTCACGGCCACTTGCCTCCCGCCACGTGTACCGCCAGCGCCAGCAGCCCCCACGACGCCTTTCGGTTGGTGACGCACGCGGTACACTTAACGCTTTCCCAAACCGTACCTGCATGGCCTCGCACAGGCCCCACACGTCATTGTCCCCGTCGAAGAGAAACCATTTTTCTATCTATATATTTATTCACTTATTTAAAAACTCCAAGTGTGTAGATAGGGTGACAGATGAGCACTGCCGATGGACCGATTCAAAAACTCAAAACCGTAATGCGTTTCACGTGATTTGGCGAGTAGAAATGTGTGCATGCATGCACGAGCGGGGCTGGTGCATTGTTGGTGGGGAGTTAGTTTGGCCGGCTGGCTCATCCATCTCATCATTCCTTGCATGCCTTCACCCAGTTTCCTTTCTTTTTGATTGATAATAAAGAACGTGTGTCCTCTGCTGTTGCTTTCTTTGCGCTGGTCGTTGGTTGGTTCCACTCTCGCTTTCTTCTTTATACCAGCACCAGCAGCATATCCTAGCTAACAACTGATCTTGTAATTGCTCTTGTGCTGCAGGTTGGCTCTGCGGGAGGAGCACGGCGCCCATTGATCCTGCCGGTGCCGCCGCTGCCCCGCATCGCCGGCCAGAGGTCGCGGAAGAAGATGGTAAGTTCGACACTCGCTCTCTAGTCTCTATCATACATTGAAAGCAAGTTTGGCTGGTCGTAGTATAGTAGTACAAAGGCATGTTTAGATAGCTAGGCAGGCATTTTTCAGCATTTGGTTCATAGGATAAAAATGTTGTAGGAATAGGAAAATCATAGAAAGTGAGATGACATACATCTCAGTTTCTATAGAGAAAGAGATGTCATTTGATGCATAGGATAGGAATTTTTCCATTGAGTCTTAGCTAATGTTTTTTTCCTTTAAAATGTGAAGGATTGATTCCTATCCTATATAGGAATAGGAATCCATTCCTACAAACCAAAGGGTCTCAAAAAAATTTTCCTGTGTAAATTATATCCTATAGAAATCCTATGACCTACAAACCAGAGGAGGCCTTATTGGGCCTATACCGCGTCAGCAGTTGGGCACAGTCCACGCAGACGGAGTCGGTCGTAGGAGAAGCGAGGCTGTTCAAATGGCTGGCATTCTTAATTGTTTTTAGTAGCTTGGCCTGGTGGAATAAAGCGTGTGGTGCAACCACTTGCTGCCATTGGAATCGAAGAGAGGGAGAGGCAGGCGGGCAAAAGCGCTTGTGGTATCCAAAGGACCAGAAAGGCAACAAAGCTGCCTGCCCAAAAATATCCTCGCCTCATCAACGCCGGATGGTCGGTCCGGTCCTGTCCCAACTCATGACCGATTGCATCAGATTGCCCATAAAGAAATGGTGAAGGAGAAACATAGATTAGCATATGTTTTTTGGCTTGCTTGATCTAGGCTGAACTTGTGGTTTGGTTTTTGCAGAGGCTCCCGGAGGTCAAGCAGATGGTGCTGTCCCTGTCGGCAGAGAATGTCGGCCTTCGCCAGGTAATTAACCCCCCCTTTTTTTTGAATTTCCCCTTCTACAAATTCTGTCGGCAATTTCACACAAATTTGCATCTAAATTCTTATTATTTGCTTTCTTTTGAACAGGAGATGGAGTCGCTGCAGAGGGCCTGCATGGCGCTGTCAAAGGAGAACGGCAGGCTAGAGGTGAGTAGCATGCACGCGCACCACGATACCAATCTTAACTTCTCCGTAGCATTAGCATAGATAGATGCCTCCAGGTTGGGCGGGACCCGAGAGTGCGCAATCATAAGCACAAAGAAAGAGAGAAAAATCGGTTCGGGGCCTCCATTTGCGTGGTAGAGCAGCCTTAAAGCGCAAGTGAATGAATCGATGGCAAAAGAAGAAGAAATTATGGACCGTCCCGAGCCTCCCAGCGGGGCACAACTGGGTGGGTCCTGGCTTAATCTATTTGTGCCGTGGTTCCTACTAGTAGTACGATTTTTTGGGTTTGGTCGAGGAGTGTGGCTTTGATTTCATGGTCGCATTCCTCTCAACCACCCTTCTTGTTGTTCTTCTTCCTTGGGGAAGAAAATTGAGTGCGGCCCGTGCCGTCCGGATAAGCTTTAGGCAGGCAGGTTTAGACGTGGGTTTCTGTCGTCGTCTTCGTCTTGAGGTGGCGTCGCTGTCCATGGGCCCGGCGGGGTAAGAATGATGTGCCTACGGCCCTACGTAGTACAGCGAGTTGAAAGACCTGATCGGTCCCATTAGCCAGAATTCCTGCTCCGTTATAAGACATTTTTAGGCTGGACTGGATGGAACGAGACTTGCCTGCTCTCGGCGTGTGCCCATCCGTGCTCCCGCATACATGGCTTAATTTGATTGGAAAAAATAAGGTCCGGCCCCATCCCCTTGAAATCAGGGAAAGATGATTAGATTAGAAAGAAAAAAAAAGACAACCGTAGAATGAAGTGAGAGCACGATAAAAGCATGAGAAGGGAGCAGGCAAGCCGAATCCTGGACCTAAATGGATCTGCGCGCACCTACCCGGCCGGGCACGACGATCCCGTGCCCTTCTTTAATGCCTGCAGCAGCGCTGCCGCCATTACTATAGTCGAAGATGCATGGTGTACGTACCACCATCCTCGTCTCAGCCACGGCTGCCTGCCACCCAGGTCTCATCTGGCCGGTACGGCTGGCCTCTAGTGTGTGGCCGTGTGGTCTGTACAGTGTCACCACACACGTAGGTGAACAAGTTGCACTGTGGTGGCAATATATTTTGGCCGGCCCAACCCACTGAAATGGTCCCTGCTTGTGTTTGCTTTGTCCCTGCTCTCCTCTTGTCTATCATTCCACGGTCAGGGGGTTTGCTTTTTCCAGCCAGCGCTGTGATGGCCAACATGTTCGACCTGCTAATATAACTAGTGATTCGTACATTACGCGCTTCATCACAGTGGTCCTTATTGATCCGGGTTCGATTTGCTACCTGAATTTCAACTGCTGGTTGTGTGTGTTGCTTAGCTTGTACTCCCCCTTTCCTAAATATTTGTCTTTCTAGGCATTTTAAATGACTACTACATACGGATGTATGTAGACATATTTTAAAGTGTAGATTCACTTATTTTGCTCCGTATATAGTCACTTGTTGAAATGTCTAGAAAGATAAGTATTTAAGAATGAAGGGAGTACTACGTACTAACTTTTCCTTCTGACCTGCAGACAAGGCTTGAGCATTCGTCCTCGGGCAAGCGGAAGGGGATCGGCTCCCAACAGGAGGAGCGGCGACAAATGAAGCCGCAGCAAGCCGGTGGCGGCTTCGCGCTCCCGGACCTCAACTTTTCGGCGCAGGATGTCGTCGCCGACGCACCGGCGGCGGCTCCGTGACGGCTCCGGACCGGAACCAGGCCGTCTCCGGTGGCGGCGCCTGACGGCTAACCTGACAAGTTTATTAACCGTGTATAGGGGAGGAAAGCGGTCGATCTCTTACCGTGCGTGGCGTGCTGCCAGGGAAGAAGAGGAGTGAAGTCTGACCGGTCTCATTACCTTAGCTGATAAACATTTTTCTTTTGTCTAGTTCGAGGTTTCACCGCCCGCTTCTTCTTGTGTACCAAACTACCAATGTAGCTCAAGTTTCAGGCGTGCTACTTGGTTCCTGTAAACAAACAAACAAACAAACAAACACAGTACGTTAGGTGAGCTGTTGATGCTCTCTTGTTGAATCTGCCCAGCGGCGCTTAAGTGCCAGTGACACACATGAAGTTCCACTTGAGTCCGTTAAATCTTCTCGGAGAAGACTTGTGTAGAATACATAAACGTGACAATGTGATCTTCGAGTGGTAAGTAAAACTCAAGGTTACAAATCCCTGCATATACGGAAACTTTAATCAAGTACAAGCTCAAACCCTGCACAAATGTGGAGCATTTTCGGACCTGGATCTTGACCCCAGGGGTGTCAATCTTCTCGTGTAACTATAAAGCGCTGCACACTTTCAGACTTTATGAACTTTGACCAGGTTCGTAGAGAAAAATATGTATATATACAATACCAAAAATATAAATATGAAACTACATCGTATGATGAATCTAATGATATATGTTTGGCATCCTAGATGTAAACATTTTCTCCTTAAGCTTGGTCAAAGTTTGTGAGGTTTGATTTAAAAAAAAATACGCTACATTATGAAACGGACGGACTATATTATTCAACAGAGTCTGACAAAACAAATACATGAAATCACCCCAGAGCCACCTTCCTCGCTATTGATGCCGCTACACCCGTTAGTCTGATGATGTGCCTTGATCTCGTACCAATGCGCACCATCTAATCCGGTGGCTTTACCATGCTGCCCCACAGCAAACCAAGAGCATCGACCGGTCTATCAGACCATCAGCGCGCACTGCATGCACACGCTCCGGAATCCACCGTTGTCATATTTCACCGTCCGAACTTCAGGAGAGATCATCACATTGACCTTGCCAGGCCTAACTGTCGTCGATGCCAGACAACACCAACACCTTGCATGCGTTTATCAACACATGTCCAACGTTGAGACCCGCCGACGAGGTAGAAGCCACACCGCACCACCTCTTGGCCCCTCCTGCAAGCACCTGCTCCATAACAATACCCCTGGAAGGAGAATGACACCGAAGGTTCCATCATTTTCTGATTAGGGAGACCCAGATCTAGGGTTTCTCCTAGAGCAGCCCGAGCGAGGTGATGCCGGCAGGTGCCACCGGATAGCATATCTGGGCCACATCGCCGCCGCCGCCACCAACACCCAACACACCCACCACCTGAGGCCAGACGTACCACCCGCCACCAGACGAAGCCGTCAGGAGCGGGTCATGTTTAGCCTCTCGACCCTACGCACTGGCCCGTCAACTCTGGCCCGCACCGTCTGCACGCGCGTGTTGGGAAACATAGTAGAAAACAGGAAAATCACCCTACAATCAATATCCCACATCACTATGAAGATGCATATAGAGCTTAGCTCGGATCGTTAGCAACTTCGAGTTGCAGCGGAAGAAGTGCTGGTGTAGATCATTGATGAAATCCCACATACTGTTCACAGACGATCCATCGGACCGAAGACCGAAAGCACAACCTCTCTACGGATTGCACACGTACGGGACTCACGATGCAATAGCGCTTTGACGTCCAGAGCTTGACGTCGCCGGAGAACTAGAGGAGGGAGGAAGAGAACCACAAACGGCTTTTCTGTTATGAGGACTAGAGAGAAATGAATCTAGATCGAAGAACTAGATGAACTACAAAGAAGGGGCCACCCGGAACAAAAGGGACTTGTGTATCTAGGGGCACGCCCCCTTTGAGTATATATATAGGTAGAGGGAGAGGGGGAGGCCGACTTGGAGAGGAGCTCCCCCTTGCACCAACCTACGGGAGGAGTCCTCCAACTCCCGTCTCCTCACCCCCCCCCCCCCCCCCCCCCCCCCCCCCCCCCCCCCTAGCTTGTCCCAACAAGCCCTAGTGGAGGGGGCGCCTGACCTACCGTGTGATCAGCAAGACAGAGTTCTCTTTGCGGCGGCTACGTCGGTGACAATTGGCAATGGGGAGATTGGTTGCTTCGTGGAGTCCACCTAGCTCCACGCCTCCCAATGTGGCTTATTGCACCGGCGAGGTATGATCACTCCAGGGGAAGGGAAGATCAGTTAAGGACGCATTGCTAAACAACAAGTGGCTTGGGGATATTAGATACAACAACCTGACTAACGTGATGCTGGTGGATTTTCCAGCGGCTGTGGGCCTTGCTTAGATCATCCGTCCTGCCCTTACGGCTCGAGGTGCCAGATAAGATCCTTTGGAAGCTCTCCAGCCCGGGCTCCTATAGCGCGGCCTCTGCATACCGGATGCAGTTTCTGGGAAGAACACGGTCAAGTTTTCAAACTTCGTTCTGGAAGGCCTGGGCGCCTCCTCGCTGGAAATTCTTCATTTGGCTTGCACTGCAAGACAGGATCTGATGTGGTTGGGAGAATGGATATTTCTGTCTGTTGTGTATGCGCGTCCGTTGTGTATGTGCAACCTCGAGTCCATCGGTGCACCTTGTCTAATATTGCACCGTCGCGTTGGAAGTGGAGGCGCTAAACAAAATCGATACATTAAGAATATTTACGTATATTTTTTTAAGCTCCTATCCAAGTGCTTTGCGTTACCCTGCCTTTTTTCATCTTAAAAACTGGTAAACATTTCATCTTCCTCTGTAATCCTCTCGGGCGATTTACCCGTTTTTTTATCGGAGATCGCACCCTCGCGATTACCCTGTAAACTGTGCTCGCAACCTACCTTAAAACGCACAGTCAAAACTAAACGAAAGAAGAAGAAAAAAAAGCTAAGGTAACAAGACCGGTTCCTCTGCCTCCCTGCCAGCAGGCACGATCAGAGAACAGGCCTTCCAGCCCCAGATTCAGCTTCCTCCCCTATACACGGTTAATGAACTTGTCAGGTAAGCCGTCAGGCGCCACCACCGGAGATGGACTGAGTTCCCGAGCCATCAGGGAACCGCCGCTGGTGCATCGGCGACATCCTGCGCCGGAATGTTGAGGTCAGGGAGCTCGAAGCCGCCACCAGCTTGCTGCGGCTTCCTTTGCCGCCGCTCCTCCTCCTCGGACCCGGTCCTCTTCCGCTTGCTTGAGGAGGATGAATGCTCCAGCCTTGTCTGTAACATTGTTCAGAAGGAAAATGTGAGTGCAAGCTTCACGCAAAGACATCGTTTCAAAAACTTTCAGTTCGTCTAGCGAACCAACACCCGGATCAACAGCGACAGACCGGGCTCGGAAACCTAGAGGGAAATTCAGAAGAAAAAAACAGTCCGGATGGACAGCGTTTTATTCATTCAACGGCACTAATTAACTTGGCAAGGGAGAGGCACGGCGTACCCATAAGTGGTTAGTGGTTTACATTAGCAGGGGCCAGGATGTTGGCCATGCTAGACAAGAGGAGAGCCCGGAGAAAGCAAATCAAAAGCAGGGGCCATTTCAGTGGGTTGGGCCGGCCTAAACATATTGCCACCGCAGTGCAACTTGTTCGTCCAGCCATGGGTGTGGTGACACTGTACACGCCACACGGCCACCCACAGCGCCGTGGCTGACGACGAGGATGGTGCGTACGTACACCATGCCCCATGGATTATATAGTAAGTGCGGCGGCTCTGCTGGCCGCAGGGCATTAAAGAAGGGCACGGGATCGTCGTGCCCGGCCAGGCAGGTGCGCGCAGATCCATTTGCTTGCTTGCAGGTTAGCTAGGATCGTCGGTGGCAACCTGGCATTCTTTATCGCAAAGGATTCTGTTCTGGACAGCGTACGTGCGGCCAGTGAACACCAAGCAAGACCTCCACCTACTGCTAAATTACTGTGCATCCATTTTCGCACACAGCACGCCCAAGTAGTACACACACACTCAAGTATCCAACCTACCATTGGGGCAAAGGGGATCAGAGCTTCCAATTCGGAATACAAAATGGCATGCGTTCAGTTCAGAAAGTAACCGATAACGGAGCAGGAATTCCGGCTCATGGCATCGCTGAGGCCTTTAAACTGTCAGCATATTCCAACCCAACCGGACCCATGGACAGCGACGCCACCTCAAGACGAAGACGACGACAGAAACCCACGTCTAAACCTGCCTGCCTAAAGCTTATCCGGACGGCACCGGTCGCACTCAGTTTTCTCCCAAGGACAACAACAACGGTGGTTGAGAGAGATGGTTGCGACCATCAAATCAAACCCAAAATCGTGCTACGAACCACATCACGGAGAGATCAAGGCAGGACCCACCCAGTGGTGTGGTGCCCCGCTGGGAGGCTCAGGACGGTCTTTTTTTCATTGTTATTCTTTTGCCATCGATTCACTCACTCACTTGTGCTTTAAGGCTGCTCTTCCATGCAATGCAAGTGGAGGCGCCCAAGCTATTTATCTTTCTTTCTTCATGCTTATGATTGCCCACTCGGCGGAGTACATATCCCACCCAAGCCAGAAGCATCTATCTATGCTACGCAATGGACACGGCAGGAGAAGTTAAGATTGGTATGATGGTGCGCGTGAGGGAGTGTCACTCACCTCTAGCCTGCCGTTCTCCTTGGACAGCCCCGTGCAGGCCCTCTGCAGCGACTCCATCTCCTGTTCAAAGGAAAGCGAATAATAAGAACTTAGATGCAAATTTGTGTGAAATTAGCGACAGAATCTTCATAGAATGGGAAATGTACAAAAAGGTATTACCTGGCGAAGGCCGACGTTCTCCGCCGACAGGGACAGCACAAGCTGCTTCACCTCCGGGAGCCTCTGCAGCAAATCACAGCACAGCACAAGTTCAGGCCAGATCAAGCAGCCCAAAAAAGCTAATCTATTTTGCTCCTTCATCATTTCTCTATGAGCAATCTGATGCAATGGGTCATGAGTTGGGACATCGATCCCACTGGGACAGGACCGGACCGGACCGCCCATCCGGCGTTGATGATGTGAGGATCCTTTTGGGCAGGCAGAGGCACGCAGCTTTGTTGCCTTTCCTGCCCTTTGGACGCCAAGCACTCTCTCTCTCTCCATCTTCGATTCCAATGGCAGCAAGCGGTTGCACCACACGCTTTATTCCACCAGGCCAAGCTACTAAAAACAATTAAGAATGCCAGCCATTTGAACAGCCTCGCTTCTCCTACGACCGACTCCGTCTGCGTGGACTGTGCCCAACTGCTGACGCGGCGTAGGAATAGGACGGAAACCCGACTAGCAAAAGTCTAAAACTACATTCAAATGCTGAAAAATGCTTTGCCTATATATGTAAACATGCCGTTGTACAGCTGCACTACGGCTAGCCAAACTTGCTTTCAATGTATGGTAGAGAGCGAGTGTCAAACTTACCATCTTCTTCCGCGACCTCTGGCCGGCGGTGCGGGCCGGCGGCACCGGCAGGATCAACGTGCGCCGAGCTCCCCCGGCAGAGCCCACCTACAGCAACAGCAGCGGCAGAAGAAGAGTAGTTAGAAGATCAGTTGTTAGCTAGGATAAGCTGCTGGTGCTGGTAGGAGGAAGGAAGAAGGAAGAAAGCGAGAGTGGAACCAACCAACGACCCACAAAGAAAGCAACAGCAGGGGACACACCTTCTTTTATTAAAAGAAGAAAGGAAACCGGAGGAAGGCATGGAAGGAATGATGATGATGATGGATGAGCCGGCCGGCCAAACTAACTCCCGCCCAACAATGCACCGGCCGGCCCGTCCAACGTCCATACCCCGCGAATGCATGCATTTGTACCACCAAATCACGTGGAACGCATTAGGGTGTTGATTTTTGAATATGTCGATCGGCAGTGCGTCAACACCAACGACCACCTGCTCACCTGTCATTCCTATCTACACACTTGGAGTTTTTGAAATACATTTTTTAATAGATAGAGAAATGGTTTCTCTTCGACGGGGACAATGACGTGTGGGGCCTGTGCGAGGCCATGCAGGTACGGTTTGGGAAAGCGTTAAGTGTACCGCGTGCGTCACCAACCGAAAGGCGTCGTGGGGGCTGCTGGCGCTGGCGGTACACGTGGCGGGAGGCAAGTGGCCGTGACAGGCCGTATCTAGCACCGTCGCCCCCGCCTCCGTGTCCGGCGGCACGGCCATGCATGTCCGCGACACGCCGTAGGCAGCGCGCGACGCGGGCACACGGCCTAGCCAATCGGCGGGGGCCACGTGGAGCCCTCCGACCACCAAACGCCGACGCGCCGGTTTGACGCCGAGAGTCCCAAGTCCCAACTGCCTGCCACCGCGGCGCGAGGAGAAAAATCCAAACGCACGCAAGGATAAATGACCACACTGCCCTCACGAAGGACTGTGGTTTGGGGAAAGGCGTGAAAGCTCGTGGTGAGGAGTCGGATCCCCACGCCACCGCACCAACCGCTGTGAATTGCCACGGAAGGAGCTGCATGAGTGTTGCAGGCTAGCACACGACACGTACTAGTACCGTAGAATGGAACGGAATGGCCATGGCGATAAAAAAAATAAGAAGCCATTGACATGTATTTCTACTGCGAATTAAGTAGGGGGGCGTGGTGGTTTGACATTCAGAGCTGACGCCCGTCAATTGGACTTTTGATGCGAGGACGATGGATCTGTGGAACAAGAAGCGGGGTGTCTGGAGTTCGACGGAAGAAAACATGCGAGAGAAAAGGTAACGGAAAAAGATAAAAGATGTGAGAAAAGGTCAGGCGAACAAAAAGCGGGTGAGGTGCGGAGGAAAAGCGATGTTTCATCGCCAAGTCATCCACCGTTGCCGTTGCTCTTCCCCTCCCTCTCTCGGTGGTGACCCCGTGGAGGGGTAGTTTCGTCCGTGCCAAACGAACGAACGGAAAGCACGCAAAGCAGGCAGGCAGCCAACCACGAGAAAGGAGACAGACAGGAGAAAGAATGGAGGGGAAGAAGAAAGCAGCAACTGCAGATGGGGACGCGCGCGCGCTCGCCTACGTACCTTGGCCAGGGAGGAAGAAGCTGGGGCGGCGGTGGGTGTGACCACGGCGTGCCCGCGGCGGTGGCCAGGGGCGAGCAGAAGGCGCCGTCCTCGCCGCCGCTGGTGGACGCGCCGGAGCCGGACCCGCCGCTGTAGTCGAGCGGAGACGCGGGGCTGCCGCGGGCCCATCGCCCCTTGTTCTTGTTGGCCGCGGAGCCAGAGCGCGACGACCGCGTCCGCTTCCCCCGCGCAACCGCCGGCCAGGCCGTCTCCTCCTTCGCCGCGGCTTCGGACGACGGCGGCCCGCTGGCCTTCCAGGGCGGCGTCCACCCGGCGAGGTCGGCCGCGCGGAGCGAGCAGATGATGCCCGCCGCCTCGGCCACCGCCACAGCAACACATCCCTCGGCGTCCTCCGTCATGGCGTCCGGTGAGTGGACAGCAGAGGGAAGAAGGGAAGAGGCAGGCAGGCAGGCGATGGGTGGGAAGGTGGACTGGAAATGAGGGGGGCGTGCGTGGAGTGGAACGGAGGCCAACCAACGCCACGCCGTGGCGTCCCTTTTAAATGGCCCGAATAATAATTAGAAGCGCGGAATGGCCGTCGGCCCCACCCCTCTCCACTCCTCTCTCCTACGGGCTGCGGCACCTACGGGACGCGCCGCGCGGGCCGCCACGTCCTCCTCCTACCCCGCGTCACTCTGGACTATAGAGGACCGACGCCGCTTACCGGTGGGGCCCCGCATGTCAGCGAAATGGACGGTATGGTGCGTCCGAACTGGCTTTCTTTCGACGCCGACGACGTGGATGGGCGCCGACCGGGCACTGTGCAGGCGAGGGGATGACCGGCGAGGTGGGACCGTGGGGTCAGTGGGTGAGGAGGGCAGGGTAAAGTCAAGGCGTAGGAGGCAAGACAGCAGCACGGCACGGGTGTGCTTGGAGGAGAAGGTGGTAGTGGAGGCCTCGCTCTTGGTTTCCGCACAGCGATCTACAAAAGCGGCTGCCGGCGGTGATCGGGGGGGAGAGGAAAGAAATGCCCAGTGGCAGTCAGAATGCGTTCCTTCCGTATAGCTCGTGCAAGCTGCTGTGCCGCCTGATTCCATTTCTTTCTTTTTTACTCATTTCCAGCACCAAAAGAGCGCTTCCGTTGCTCTCTTGTGTCCTTCGGGATGGCGCACCGAGTACATCGAACCAAATGTAATTATGCTACTAGTACCGTCTTGTTTTTCGAGGGGATACTAGTACCGTCTCATGCATGTTGTAAATCATCTTCTAGGGAGGCTGAGCAACCCATGTGTTCTCCTGCTCACCTGGGTCTGATTACGCATGTGTAATACGCTTCGGCATATTCACGATGTTTGTAAAACATCTTCTTTCTTATCCGTAAGTTTTCATCGGAGAACAAGACATGGTCATTGGTGGCGTATCTTTTATAAACACAGTACAGACATAGACGGCCATATATACACACATACACTTAATTGGTGGCGTATCTTGTGGTGGGTTGCTTGATTTTGGTCTAGCTTTTATGCGGACGATGCTACATTCTTCATCAATCCAGTGAGGGAGGATCTTATTGCTACGATGCACGGCATTCTCCGGCTATTTGGGAGTGCTTCTGGGTTGAAAACAAACATGGCAAAGTTGGTGGCCTACCCCCATTTCCTGCTTGAATATGAATATGCAACCTATATTGGCTGAGTTTGGGATTATGCTGGAGAATCTCCCATGCCAGTACTTGGGGCTATCTTCGGGAGTCAGAAAGCCAAAAAGAGTTTAGGTTCAACCTACAATCCACAAAATTGTAGGCAAATTGACTCTGAGAAAAGGTAGGTATCTTAATAGGATGGGAAGGTTGGTTTATGTCAAACTCGGTGATAACGGCAACAACTACATATTTCTTCACTGCCTTTCCACTAGACAAATGGCTTATCAAAAAAGTGGACAAGCTGCGAAGAAATTTTCTTTGGGAGGCGGGCGATGCAAATATTGATGGGAAAAGCCTGGTAAACTGAAAGCAAGTTTGCTCACTGAAAAATATGATGGTTTGGGTGTCAAGAACATTGAATGCTTCAGTCGAGCCCTAAGGATGAGATGGGAGGAGTTCCGGTGGGATGAGGCGGACAGGCCAGGGAAGGGCACAATGACACCTTGTCATGTGACAGACAAACATTTTTTCTCGAGCTGCACTAAGATTCAGCTGGGGGGCGGTCTCTCTTCCCTCGCAAAAATAAAAAAGAAAGCCATCTCTCTTTTGGAGTACAAACTTTATTTAAAAAATCAATAAAAAATCCACATCACTTGGCATGAGTGGTAAGCTATATCAAAAAATAAAGTAAAATAACCCACAACAGAGTTTTGTGTTCAGTAAAAAGAAAGAAAGAGTCCACTCTGCCGCTGTCGATCCGGGGTCCCTTGTGACAAATTTTACAGACAAGGCTGGAGCATTCTTCCTCCTCGAGCAAGCGGAAGAGGATCCGGTCTCAAGAGGAGGAGCGGCATCAAATGAATGCACAGTAAGTTGGTGAGCATTCTGGCGGATTCGTGTTCCCCGACCTCAACATTCCAGCCCAAGACATGCGCCCGACGGACTAACAGTGGCTCCCTGAAGGCTCCGGTACCCAGACCATCTCCGATGGTGGTACCTGACGGCTAACCCGATAAATTTATTAACCGTGCATAGGGGAGGAAGCGAAAATCGGGATCTCTGACCGTGCGTGCTGACAGGGAAGAAGAGGTGCCGGTCTCATTACCTGAGCTGAGAAACTTTATTTTGTTTTGTTTAGTTGTGAGTTTTACCGCTGGCTTCTTCTGTACTCCCTCCATAAACTAATATAAAAGCGTTACAAACAACTTGATGAAAAGGCAGCATTTGGCAACATTGGAGCAAATTAACATGTCATACATGAAGTTTCATCTGTATACATTATGAACATTAGGAGGTACTTTGAGATTTGGATCAGGAATGACGTACGTGTTAACAGCTGAGGAGGGGCCTCACGCGGAAGGCCTTGACGGTGGTAAAAATAACGGATACACCCTTTTATAAAACATAAAAAGAGTATCCCACCTAATTTTGGTACCGGTCCCACCATTACTTTGTAATTTCATGTAATTTCACTCTCGTAACTCCTTGTAACTCTAATTTTATCACCGTCAGATTATAGAGCATGGACGGCCCCTAAAATCGCCAATCACCGTAACAGTTGTAATACATTATACATCTTTTTGAAATAATTTTTTTTGTATAGATTACATACATCATGACAATGTGATCTCAGGTGGTAATTAAAATCTCAAGGTTAAAACCCAAGAACCGTGCACAAAAGTGGAGGGCCCTTTGCAGGAACGGGAAATGGACCCAAAATAGCATATACTCCCTCCATTTTTAAATATTTGTCTTTCTAGAGATTTCAACAAGTGACTACATACAGAGCAAAATGAGCGAATCTAAATTCTAAGATATGTCTATATACATCCGTATGTGGTAATCTATTTAAAATCTCTAAAAAGACAAATATTTAGGAACGGAGGAGTATATGTTAAACAACAGTTGGCTTGCCGCCATTAAACAGTTGAACACTAAGCATCCTGCTACGATAGCATGCAGGTTCAGTGTTGGTTCAGATGGGGTGTCATCACTGAAGCCTGAAGATAGGCCTCAGACAGGATCACAAGAGGTCAACAAACTCAGTGATAGCTATTCAACAGCTTATCAAGTGAAACACTATCCTTTCGCAAGAGGGCAACAAAAACATGGAATTGTATAATAGAAACATGACATGGTAAGCAAAAGCAAAGAAGAACAGTTTTATGGAATCTTCCAAAAGGTCTCTTTTTTATAAAATGAAATGCCTCCAAATAAACAAAGGAAACATCTAAAATAAACTATAATTAAAGTAAACATTTACATCGGAATGATGATGTGAACAAGATATAGGTCCTGTAACAGACTTAAATGGAATTAATAGTATAAAATTATAAATTCGGCACTGATTGATTATTTTTCTGAATAAGTTTCTATAAGAATGCATTTTTCTAGTGTTTCATCACATCTCACATCGATATGGCCTTGGTAGCTTAGCTAACCACTGCTTTGAGAAGGCATAATAGGAAAAGTGTACAATAAAACTGCTGGCCAAAAGAGCAAAACATCTTAGAGAATGCTAGTGATCAGGCATGGCCGAAAACATATACGTTGAAACTTGCCCTTGTCCAAAAGATCTCTCATAACTTAAGAAAAAGAGAAACTAATCTCACATTGTTATGGTCGCAACATTAATTGTAAGTGTGCTGAAGCTGAACAAATTACTGTGCACACGGCGGCAGACCTGGGAGACAAGGAAAAAAACGGATGTTGCAGCACATAAAGATTCCCGGGAGAACAAAACAACCAGAAGAAATCAAAGCAAAGGCACAACAACAATGATTCCCATGATCAACCAATCCTTTGACAGTCTCCAGGAACTTCAGTGCATATAGCAGATTCAGTTTAAACTTTAAACTCAAAAGTTTCCAGCATTCCTTTGAGACAAGAAAGACGCTTTATTTGGCACGCTCTGCTGCAATATAAGGGATACTGAATTAAGTATATGAAAGCTAACCCGCAGCGATCATACTATATTTTGCGAGCCTTCGCAGCTTTCTCCCATATATCAATAAAGATAGTAGGGCATGTTCTTTTCAGGTGCTCATACCCTACACTATTCATCACATCATCTATTCTATCCAAAGAGTTGATAAATCCAAAGCAAGCCTCTTTGAGCTTGCTGCAATGATGCTGGTCCGCAAGAGCTAACGTGGCCGCCGCAGTCTTGGCATCAAGAAACTCGGAAATTTTTCTCTCACACATCAACTTCATCCTTCCCTTGACATACCTATCTGCAGCCACGAGCAAATGCCTGACCATTTCTTCTTCATCATCATCATGGAGGTCGTCCATGGGAGGCAACTCATCTATGTAGATGAAGTGAAGCAGTGCTTTGAAAACAGCGGGTTCCATGTCTTCAATGGTTATGCTCTGCCCCTGCCCGCACTTATCCCTCATCGGCCCGTAGAGCTCCGCTTTGAATACCGGCGACCGCATTGCGAGGACGATCTTATGGGCAGTGAAAACCTCATCTTTGACCTTGAAAGACACATCCGATTCCTCTGTCGCATCCATCAAACTTCTAAGATCGTGCAACAAGTCTGAAGGCGGCACTTGGATATATATTAAAGCTCATGCCGGTCTTCCGCATCTGTGCCTCCTTCAACTTGATAACAGTGATGTCACACTTAATGAGAAGGATGTCGTCGGGGATGTACAAGTACGCCGACCCTTCGATCTGGCTCCTCCTCACGAACATGGAATGGTACAAGCAGGATAGGACAACACTAGAGGGGTTGCGGAACACCACAGGCGCCGTAGGTTTTGGCCATGTGAAGTTCGGTGGCGACGGCCGTGTGGCCTGCTCGATCAGCGTCAGATCGTACAGCGCCCTCACCTCCGCGTCCTTGCTCAGGAGCTCGAGGAAGACGGCGACGAGGTCCTTGCTGCCCTCCGTGTAGCCGTCTGGGTAGTAGCTGAGGCGCCAGTCGTAGCCGCCGACGGCGAAGGGGGCGGACTGGATGACCTTGCCGACGCCGAGGCCCTTCCACAGGCTGTAGCCCTCGATCTTGAACACGTGGTCGCCCCGCGCCTTCTCCGGGGTGCAGGTCGAGATCGTCGAGATTGCTGGTCTCTCTGGGCTGGGTGGAGAGAGAAATTAAGCGCCGCGGGCGGCGGTGTCGATGGGAGCAGCGGGGTAGGCGAACGGCGCCGTGGAGGATCTGAATGCGCTGCGGGGCGGTGGCCGCACGACGAGGGGAATGATGGGTGGAGCGGGCTGGGAGAACGGCGCCTAGGAGGATTTGCTGATTCGCGAGGCGACGGTTTTGGAGTTTGGACTGCGCAAAAATGGGTAATTTGGGGAAAGTGCTCGGCCCACGCCACCTGAAGCACGGCGACCGCTGTTGATAGTCGGCGGATGCTATGGGTGTGTTTGGATTGCAACCAATAGCAACCATACCAAAAAATTGGTAAGCCCACAAAAATTGGTGAGCGTTTGGATAGTAGCCAAAATTTTGGCTCGCCGCACGCGCCCACGACTGACCAGTCCGATTCTTTGCCAACGCGAGGGCGAGTTGATGGCGTGGAAAAGCTGCGCCAAAAAATTGACAACTCCCTCGCCCAAAGAGACCCGCTTAATTATTGCAACGATTAAAACTACTCCCTCTTTCTCAGTTTAGAGGGCGTGCACGTACCCCTAGGTTGTCAATTTGACCAACCTAATACAAGTCATATATTATAAAAATTATACCAACATAAACTTCAGATGTTCTATTTTCAAAAGGTATAATTTTTGTGTTATATAGTTTATATTAGGGTGATAAATTGACAACTTAGGTATACGCGTAGGACTTGTAAACTGTGACGGAGGGAGTAGCGATTTAATCTGGAAATGTATTTATTGGTCCGCATATCTCTCTGCAACTTCCTAATCTGGTGGTACATACTCCTTTTTTGGCTCAACTAACCGGCAGGTGCATGCAGCAAGACAGGTACTTACCAAAAATATTAGCATCCGTTGTTTAGATCGACCATAATCCCTTGCAAACTGCACCTAATTTGTTTATTATTACGGCCCCAGAGCAGCCCTAACTCATACAACTAATCCTGAATTTGCCTTACAAAAACTAATCCTGAATGTCCTAAATAAAAACTACTTCTGAAACCTTTTTTCTTTCAGCGTATTGTAGCTGATTAAAAAAGTTACGTGTCACATTTTTTTATCGACAATAGATAAAATGAATGGATTAATCGTAAGTCCCAAACTTTGTTACTGTATGTTTAGTTGGCAGCAAACCAAATGGCAGCTTCACTGATTTTGCCAAATAATTGGTAGGTACAATGGATCTAAACCAAACAAGGATAACTTGTCAATTTTTTGGTCATGCCCTAGCTTTGGTCATGCCAAAAAATTGATGGGGCTAACTGGGGCATAAACCAAACACACCCTATATCTCGCTTGTAGGGAGACTACCATCCGCGCCTTGCCAGAATGGCTCGCACATATGGGCCGGCCCCTTAGCGTTGTCGCTTGCTCATTCAGTCGTTTGCCGGAGCAACTAACATGAGAGCAACTAGTTAACGGGAGCGCAACGATCAGAGCCACTTAGCGCGCTCTCAGCCATTCGCCACGTGTCGCGTTCTGGATGCTCCCTCCGGATTTTATTTCTTTATTTTTCCGCACGCGTTTTTGACTTTTTAAACGGTTTTTTTCGGGGTTTTTTCGACGTTTTGGTTTTCCCCCAGTCTTCCTTAGCTTTTCGATCAAAATATTTTTTTGGAAAAAAATAACTTTTTTGCATGAAAAACGCGTTTTTTTTTCTTTCGTGAAAGTCATGGTTTTTCTTCCGCGAGAGTCACGGTTGTGCTTTAGCGAGAGTCACGGCCGGTGCCTTTCGGAAAGGAAAAAAAACGCGTTTTCTGTCTTTTCTTTTGCGAGAGTCACGGTTTTGCTTCGGCGACAGGCACGGTTGTGCTTCCGCGAGAGCCACGGCCGTGCCTCTCAGAAAGGGAAAAACAAAACACGTTTTTTGTTTTTTTTCTTGTGCGAGAGTCACGGTTTTGCTTCCGCAAAAGGCACGGTTGTGCTTTTGCGAGAGTCACGGCCGTGCCTTTCGGAAAGGGAAAAAATACGTGTTTTCTGTTTTTTCTAAGAGCCACGGTTGTGCTTTTCGCGAGAGTCATGGACGCGCCTCTCGAAAACGAAAAAAACGCGTTTTTTTTTCACGAGAGTCACGGTTTTGCTTCCACGAGAGGCACGGTTGTGATTTCGCGAGAGGCACGGGCGTGTCTCTTTAGGAAAGGAAAAAAATGCGCTCCCGGTTAGGTTTTTCCGTCCGGTTTTTTTCGTGAAAAAAAGTTCGTCAAAACCTATCAACACGGGATCTAGTTTTGAAGATCTCGACGCGAGAAATCTAATGGTGAAAATGGTTCGAAATTTGGACGTACGGTTTAAGAGATAAAACGTTTTGAATAAATGGATGTACGAAAAAAAAAGAGAAAACTCTCAGGTTGCGACAAGTGGCGTGCTGCATGTCCGCCACTTGTCGCGACCTCGAAAGGTGGAGTGTTCTTCGCAACGAGTACTTCTTAATTAGTGATTTCGCTAACACTTGGCGTGCTCTCAGCCGTTTCATATGTCCCGTGCTGAGTGTTTTCTTGGGGATTTGTTTTTTTACTTACGCGTTTTTGGGTTTCAAATATTTTGTTTTGGCTTTTCGGCTTTGCCCGGTTTTCTTTAGGCTTTAGACAAAAAATATTAAAAATAAATTGTTTTCAGAAAAATGTGTTTTTTGCTTCTGCGAGAGATACATATTTGCTTGTCGTGAAAGCACAGCTGCACCTCTTGAAATATAAAAAACACATTTTTGCTTCTTGTGAAGGAACATGTTTTCTTCTGCGGGAAAAAAAGTGGAAAAAAACTCGTGCTTTTGGCTCGTTTCTTTCTTCCTTTTTTTCGTGGAATTTTTTTCTCGTCAAAACCTATTAACATGAGATCCAGTATGAAAGATCTCGACACGAGAAATCCAACCATGAAAACAGTTCGGGCTTTGGACACACGGTTTAAGAGATAAAATATTTTGAATAAACGAATCTACGAAAAAAGGAGAACTCCTAAGGTTGCATCCAGGTTTTTCTCCTTCTTTTCTCTTTATCTTTTTATTTTATTTTTCCTTTAGGTTTTCTTCTTTTTTCTTCTTCATTGGTTTCTGTTTTTCATCATTTTTCTTTTTGTATTCCACAATTTACACTGGGTTTTTCTTTTCTTTCGTATTTATATATTTTTTCTATCTTATTCGGCTTTTACTGGTTTTTTTTCTAGTTTTGTTTCCCTTGTCTTATAGGTTTATATAGGTTTTCTTTGCCATCTTTGTACACTTTCTGTATACAGCAGGAATAGTTTTTATATGCACGTATAACATTCTGAAAATACATAATTCATACTTAATCATATATTTTATATGTCAGCTTTTTTTCATAGACATTGTACACTTTTTTATACATTACGAACATTTTATATGTAAAACTTTAAAATTCTCCAAATTCATGATTAAATTTTTTTTATAACATATATTTTTTATTTCTACTTTTTCCATAGATATTCTACATTATTTGTATACATCATAAATATTTTTATTTACACGTTTAGCACTGTCCAACTACATGATTAACATTTTTAAACAAATATATTTTGATGTCTACTTTATTCGACACACATTGTATATATTTTTATACACCACAAACATTTTTTCTATACACATTTAATATTTTTTTAAATGCATGATAACATTGATTTTGTTAGAACCTATAATATTTTTATTTCAACTTTTTCCATAAGAATTGTACATTCTTTTTGTATCCGCCTGAAATGTTTTCTTCTATACACACTTAATTTTTTAATGCATGATTAATATTTTTCAATCATTTTTGAAAAATTATAGTATTTTTTATTTCTACTTTCTTCCGTACATATTGTATATTTTTGTATATATATTTTATACACCAGAACCATTTTTTTTGTTACACACTTAAAAAAATTATGCATGATTAACCTTTTTCAACTTTTGTATATAAAGTGTTTTTTATAATAGACATACTCAGAATATTTCAAAATATAATAGAAAGTAAAATAACATAAAATGAATGCAAAAAAATGAAAAGAAAAACTGAAAGAAATAAAGTGATGGAGGCCTGTGTCCGGGCTGGGTAGGCCCAACCAGGCGGCTACCTTCAGCAAGACGTCCTACTTTCTTGCTTGAAGCGAGACATAGGTGTGCCTGTAGGAGTTGTTGGATTTCTCCAAAGAAAAAGCACTACAAGAGTTGTTGGCTTTTCTCAAGAGCAGGTAGTGGCATGGTAAACAAATTACTGATGGCAATTGACAAATAAGTAGCGTTCATAACTATGATCATTCATGGCATAATCTTGTATGAGCATCACGTCCGTGACAAGTAGACCGTAATCGAACTGCATCTACTACTATTACTCTGCGCCAAAACCGCTATCGAGCATACATCTCAAGGTATTAAGTTTGCAAGAAACAAAGTAACACAATAAGCAAGATGACATGATGTAGACAAGAAGAAACCTAGCAATAAGATAAATCTCTGTCGTTTTGTCCTTAGTAGTAACAACACATCATGTGCCTTTGTCCCTTTTTGTGGAAGAGATCACCGTGAGATTGAACCCACTAATACGCACCACTCCCTCTAAAGAATTACCCATCTATCTTTCCTAGAGAAGACAAATAACTCATAAAGCATAAATAGCTACTCAATTATACAACAAAGAAACTTCATAAGATCCAATTACATTCGATGAACAATCTGATCATAAATCCACAAATCGTCAGATCCCAACAAGCACACCACAAAAATTACATCGGATTGATCTCAGAGGAGATTATTATATTGAAAATCAGAGAGAGAGAGAGAGAGAGAGAGAGAGAAGTCATCTAGCTACTACTATGGCCCAATAGGTCCTAAAGGAACTACTCACACATCATCATGGAGGCAGCAAGGTTGATGAAGAGGCCTCCTGTGGTGGTTTCCCCCTTTGACACAACACCGGAATATGGATATGTTGGAGATAATTTGTTGATGGGATCACTTTAGAACAGAGGCTTGCGGCGGCGATAATTTGTTTTCGGGTTTGCCTCTAAGGCTTTCGGGATATATGGGTATTTATAAGATAAGAATTAGCTAGGTCAAACAGAGGCTTAGGGACCCCACATGGGCAGGTGGCACGGCTACCCGCTTGCCGCGCTACCAGGCCATGTGGCTGCCTCATGGGTCCCCTCAATCTCCCATGAAGTTTCAAGGGTCTCTTATTGTCCAGAAAAAGTCGTCAAAAAATTTCATCGTGTTTGAACCATCCTAGGTATGGGTTTACCACGAAACCAAAAACAAGCAAAAAAACATGAAATGGCACTTGCAACTAAACTAATAAATTAGTCTAGTATATAATTATATACAAAGCATGCAAAAGTGATAATATAATAGAATTTAACAATAAAAGATTATGGATATGTTGGAGACATTTCACTTTTTTTCAACTACCAAAAGGGGTTCTGCAAAGACTGGACTATTTTAGATCCAAATTATTTTGGCAAGGAGACAGTGAAAATAAAAAATACAGACTGGCCAAATGGAACGTGGTATGTAGGCCGAAAGACCAAGTCGGCCTTCGAATTCATGACCTGCATGTGAAGAATGAGGCCCTACTTAGTAAATGATTGTTCAAACTTTTTATTGAGGATGACGTTTGGCAAACCATATTATGCAACAAGTATCTAGGCCAAAAAGAGGTGTCTTGGGTATATTGGAAACCTCGTGACTCACACCTTGGGCTGGCCTAATGGCTGCAAAGAAATATCTTTTTCGTTTTGGGTCTTTCGCGATAACAGATGGTCGGAGATTCGTTTCTGGGAATACCTGGCTAGGCAATGCCAGTCTTCGAGAACAATATCCAGCCTTGTACATTATTGCTCATGATAAGAATACCACTATTGCGCTGATGCTTAGTTCATACACGCCGAATATCTCGTTCAGGTGGGATTTGATTGGCCCCCGACTCATGTCATGGCATAACCTTTTATTCTGTGTGGATTCGATTAACTTGACACGAGACCAGGATGTGTTTCGCTGAAACCTTACTACATCGGCCTCGTTCACAGTAGAATCTATGCATTGTGCTCTCATGCATTCTGAGGTACCAACGAGAAGTGGCGGAGCTTGACAAAAAAGCGTGGGGGAGGGGGGGGGGGGGCAATTTTTTGTACTCATACCATTGGAACAAATCAATGTATACAACCACACATGGAAGGAATCAATGTCACATTGTGTGGGGGCGTGGCAGCCGGTGCCGACAACGGCCGGTAGGCCAGAGTTCATGCACTCGACAGCATGGACGAACACCCGCTAGTGGTGACGCCTAGCGCGCTCTTGACCCCCAGCCCCCACCTCCACCTCAGCGTCAGTGTCGTCTCCGACGGCACACTCAGCGCAGAGCTCCTCCTTGGCGACGGTGCCAGAGGCTTGAGAGTGTGCATAGGGATCGGCTGGTTGATGCTGGCCACTGGGGTAGCTCCTTCTGGGTGAGATGGAGCATAACACAACAACAGCCGAGCAGTACGTGCGTACGTTGATGCGTGAACATGGGCTTATGCATGCAACGTGGGTAAAGATGAGCCTTCCTACCTTCCTAACACAACAAGATGCAGGGCAGCAGTGGCCACTGGTACCTGATGAAAAGAAATTTTCCTAAAGTTAAAATCTTCATGTGGTATCTTCATATGCAAGTTTTACTAATCAAAAACAACCTCGCACGATACAACTGGATAGGGAGTAAGAAGTGTTGTTTTTGTACTAATGACAAGACAACCAAACACCTCTTTTTTCAATGCAATTGCCCATTCTACATGGCCAGTTATCCAAATAGCGTCAAATTTGTATCCGCCCATAAGTGTTGCCAATATTTTTGGTCATTGGTTGAATGGTATTTCAAATAGATTCAAAACGCTAACAAGGATGAGAGCGTATGCCTTACTTTGGTCGCTTTGGCTATATATGTAGAAATGATTTGGTTTTAATGACAAAAATGCCTCTCCTCTGCTGGTTATTTTCCGTTGTACGCATGTGGTCTACGCCACAAAGAACAGTGTCAACCGCTGTTCAAGGTGGTGTGTACGTGGTTGGAGCAGGTGACTACAGAGATTTTTTCCAACATGGATGGCACCATAACCCACGGATTGATCCACCACCTCTTTCGACGTATCGGTTTGGTTTGGCCGTGAGCATCCGAGTTATGTAGAGGACGAGTGTTACTGATAATACTTTATATGTGCTTGACACTACATTTTGCATAATAAAAGTACCCTTTATCAAAAGAACAGATCATTCATTCAGAGGTGTCTCTGGAACAATCTGTTCTTTACTATTCTATTTCTATTTCATTGAAAAGTTTTGTTGGCATCTAAATTTTTTATTTGTGATCCTTTTAATAATTGAACCAAATTATCTCCGCTTCAACTTCATGACATGTAAATTAGTTATCTCGAAGTGTGATAGTTAAATTTATCCATTCAACTTCATTAATATTCAACACTGAATTAAATCTAGTTATAAATGTTTTTTCCATAACTTTCCATTATATGGTGTATTTTTTGGATAAAATTTCACAATATATGGTGCATTTCTTCTTATTCCTCATAATTTTCCTTTTCAGTTTGTCTAATTCACATCTAGATATTTTCTAAGGATGTCACATCTAAACTCCCATAAATAAGACAACAACAAGGAACAAAAAAAACTGAGACAAAAAAAAATAGACCACAAACATAGTGGACATCAGATTAGATGTGACATAACTATGTCACATCTAGATGTGTCCTAGACAAACCCTTTCTTTTTAGCCCTCCAGAAAAAAGGTTAGCATCTCTCTATCTCTCCCTATAGCAAAAGAAGGAAAGTATCTCTCTCGATTGCATGTATCCCTTATTTTTCTGGACTAACTGATTTACTTGCCATAAATCAACAAATTTTCCAAGGGTAATTTCGTCCTAACTTCACTATAATTATGTGCGTTTCACCATGTCGTAAATAATACACCTTACATAAATGAACGGAGGGAGTATTCAACACTGAACTGAATCTAGTTATAAATGCTTTTTTCATAACCTTTAGCGTAAATTCTTTTCATTTGCCTGATTGTCAAATTTTATGGAGTTTTTTTCATGGTATAATAAGAAACACAATCCATTTTATTTAGCTTGTGATCATGATTGGGAGTATCTTAGTGATTTTGTAGAGTTGTAATTACAATCCGCATGTATTGATTTGCTGAATGTATGCAATAAGAATTTCAGTTTATCTTGTCGAAGATCTTGATTAGGGGTATACAGTTTTCTTCAGCAGATGCATGGATACTTATTCGTCCGTTGAGAAGTTAATACAAAGTTGAGACACTTATTTTGAGAACCGAGAAAATACTTGACAAGAAAAGTTTCAAAACTCAACAAAATTATGCATGGGATACTCTCCACGAAAGGCTCTAAAGGCAGGAAAAACGAAGCAGCCAGCTAACTATCTGTATTTTTTTGACGAAGGAGAATTTTTGGCTAACTACCAACATGGCTAGTCCTATTGTTTGTACGCCTGATAGCGATCTCCCTATCCTGAGATCAACGATTTAATTTCTCCAATCAATAGCGTATACCTCGAACGATCACAAGCGGGATCTTGGATTATTTTGACTGACATTGACGACGGCGTGACCCGCCGCAGAACCCGGCCGTCTCAACACAAGACTGTTGCTCCGGGAGGTACCGCCGGCGCCACTGCCATGGCTCCTGAACAAGAAGAGACACCGTTCGCCATCGCCGCGCCTGCACGTGTAGAAATCGAGGCGGTCTCCCTTGCACATGCGGCTCTCGTCCACGAGCCGCCTCCAATTGGAGCCGATGACCCGGTACGCCTTGCAGCCAATGAAAAAAATAGCGCGCTACAGAAAATAGCGTCATCCTTGAAAATATACTATTAGCGTGCTATAACGCGCTATAACGTGCTATTAGTGAGGCATTGTACATTGATTTATTTAGCGAGACAATTCTCTATATGCTATAGCGTGCTATTAGCGGCGATATAGCGCGCTATTTTTTCAGTGCTTGCAGCCCTTGCCGGAGTTGAGGTAACGGAGGCTCACCACCTTCTCGCGGCCCTCCGCGTCGAGGACCTTGACCAAGACTCTGTTCTCGGCGTTCAGGCCGTTGCCACGGAGCTCCTTCAGCTCCGGGAAGAGCTCCGGGATGTGGCTAGCACGCACCGCCTCCTTGGTCAGCAGCAGCTGGTTCTGCCCCGCCTGGACGTCGGACTGCATTAACACCTTCGACAGCGCCCACTCGGCGTCATACACGCCGAGGCCGTCCATCACCGCCTGCCGGCGGCGCGCTTCTTCCGCAGGGTCGATGCGGCAGCGGGAATCCATGGCGCCGTTCATGCGATTGGCGCAGGGCCGCAGGGGGAGATCTATCGTACGTCTATCCACCTGTGGAATTTGGGATGCCACTGCGTAGGTTACGTGCGAAAATATAAGTCGGTACGTAGGATCGTTTAAATGGTATAGGAACGCCCGTGTGGTCTGTTGTATGGAAAGAGATCTTTGTTCTTGTTGGGGCTAACTGGAGATTGATCTTGTGCGGGGTATTCAAAGCATACTACAATCTCGGTTCAAATTCTGTGGAATCTTTATCCAGTTACGGGAAAGCCTATAACTGCGCATACATGGGTGGAAATCCACGATTGGGCCGGGAGAAGGAATCTCATATTCGGAAAAGATCTTGCACGTCTCCTTAAAAAAGGAAGATCTTGCACGTCTATCTATCAACTGTCCTTGGATAAGATCTTCAGTTTAAACTCAATTGTGTGTTTTAAAAAAGTTTATTTTAAACTCAATTGTTTTCATCATTCTTTGGAGCCAAGAAACATTCGGTTTTGAAAGGCTAAACCGAACCTAATCGATTTCTTAGGGCAACTCTAACGGATCCCCTGTCCGACCGTAAGGGATGATAAATTCGGTTATCCTCCTCTACGCCGCACCTACCCGATCCCCTAAACCGAATAGAGGAGAACAATTTATCCTCCACCATTGACCCCCCCCCCCCCCCCCCCAAATCTCCCTAAATATCCTTACCGTGTGCACAAACCGAGTAAGCCGCCTTTAATTTTTTTGAGACTTCTAAATTAGTTATCCCATTACTAGTTTAGAAGCCCCAATGAGGATAAGAGGCGGCTTATTTTTTAAGCCACCCAAAAGAACTAGCCCTAAAGTGGTGCCCTCTCTCTCTCCCGTCCTCGCGCCGGCTCCATTCCCACCATAGCCGCCACCACGCCCCGCAGCCACCAACGATGACCGGCCCTCCCAACGGAATGGATAGCTCGGACCCATTCACCAACCGCCCGCCACTGCTGTAGGCTTGTCGTCGCCGGAAATGATCCCCGGCCGAAGAAAAACATGGGGATAAAAAGTACATTGGGTTCCAACTCTAGCCCGAACCACGGCAAACACTAGTGGAAAAGGCCCATTTGTCCCGGTTCGGCAACCGGGACTAAAGGTCGCCGGGGGTGGCAACCGCCTCTCCGGCGACGGCCCTTCGCCCTCCCGCCGGAGCCAAAAGAGCTAGAAAATCGATGGCGGCATTGGCCCTCGCCGAGGAGGCCACGAAGAAAGAAGAAGAAGAACAACAAAGAAGAAGGAGTCCACGGACGGCACCTCGTGCAGTGTCTCCAGCGACACCTACGAGCATTGCTCCGACGCATCCAGCGATAAAAGCCGATAAGAAAAGTCACGGCCGCCAAGTGCTCGATGAAATGCCGACAAGTTAAATAAAAACATCTTCAACATTTCGGCCAATTGTGATTGTTGGTAGCCGATGGTGATGTAGTTTCACTATTTCGTTGTAGTAGTGTGGAGATGAACAAAACCGATTTCTTAGCGTCTTTGGAGTCCTCGACAACGATGGGGCTTGATGTGCTCAACTATGACTCAATTTGGCATCATTCGAAGGCGGCCGAAGAAGAGGTGGAGGTCGCTGAGGAGGTGGCCAATGAGGAGGAGGTTGTGGAGGTGACCGAAGCAAGAACACGGTCGGGAAGGTCAAGCACCGCCAATTATAATAAAGTTGTAGATGTTGCCCTTTGCGATGCTTGGATGAACATCTCCATGGATGCAACGATTGGAACGGATAAAACCAAGAGTATGTTAACAACTCCGTGGAGGTGCAATCAAGCTGTATGCAAGGTTCTCTTGGGCATCGTCAAAGCACCATTCATGACCAATGCAACCGATGGTCCGAGTTCATCAACCAAGTGAATCATGCACCACCGAGCGATGTGCAAGTGCCGGAGTATGGCCCCTACATCCAAGAACTATTCAAGCATAGGAACACCAAGTTCAGCCACAAGCCCTTCACGTTGCATCATTGCTACAAAGTGCTATGCAAGAACGAGAAGTGGACCTAAAGAGTTTTGGAAACCACTCCAAAGAGATCAAGGTTGAGCATATCCATTGAGGAGGACGACGTCGTTGATACAATAGACCAGAAGGGAACAAAATTGTAAAAGAAAGATAGAAGAGGAACGCATTCGGTGGCACATACAAAGAACTTGTGGCCATGATTGGGGCCAAGAAGGTGTTTGCGGCCAAATGCAAATAAGAGAAGATGGTGAGGTGGAATGAGCTCAAGGTGTTGGAGAATGAGAAATGGAAGGCTAAGTTGGCGGCCGAAGAGAGAAAGTTGAAGGCAGAGGAGCGTAGACTTTCAGTTGAGGAGGAGAGGGATTCGTGATGCCACAAAGGTCGAAGAACGTGTTATCATGTTCATGATTCCAACCACAATAGCACAATAAAGTATTGGGAGCTCACTCGTGGGAAGATCTTGACCCAAGTGAAAGCCTCTTTTCGGAATGGTGGTGGTGACTGAGGGGTGGCGGTTGGGGGGGGGCTCTTTTCTCTTTTGTAGAAACCCCTCTCATGTTTCTCGTTATCAACCCACATACCATTTTTCAGTAAGATTTTCGCTTCTGTAAAAACCCCAAGTAGGTTAATCAACCCGCAGTACATATCAATTTTTTTTAAAATATTTATATATTCTAAACCATAACTTCAAATTTAACATTTTATATATGGAATTTAATTATAAAAATATGTAGAATTTGAATATCATGTGCCGCCGGCGGTCTACCTACTCTCCTGTGGTCTTAGGGTCATGGAGGCGTGGTGGATCTCGACCTATGCCAGTGGAAGGGCTTCGTTTTTTCATGCTCTTTTGAGTTTTGTTAGGGTTTGTGTCCTACTAAGAGAGATGAGGCGGTGACAGCTCTCTGAAGATGGAATAAGGTTCTCCCCGATGGTGTTTATAGCATCGCCGGAGGGCGTGTGGAGGTTTGTATCCGGCGGAATTCGGTCAACGTTTGTCTTTAGTGGGTCCACGTGTATCTTGTTTCTGTTCTTCTGCGTTCGTGTGTCTACAGGTGGGATTCTTCCGATATACGCTTCTCTTCGTCGGCGGCGGTTGATGTTTTGGTGCGTTGGTCCTATGGGGCCTTAGCACGATGACTTTCCGACTGTCTACTACAACAAAGTTTGTCCGGCTTCGATGAAGGATGGGCGAAGCCGGCGGCACGCCTTTGGCTTGCTCCATTGTTAGTAGCCGTCGCTAGGTGGTCTACGAACCTAAATGTATGTTTTTACTTTTGGTGTTCTTTTTACTATCTTGACAGTTGATGAATAGATCAAAATTATCGTCGCAAAAAAACTTAATCAATAACACATGATCCGTCTTTCCTTCATACTGGTGTTGATTCGGATTGGAAATGCACACCTCAGCAAAACCAAAGATTATAGAGATGAAAGAAATCATCTATAACCACACATGCACATCCAGCCAAAACTTCATAGAAAAAAAGCAGATTTCTCATCCTATGCCGAGAGAGAGACATCTCAGGATTGACAACATTCAAACACGTTGTAATTGTCTGAGCACTGAGGCTCCATCAACGAGGGTGGGAAGGATAATAAGTAGCAATACAGATGGGATGCCACGTGTTAAAAGAAAGGGCATGAAGCTATTGGGGGTGTTGACTCATGGGTTAGGGAGTATGGTATTTTTTTTTCCGTTGCAACGCACGTTCCTTTGCTAGTTAATTTTTAAATGCACAAACATACAGTGAGCATTTTCAAATATGTGGTCAACACACATTTCAAATATGTGATGAACTTACATGTTTTTAATTTCATACTTATCTCTTTTGATTTTTCTTTCCAAACTGAATTTAACACTTTCTGAAATCTTTGAAGTAAAAATATTCCCAAAAAGAGTTTTTCGCTCAACCATTTACATGGGCCATGTCCATAGGCGCGGGATAGGTAGTAGTCTCAGCTCGATCCACAGCCACTCAAAAAAAAAAAAAACTCGATCCAGAGAATCCCCAATCGCTCCGGTTCTCCTTCCTACGGCGTCGCTCCCTCCGTCAAAATAATCAGCGAAGAACGGCGACGAAGATGGCGGCGGCCTCGACGCCGCTCGGCGTCGCTGCCCTCGTACTGGGCTTCGGACTCAGTGCCTCCGCGCTGGCCACTGGGCGCGGGGGCCCCCGATCTCGGCCGCCACCTTGCTAGGGGCGGCGGGGCACCGACCTGCTCCGGACTCCGGAGCTGACGAGTAAGCGTGTGAGACGTGCAGGAGGTAGTACAACACTACAACTACAAACAAGGCTTAGCCGACGAGCCAGTGCCAGAGTCTCCCGATCTGGCCACTGATGTGAGTAATGGTCTCTTTTTAATAGCTGATGCAATCACTGCATGTAAGGATCTCTGTCCTAAGCTGAATTCTGTAGGTTTGATAGATTCGCTGAGCCGAACTGATCTCAGCGGCTGCGTGAGCTATTATTATTACTCCATCTGATCCATATTAATTGTCCCTGATTTAGTAGTACAACTTTATGAATCAGAGGGAGTATTATGTTTCTTTCCAAGTATTTTCTTCTGTGACCCTGGGTGTGGCACAATAAACCTGTTGGCTTAGGCCTTTATGTTCTTATTCTTATATTTACTGGGTTCATGATTCAGTACTGCTGGACGATGAAGCTGTGCGAGTCTTTTTGCACCACTGCTGATCCGCTCTCATGGCTAGCTATCTAAAAATATTCATTGACAGTTCGGATGCACTTACAGAATAAGTTCACAAATGAGTACAATAGGAATTACTAAATAGGTTCAATTCAAAGATAAATAAAATAAATTTGATGAAAAACTGAGTATTATAAAAATATTTAAATGGGAAATACTAATCCTGGTCACCCTTGAATTGTTGCAAGACATTTCCTATCAAATCTGCCTTGAGTTGTCGATGCATTGGTCGGTCATGAATAGCTGTGCTACGTCAGTGGCAAATTCATGAATTGGGCCTTGGGGAGTAGGAGTACCTTTAACAATAGGTTTGGGGATATTGAGATTGTAGTGGTATGTTTGCATGATCTGGATGTGGATTTGAGGAGTTTGGCCTCACGTAATTTGAGAGATTTCTGTCTCGTGGATCCATGAACTGATACTCCAAATGTTCAAAAATTATGGTTTTTTAGTTGTGTTCAAACTTCACTTTCTTTTGTAGGCAGCTGAATGGAGAGGAGCCTGAAGGAGGCAACGGTATTTTGCTACATAGGAAGCAAGCTGCGATGGCAACCGTTATTTTCAGCCAACAGACACGGGTGAACAGTGTAAAGTGATTCCGTGATTTATTATTTTCTTATATTCAATTTGCTGTGGACCATTTGTGTATTTGTCAAATTGCTCTGCCTCCATTTGAAGAAAAAGTAAATTCCATTTTCGACAATGTATTTGAAATTTTGATAGTTTGAGCAATATTTTGAACTGAATATTGTGTATTGAACTACACTTGAGAAGTTGAGAGCCAAACTGACCAGATGGCCCAATTTTTAGAGCTGTCAAAATGTGGTTCAATTTGGGATATCCAGTTTAAAATGGCATTCTACTTCTCATAATGTAGCTGTTCTTCGAGATTTGGCTAATCTTATGAGCCATCACAGCTGCTTGCTAACGGCTTGTAAGTGTCTATTTCTGTGAGTTGAATTCTTGTAGATTTTATCATCGTTTCAGGTTATGCAGAAGTCCATTTTTGTTCCAATCCAGGGATACATCAGGTATAGTTCTCATTTCCTTTGTTGAGTTCCTGTTACTGTATGTGAAATTGCTTCCAAATATTAATGGAGTACTCAGTACCCTGTTAGAAAACATGTACCTATATACTGTGAAAAGCATCATATATTCCCATAATAAATTAGAAAAAAAATGTGGCTTGGGTCACCTGAAATATATCGAATAAAGCACAAGATTTGCATGCATGCTTTATCTGTTTTTTTTGGATACATATTATTTCATATATGTCTATAGTACAAGACTGCACTTCTGTTTGGTATAGTTGCCTTGCATGTAGGCTAGACTTTTCCAATCAAAGAAACTGAAATACCAAGAAATTTACGGAAGATCCAATTGCTGACTGTACAACCAAAGCATGCCACTTACATTCAACCGTGCTTCTAAATCTGAAAAGAAGCCACCACCAAAATGCATGATGGAAAGGCAGCAGCAAATCCAAACAGCACACCATGCAGAATGATTATTCACAAGAAAACAATTTAATGGAAACAAGCAAGCCCGACCGTGCACGCTCATGACGGCATGAAGCACAACAGACACAACACAGGATAACTGCTGCCCTTGAAAAGGGGTGTGCGGGGAACGGACAGCAAAGCTCTATGGTTCAAGCGCATGATGGCGCTGTGCCTCCCAAGGTGCAATGGCTGGCCTGGTTATGCCGGTATGCGTGCACAGCGCCCAGAGCACGGTGATGAACTCGCCCCCTTGTGCCAGCGCTTCCTTGTGTGCCTTCACGTGCAGCTCTCCACCAGATGGAGCCACATACACCATGAGCTCCGTCCAAAGGTCGGCCAGTAGCCCCCACACATCCTCCTGCTTCTGTGCCATCTTCATCAGCAAATCCCCCAACTTTGCTCCCATCTGCACCATCGTTGTCTCCTCCTGCTCTTTTGAGATCTCAACCAGCTTGTCATACCTGGTGCCTGGCAAGGACAGGTGGTACCTCCAACACCCTCCCAGCGCATTCTTCAACTGCTCTTGCATCTCCTTGTACACGTGGGTTGTCCCGTCCTTATTGTCTGGAAGCAGCTCTGGATACGAGGCCACCAAGTAAGCGCAGTACCCGGATAGCGTGACTGCCACCTTGCGATGAGCTCCCATCGAGGTCTTGTTCTGCAGCGGGAAATTCCTGTCCAATAGGCTGGTAGCAATGTGCCAGATGAGGATAACCTCGGTGACGCTCTTGCTCTCGCATGCCAATGAGAGCTGCGATCTATACTGGCTTTGTCTGTGCTTCTCCGACTGCAGCGTGGACCAGCCGTTGCTGAGAGGTGCAGCGTGGGCGTGGCCATCATTGATTTGAGCCACAAGGTATTTCATGATGGACTTCTTCACTTCCATGGGCACTGCCTTCTTAGGCAGCATCATGGGTGATAGGCCGCCGAACCCAATCATGGAGAATTGGTTAAAGCAAAGGTTGCGACGGCTTATCTTACTCCGTACCCATAGGATACGACGGATGAGGCCGCTTAAGATGCGGCTGTCACGCCAACGGCTCTTGGTAGTATACTCACAAACAAGTGACACCATGAGCCAGTTGGAGAGGATGAAGACGAGGAACTCCCATACTTCCTCGTAGAGGAAGGTGAGCAAGAGCAGCATAGTGATGGCCAGATCGACGGTTGTGAAGAGCGCCTCCGGTGACTGGATAATTCTTCCTAGGAGGCATCCTACTATTTTCATCATGCCGATCGATATGAGGTAGTTGTCAGTGATGATGCTATGGTACGCGTAGCGCACGTCCCCGTTGCCGCAGAGGATGAACGTCAGGAGGCAGAAGGCCCATACTACGATGGGAAACAGGATGTAGTTTGCAAGGAAGAAGAAGGGGTTGGAGAGCACAACGGGCACAACAGAGTGGTAGTATTCGCAGAGGAATTGGATCTCCTCGTCGAACACTTCGAACACTGCAACTGCGACCACCATGCCTTTCAGTTCCTCCTTACGCTCCTCGTCGAACCTTTGGGTTGACAATACAACCTCAGTGCCTTGCAGCAGCTCTTCGCGAAGGCCTCTAAAGATGAGACTGTGGCAATTGGAGGTTTCCTCTTGGGTGATGGGGAGGTCCTCGAACCTCCGGCGCAGCAGCTTATAGAGGGCGAACGAGAGGCATAGCCTTTTAAGACTTGGGTCTTCTTGGAGGACTCCGTCCTTGTCCTTCTCTGCGAGCCTCCAAATATCACCAACGGTGATGATGGTGGAGTCGGTGTTAGTGTCCGTGTCAACAGTACTGGGCTTCTTCAGCTCAAGACAGTAGCCCTCCGGGCCAGGCTTCATCTCCAACTCCTCTTCTCCCATCACGGCGTACTTGCACTTCTTCAATAACTCTGCTCCCTCATCCTGGACATTGCCGTTGCCGGCTTGCTGATCTTTCTCTTGTAGCATCTGGGCCATGTACGAGCTGAGCAGCTCAGCGTTCTTGCCATAGGCGAAAGAACGCTTGAGCAGCTCATTGATGGAGACCCTCTGCAGCAGCTTGGCAGCAGCGAGGACCCATAAGGTGCCATAGATTGCTTTCTTGCCGGTGCTGCTGAGGTTGTAGAAAACGAGGTAACCCAGCCAAGCAATGCGGGAAGCGCGATCAATGGTGCCGGAGTGCCATTGCACGCCCGCGTTGACCAAGATGGCCTCCACTTTCTTTCGGAGGAGCTCCACGAGAAGCATCCACATGAGGATTGTCCGAGCCCGTAGCGACAGCTCGGTACCGAGCTGGCTGTAGCTGGAGCTATTGGGACTTATAGCAGCCAAAGCAGAACCTTCGTTCTTGGCCTCGGAGAAGAGGTAGGACATGACCGGCAGGAAGAGGGACAATGAGGTGGAGAGGAACAGACGAACGCTGGGGTTGAGGATGGCGCTCAGGACGGACAAGCGGCTGAAGAGATTGAGCGTAAAGAAGAGGGTGGCAAGGATGAACATGACAGCCGAGGTGAACACCATGGTGACCTCATTTCTTTGGTCTGTGTAAGAGGAGGTGAGGTTGTATACAAATGGGTGTAGCTTTGCATCACAGGGTGAGCTACTGGCGAGGAAGATCATCTTTGGATAACTGCGTGCAGTGCATGGGTTCTAGCCATAGCTAGTTGGATACATATATATAGGGACGTCTATTAATGAAGACAGAATCGTTGTATGAGAACGCCACAATAAATTTAATAGAAATTGAAATGGTTAGTATATATCTGCTACATGGCATGATCATTTCATCAACTAGATAACATGTACTCCCTACTTCCAAATATATGGGGCTTAACATGTTTTTCAAGGCTGCCTTGACCATTGATAAATAAAATCGTTTCAACAGAAACTCCTTTCACATACGAATTTACTATATACTTTTTGTAACATGCCTCTCATATATTATTGCTCTAACCGATGGTCAAAGGTAACCTTGAAAAACGTATTAGGCCCTATGTATTTGGATGGAGGGAGTACCTGTGCTACATAAAACTAGAAATTTTCAGGATATGCAAACACATACTCCCTCTCTTTGGGTTTAGACGGCCTATCTCGATTTTTTTTTTGTTTTCCAGTTTATTAGTTCCATGTTTACTTCTCTTCATCACCTGTTTTTCTTACAGGAAGCTGGAAGGAAATCACTAGAAGTACTAGTGAAGATTGGATGTTTAAAGCAAAGCTACAAACTTGATCGAGAATCTATAAGCCAGCTGGCCGCAGTGTCTCCTGTCTCCTGGGAAGTCGAGCTCAGATTAGATTGTCTAGTAGTTTTTTTGTTGATATGGTTACCTATAGAGCATGATAGGTAATGAGCATATAATCTCTTAGGCCACCGAAGCCTACACCCACTAATCTTTGGGGTCCAACTTCCAAGAGGGTGCTTATGCCAATAATCTGGCAGGAGCATTTTTATATCTGAAGAAAAGGCACGAACCGTTTTGTCATTTTTTTTCGTTTTGAAAGCTTACCTTATCAGAAGGGCCCAGTGACTGGATGATCGGTACAAGCTTTATATTGAGCTTGGCAATTAAGCAAGGTATGATTCTTTCTTATGGTACAGCTTGTTGAAAACTTGCGATCCAATGAAGGAAAATATTCTTAGTTCATCTCTTTTGGAACTCTCATTGCAGATGATACAGAATTCTGTCCTTGCAGCTTTGGACTTTATTTTAGTTTTCTTGCTGCAAATCCAAAGAAACTATTCTTAGCTCCTCTCTTCTGGAACACTTATTGCAGATGATGCAGAATTCTGTCCTAAGGCTTTGGATTTATTCTATTTTTTGCTGCAAATCAAAAGAAACCACTCTTAGTTCCTGTCCTTTGGAACTCCCATTGCAGATGATGCAGAATTCTGTCCTTTCAGCTTTGGTCTTTATTTTATTTATTTTTGCTGCAAATCAAAAGAAACTATTCTTAACTCCTCTCTTTTGAAACTCTCATCGCAGATGATGCAGAATTCTGTCCTTTCGGCTTTGGACTTTTTTTTTTGCTGCAAATCAAAAGAAACTATTCTTAGTTCCTCTCCTTTGGAACTCTCATTGCAGATGATGCAGAATTCTGTCCTTTCATCTTTGTCCTTTATTTTATTTTTTTGCTGCAAATCAAAAGAAATCCTCTCTTTTGAAACTCTCATCGCAGATGATGCAGAATTCTGCCCTTTCGGCTTTGGACTTTTTTTTTGCTGCAAATCGAAATAAACTATTCTTAGTTCCTCTCCTTTGGAACTCTCATTGCAGATGATGCAGAATTCTGTCCTTTCAGCTCTGTCCTTTATTTTTTTTCTGCAAATCAAAAGAAATCCTCTCTTTTGGAACTCTCATTGCAGATGATGCAGAATTCTGCCCTTTCGGCTTTGGACTTTATTTTATATTTTTGCTGCAAATTGAAAGAAACTATTCTTAGTTCCTCTCCTTTGGAACTCTCATTGCAGATGATGCAGAATTCTGTCCTTTCAGCTTTGGCCTTTATTTTTTATTTTTTTGCTGCAAATCAAAAGAAATCCTCTCTTTTGGAACTCTCATTGCAAATGATGCAGAATTCTGCCCTTTTGGCTTTGGACTTCTTTTTTCTGCAAGTCGAAAGAAACTATTCTTTGTTCTTTTACTCTTATTATTTGGTAAAGGAAAAGGAAAAAGAGAAAGACCAAAGACTAAGCGATGCCAATATTCTAGCCCGATCGCTTGTACACACCATATGATTAATGAACCCCACTTAAATTTCAGTCTTTTGCATGTGAAGTATTGCTCGGTATCCTATAATTGACATGTTCCCCTTTCTAATTTCCAGGCCTATATCTTGCACAGTCCCATGCATCCAGCAAATAAGGGTTGTGTGGGCTGTCAACCAAGCATTTTCTTTATTACCTTGTATTACTTGCTTTTCAACTCATTCACTGGAAAAATAGAAAGAGCACTGCTTGGCAGACGACACTGTGCAGACGAATTTTGGACGACAAAGGAATCAAGCCGTCCATGCATTGGCAACAGACAACCACTCACCGCTAGATAAGGCCATCGTGCAATGGTTGTCCACACTATTTCGTGTGCAGAGCAGTTTTGAAATAGAAAACTGGTTGTTGCGTTGTGTCTTTTCAAAATGGCTTGACTAGGCTTCCTAGTTAGTTCATAATGCCTGCCTTACATGTTACCTTGTTTATATAGATAATAGTTTATTGCAAAGTGAAGCACACTATGGTAAGCAATAAAACATCAAATTATCAAAATAGATGTCAAAATAGAAACATCCAATGGACTCCTAAGTTGATTTTCGTTTTCTAGTGCAACCACTCAATGGTATGGTATACCCGCCATGACATGGCGTCAACCTTATGGTTTTTGCTCCCTAAAGCGGCCAGTCCATGTGAACTCCAAAATAATGTTCCTAATGATTACATCTGGGGAGCTCCTAAAGACGCAAGTATTTCGGGCATCCCTGATTTATGTGCCACATCTTTGTGAATGAAAGAATTGTTCAAGTTGCAGATCCATCCCGACAAGTCACATAATTGAAAAGCTAATGCCAACACAGAGACCAGCACCAATAATCTGTGGAGACCTCCCATGAGTCCATATGCAACCGAGTATAATTTTGGCATTTTGCCCAGTGCTCTCACTTCTCACCAACTATTTTTATCGTTCGGTGCCCAGTGACCATGGGTAATTTGCGGGGTTGTGAAATTAAGGGATGATTGTGGATAACTTGCAGGTATGGGGCATTAGGGAACTGGGCTAATCCCCCTTTTGAAGAAAGGGGGAACTAGGGAAGGGTGAGATTCTTTATAGGTATGAGCGCGGATACACCCATACCATCCTTAAGGGCTCCCCGAAAATTATTCTTGCCGTTCTTTCAGAGCCTTGAATTCTTAGTACTAATCCATGGAACCACAGATAGTACACAAAGTACAACATGCACATCACATTACAAAGGCAAAAATTTATTTATTACCATAATAGCCAAAGTACACTAGACAAATCATGACAGAACAAACATGCTGCACTCATGCATGTTCGTTAAGAGTGTACCCTGTGCACCAGGAGTTTTTGTGCTACCAGTGCAATGAACGCCAAAAGCTTGCTCTGTAAGTTCTCAAAAATTCTGAAAATAATATAGTACATAGACAAAGCATACATCTATTACGTCACAAAACTTAAATTGCAGATTTAACTTACATCAAGAGAAACAACAATAACAAATTCAGCTACGATAGTGTTAACAGGCCCAATTCATAGACCAGTTTAAGGTAACTACTACTCATACCATGATTTGTCTTTTTAATTTCTCGGCTGCGAGTTGAATTTAGAACTTAAATTCTGTAACATTATTTATACTGTGTTCACCCACTCAATTATCTTCAGATATTTTTAGAACTTGTTGCACATATTATTATTTTTACTTCAGGTGAGCAGGTTGCACATGCAGAACCTCCAGTGCACCAGATTGGGCCTCCATGTTCTGCATGAGTGTCGAATTGCTCCTTGACAAAATATTGTAATTATCCAAGTAATAACTAACAAAGGCGTAGTATATTTTTTCACGAGGGAACAAATTAATAGTACTGAATGCGGCACATATGAGCAGGGGTTGCGCGTGGTAACAGACATATATAGATAGTCGAAAAATACAAGTCGAATAGCCATAACACACAAAACATATATGATTTTTTGCTAGTTACTAAAAAAGGAGAGTGCATAAACTACTGGCACGAAGGACAGATGGGTGCTGACACGGATGGACGTAAGCGATCCCCGCTTGATTAATACCATATCGATGGAGATGGCCGGATGCTTTAATCATCCGTGCGTACAGTCTACAATGGCATCAGCGCGATCGAAGTTCACCGGCGAGCAGGACGCCCTTATGTTGTACGACCTTGTGCTGATCCCTCCGGCCTTGAACCACACCTTTGCCATCACCACCACCGTGCAATTTGACCAGTCTGTGTTGTTGGTGGCGGGCGGCGGCGGTGGGCTTCCTATGCCGCCAGAGCTTGCCTGATCCGGGGCCTTGTTGCCGCTGGCTTGCTCGGACTGCCAGTACTCCGCCGACACGTTGATGTGGGCCACATTTCCCGGCGTCTGCCTCCTCCCGCCCTGCAGCACGCTCAAATCGACCATGGCCGGCACCCATGCCGTCTCGCTGTACCATATCTCGGCGTCCAGGGCGCCGTACAGCACCGCCATGCGCGGGCTGCTGTTGTTGGCAACGATGGTGAAGTTGTAGAACTTGGTATCTTCGACAGGCCCGCCGACTTTCATGTCTGTGAGAGAGAGGTAGATATGCGCGGGGGAGAGGCTGATGGAGACGATGGCCGTGATGGCGATGGCGACCAGGGTTCCGATCAGGGTCACAAGTATGATGTGCTTGTGGCTCCATTTGCTGGGAGGAGGGATATGAATCGCCATGGCAACTTAGACTTAGCTTGTCAGCAGGCAGGGAGTGCATTGGCTATATACTCAATAATATATATGAGGCTGACTAAAAGTAACCAAAAAGGGTGGATTTGCCATTGGATCTGAATCAGTGCCTAGCTCGTCACTGGATTTACCCAAGAATATACATGATTAAGCATTGAACACAGCATGTTTGTTCAAGTCACTAAAAAAACTATTATTATTTTTACACAAATGTCAAAGGTGAGGCATTGTTTATGAAGTTGGAATGCCACACCACAATATACACACGCATGACCTATCGAAATGATATTCTAAGAAGTGGCAGGCTATTCTGCTGTACACACCAGAAATATGGAGAGAAAGGACAATCTAACATTGATTGGATAATTAGTGGAAATGATTGACCTCTGCTCACAGCAAATCATATTAAGGTTTTGACATTATGTATATTTTTTCGGAATGGCTATTTTTTCAATAGAAGGTAACTGTTGGAATTTTGCTAGTAGGCCTTTGGCCCAAAGCCCAACTAAAATTCTGAAATTCTCTTGGCCCATTCATGCACACATGTGAGTGGAGTAAGTGAGGCTAAAGTTTAGTCCCACCCCGGAAGTTGAGAGAGAGTTGCACCTCTTTATAAGGTGAGCTCTTCTACCACTTGTATGAGCATGAGAAGAGGAGACCTACACGCACGCTCCTCCTCCTTGCTCACCTCGTCACGCCGCGCCGCGCCGCGGGTTGCGGGATTGAGCCGAGCTGAGGACAGAGCTATGCACGTTGTCTATATTTTTGCTGCTCGGGAAAAATTAATGAGCCATTAATTAATAATTAGCGAACGCGTTAATTACTGAACCGTTTTCGATTCTTTTGGATCGTGACGACTCGGACGTGGGGTTTACTCCCACGACCTACCCGGCCCGCACTATATAGTCAGGCAGACGTCTACCCTAGCTGCCACCGCCGCTTCGTATGGTTTCTCACCACCGTTCCAGATCATTGCGCCGCCAAGCAAGTCTTCTCCATCCCTCCTTTCGGCATGCACCGGGAGAAGGGACAGCAGGCCTCCGGAACCCCGCCTCTCGTGATCTTGTATAGGAGAGGGGCGATCAGGTTTTTGGGGAGCTGGCAGCGACGACTTCGCCAATGACGACTTCTTCCCCGACCTCGGCAACCTCATCCTCGACGACATGGGCGACAACGTCAACGCCGGCGGTGCTGCTCCCGCTGCATCGTATGTGATTCTATCCTTCCTTTTCGAGATCGTGGTAGAATTCATGTTTCTAGTATGTGCTCTAGATGTGATCTGTTCATCTGCTATGCTAGTTCGCATGATTAGTTTAATCTCTGCTACTGTAGTCATGATTTATCTTCTAATTATTCGGATTAAATATCGTAGTAACTTGCTCATATTTCCAACAATCCAAAAACCTGATTATACGCAATTTACTCCGAGTGGTTTTGCTGCGCATCTGAAGCCGCCTGCCTTTAAGGGGGCGCAATATAAGAGGTGGCGCACGAGAGCAGTCTACTGGTTTCAGACCATGGGCTGCTATGACGCCACCAAGGGCAAGCCTGAGGGCGATCTTAATCCAGCACAGCTGGAAGCTTTCGAGAAGATCGATACCCTCTTTAAAGGCGCTCTTCTGAGTGTTCTTGATGACTCCATTGTGGATTCGTATATGTCGTTTGACAACGGCAAGGACATGTGGGCTGCGCTCAAGGCCAAGTTTGGTGCCTCGGACGCCGGCAGCGAGTTGTACGTCATGGAGCAATTCTATGACTACAAGATGACTGATGAACGCCCTGTTGTACAGCAGACTCATGAGATACAGTCGCTCGCAAAAGAACTTGAGTACTTCAAGTGTGTGTTGCCGGACAAATTTGTTGCCGGAGGCATCATTGCCAAGCTTCCACCTTCGTGGAACAATTTTGCTACTTCCCTGAAACACAAGAGACAGGAGTTTTCCGTTGCGGATCTCATTGGTACTCTTGATGTTGAAGAAAAGGCGAGAGCAAAGGACACACGTACTCGAGTTGCTGAGGGAGGTTCTAGTGCCCACATGGTACAGAAGAAGAACTCCCAGCCCAACAAGTTCAAAAACAATAAGAACAAAACTCAGGGCAAAGGCAAGTTTGATACAAAGAACAAGCCATCACATTCTACCAACTTCAAGAAGAATTCTCATAAGAAGGGGAAGGGACTTTGCCATGTCTGCGGTGGTCCTAATCACTGGGCTCCGAAGTGTCCTAACCGCTTTGAGGAGTGCGAACATGAGAAGAACGGCAAGTCCGCTAACGTTGTCATCGGTGATATTGATATGAAGGAATCAGGGCAACATGGACTTCACCCGTGCTGATGGGGAACGGGTCACATGCCATCGTTCGAGGTGTTGGTACGGTCGATCTAAAGTTTACTTTGGGGAAGACTGTGCGTCTGAAGAACGTTCATCATGTGCCGTCCATAAATAAAAATCTCGTTAGCGGTTCCCGTTTATGTCGAGATGGTTTTAAGTTGGTTTTCGAATCCAATAAAGTTGTAATTTCTAAGTATGGACAATTTGTTGAAAAAGGTTATGAGAGCGGAGGCTTGTTCCTCCTGTCTTTGTCAGATATTTGCACTAAAGTTATTAATAATGTTTGCCACAACAATGAGTCTGATATTTGGCATTCACGACTTTGTCACATTAACTTTGGTTGCATGACGCGGCTAGTCAATATGAATTTAATTCCGAAAATCTCTACTGTCAAAGGCTCTAAGTGCCAAGTATGTGTGCAAGCTAAGCAACCTCGCAAGTCTCATAAGACTGCAGAGGCAAGAGACTTGGCGCCACTAGAGCTTATACATTCTGATCTTTGTGAGATGAATGGCGTGTTGACAAAAGGTGGAAATAGATACTTCATGACGTTGATTGATGACTCCACTAGATATTGTTATGTGTATCTCCTGAAATCAAAAAAATGAGGCTTTAACTTTCTTCAAAAACTATAAAGCTGAGGCAGAGAACCAACTTGATCGAAAAATTAAACGGCTTAGGTCCGATCGTGGTGGAGAGTATTTTTCCAATGAATTTGATCTATTTTGTGCGGAACATGGTATAATCCATGAGAGGACGCCTCCCTACTCACCTCAGTCAAATGGGGTAGCCGAAAGAAAGAACCGAACTCTAACTGATATGGTTAACACCATGTTAGACACATCGGATCTTTCCAAGGAATGGTGGGGGAGGCGCTAGTGAATGCGTGTCATGTCCTAAACCGAGTTCCCATAAAGCATAAGACCATGACTCCGTTTGAGGAATGGGAAAGGAAAAGATCGAAACTCTCTTACCTACGTACTTGGGGTTGTTTGGCGAAAGTCAATATACCAATTCCCAAGAAGCGCAAGCTTGGACCAAAAACCGTGGATTGTGTTCTTCTGGGCTATGCTTTTCATAGCATCGGCTATAGATTTTTGATAATAAAATCTGAGGTATCCGACATGCATGTTGGTACGATTATGGAGTCGAATGATGCAACTTTCTTTGAGGACATATTTCCTATGAAGGATATGTCGAGTTCGTCAAATCAGGAGATACCTACTCCATCTAGTGAGGAATTCACTGTAATTCCTGAACCCACCATTGCGATGGAACACGTTGAGAATCCTGTTGTGGGTGACAATGGAACTCCTGTGAGGAGTAAGAGACAGAGGACTGCAAAGTCCTTTGGTGATGATTTCATTGTGTACCTCGTGGATGACACACCCAGGACTATTTCAGAAGCCTATGCATCTCCTGATGCTGACTACTGGAAGGAAGTTGTACGTAGCGAGATGGATTCCATCTTAGCTAACGGTACCTGGGAGATCACTGACCGTCCTTATGGGTGCAAACATGTAGGATGTAAGTGGGTGTTCAAGAAAAATCTTAGACCTGATGGTACGATTGAAAGTACAAGACACGGCTTGTGGCCAAGGGTTATACCCAGAAAGAAGGTGAAGACTTCTTTGACACTTACTCAACCGTGGCTAGACTGACCACAATTCGGGTGCTACTATCATTGGCTGCCTCACATGGTCTTCTCGTTCATCAAATGGATGTTAAGACAACTTTTCTCAATGGAGAGTTGAAGGAGGAAATTTATATGGATCAGCCAGATGGTTTTGTAGTACTTGGTCAGGAAGGAAAGGTGTGCAAGTTATTAAAGTCTTTATATGGCCTTAAACAAGCTCCTAAGGAGTGGCATGAGAAGTTCGAAAGAACATTAACTGCTGCCGACTTTGTAGTAAACGATGGTGACAAGTGCGTGTACTATCGCTATGGTGGGGGCGAAGGAGTTATTCTTTGTCTGTGTGTCGACGACATACTGATCTTTGGAAACAAACTTGATTTAATCAAGGAGGTTAAGGATTTCTTATCTCGTTGTTTTGAGACGAAGGATCTAGGAGTAGCTGATGTTATGTTAAACATCAAGCTGTTGAGAGATGAGAATAGTGGGATCACACTGCTTCAGTCTCACTATGTGGAAAAGGTCTTGAGTCGTTTTGGGTATAGCGACTGCACGCCTTCTCCAACTCCATATGATGCTAGTGTGTTGCTTCGAAAGAACCGACGGATTGCTAGAGATCAACTGAGGTATTCTCAGATTATTGGCTCGCTTATGTATTTGGCGGGTGCCACGAGGCCTGACATCTATTTTGCTGTGAGCAAGCTGAGTCGGTTTGTGTCAAAACCGGGAGATGATCATTGGCATGCGCTTGAGAGAGTTATGCGCTATTTGAAAGGCACCGTGAGCTATGAGATTCACTACACCGGGCATCCAAGGGTACTGGAGGGTTATAGTGACTCAAACTGGATATCTGATACTGATGAGATTAAGGCCACAAGTGGTTATGTTTTCACACTTGGTGGTGGCGCTGTTTCCTGGAAGTCTTGCAAGCAGACCATCTTAACGAGGTCAACTATGGAAGCAGAACTCACAGCATTAGACACTGCCACTGTTGAAGCAGAGTGGCTTCGTGAACTCTTGATGGACTTACCTATGGTTGAAAAACCAATACCCCCTATCCTGATGAACTGTGATAATCAAACTGTGATCGTCAAAATAAACAGTTCAAAGGACAATATGAAGTCCTCAAGGCATGTGAAGAGGAGACTGAAATCTGTCAGAAATTTGAGGAACTTCGGAGTTAATATGTTGGATTATATCCAAACGTCGAAAAATTTGGCAGATCCCTTCATAAAGGGTCTATCACGTAATGTGATAGATAATGCATCGATGGAGATGGGTCTAAGACCCACCACATGAGTTGTCCATAGTGGTAACCCACTCTATGTGATCGGAGATCCCGTGAAGTAGAAGTGGGAGACAAGCTGTTGGTCAGCTGGGAGGAGAGTATCCCTATATTACCTATCCCACTCCATGAAGATGCAATACTCTCCTGATCTGCATGGCAGGTTGATACTTATCTTAATGTGTTCCAAGTGGCTTATTCGGGTAAGCAGAGATGTTGTTCTGCAGAACATTTTCTGAGGAACACACCTATATAAATCTGACTGTTAACGTCGCAGTCTGTGAGAATTGGGTGTTCTCTAATAAATTTATGAAAAGGCCCTGGAGTATGACGTATACGCTCCACCCGCGGGGAAGCCTTGCGGCAGTCCAGTATCGGTCAAGAATTTGTGTGAAACTAGTCTTGTAGAAAACTTGTAGTTCAAGGCATAGTCCACTATTCAAGTTGTGATCTAGTGTAGTATAAATCTCTAAGTGGAAGTTCAACTTCACAGTCTCCACTAAGCACCGGTATATAAACAATGTTTTGGAACTAAATGATGAGATGTGCCAATGAGACTTTGTGGGGGATTGTTGGAATTTTGCTAGTAGGCCTTTGGCCCAAAGCCCAACTAAAATTCTGAAATTCTCTTGTCCCATTCATGCACACATGTGAGTGGAGTGAGTGAGGCTAAAGTTTAGTCCCACCCCGAAAGTTGAGAGAGAGTTGTACCTCTTTATAAGGTGAGCTCTTCTACCACTTGTATGAGCATGAGAAGATGAGACCTACACGCGCGCTCCTCCTCCTCGCTCGCCACGCCATGCCACGCCTCGCCTCGCCTCGCCTCGCCTCGTCACAACGCGCCGCGGGTTACGGGATTGAGCTGAGCCGAGGACAGAGCTATGCACGTTGTCTATATTTTTGCTGCTCGGGAAAAATTAATGAGTCATTAATTAATAATTAGCGGACGTGTTAATTACTGAACCGTTTCAGATTCTTTTGGATCATGACGACTCGGACATGGGGTTTACTCCCACGACCTACCCGGCCCGCACTATATAGTCAGGCAGACGTCTACCCTAGCCGCCGCCGCTTTGTATGGTTTCTCACCACCGTTTCAGATCATTGCGCCGCCAAGCAAGTCTTCTCCGTCCCTCCTTTCGGCGTGCACCGGGAGAAGGGACAGCAGGCTTCCGGAACCCCGCCTCTCGTGATCCTGTACGAGAGAGGGGCGATCAGGTTTTTGGGGAGCGCACTCGCGCGACTGCTGGCAGCGACGACTTCGCGAACGACGACTTCTTCCCCGACCTCGGCAACCTCATCGTCGACGACATGGGCGACAACGTCAACGCCGGCGGTGCTGCTCCCGCTGCACCGTATGTGATTTTATCCTTCCTTTTCGAGATCGTGGTAGAATTCATATTTCTAATACGTGCTCTAGATGTAATCTGTTCATCTGCTATGCTAGTTCGCATAATTAGTTTAATCTTTGCTACTTTAGTCATGATTTATCTTCTAATTATTCGGATTAAATATCGTAGTAACTTGCTCATATTTCCAACATTAACCCCCTCGCGAAAGGAAGATGTATGTGTGGTGATTTTCAGTATCCTCGTGGTTCCGTGCGCAAGTGCAATACCATGTAGTCACTTGTCTTTGATAGTTTGCACGTGAGCTTGTCAACATGTGTGCATTTTATGTTCTACTTTGTTAATCTGCTATATTGGGTTTTATAGTCTTTGCTGGAAAAGATCTTTTGACATTTATTTTCTCTTTGTCACAACAAGGTGTATTTTTAGACGATCACGGCTTGACTTTACCCAGATGAAACAGAGTTTACAAGCTCACATCGATCTAAGAGAGGTGGTCGCACCAAGACGTGGCGGCCACCTTCACGCCGGCTTTCTTTAGCATGTGAGACCATATAGGGAAATCATTGATTACATTATGCAAATTACAATGGGACGAATTGAAATATGGGGGAAGACATTAGTGTTCCTAGAATCTTAAATCTTCCCTGGCACAGTAAATAAGACAAAGTGCCACGAGGTGGAAAGGGACTTTAGTGGGGCGAGAAGACCACACACAAGTGCGAGGGTGCAACAATCAACATGAAGGGTAGTGTGCCAAACCGCCGCACTTTGCGGACTGACAAAAAATAGATGTCGATGGAATTCAGTTGTCTCAAGCAATAGGGGTACACTCTACATAGCCTCATGATCCTCTTTAAGAGGTTCAGCTTAATGTTCAGTCTCTTTACAGAATAACAAGGCCAACACTTCGATTTTTCATGGGGAGGTGCTTATTCCAGATGAAGGCAACATTTTTTTAATATTCTAGATGAGGGCGGCTTTTTTCTCAAAGAAAAAAATGCTGCCTTCATCTAGAATATGCACCTCCCCATGAAAATCTAAGTGATCGTTGGAAGGCAGCATTGCTATCATCTTCAGTGGGAGATCACAACTCATTCACCGCCTTTGTGGTTAAAAGGAAATTCTCGAGGAGGAATTTGTAGTCGGGGGTGCGAGAGCACAGACCTAAGATAAAATACACCTAAAAGGCTTAATTTTGAAACAAAAAGAGCACGTACTTTATTAAAGAGTGCTGTCCAATCTGATTTTCATACTTGCTTGTTTTGACTTTTCAAGTCTTCTTAGGTGGAGCAAAAGAAGTGCATGAAAATCACTGCTCTCGCTTATTGTGCACACACTTTCTTTTCTCGTACACCAATGCAAAAACTTGGTATATAAAATCTCCAGACATGAATGCGAGGTCTCTGAGATCTATATCAAAATGATTCTTTTTGTTCACGGTGCACTTTGTGCTCCCTGGGACTCAGCTTGATTTATCAGTTGGAACAAAGTTGGCAATCAACATAATATCTTTTGATAAGGGACATTATTGTTAAAACAAAAGGAAGCAGAGGAATCCTCTGGTTTTACCCCTTTTTCCTTTTGCTCGGAATCAAAGGTTGCTTGGCATTGACTCAACATTAAAGTAGTAAATGTTTAGGGAATTTATGATGTGTTGGTTTGTGCTTTGATTTTTTAAAAAAAATCTTGTCATCTAACATATTTGGAGCTCTTGAAACATAAGAAAAAACTTGTGATTGAGTGAGAACTTGAAGGATTAATAGGAAACAAAAAACAAGAAACTTGATAAAAAAAAGGTTATTTGGATGCAACACAAGAGTTTGACGAGAGAACTTTTCCATGAGGCTTAACTTATGTTAGATATCATCAAAATTTTCAATTGATTGAGACATTGCGCACAATTCCTATAACCCCATTCATATGATCCAAATGACTATAGGGAAGAAAATCCTAAGGAATGGAATCATCAAAAATTTCCATGAAATGTTACAATCAAAATCATATTAAGAATATAGTCCTGAAAAACACATGTAATATTATTTATATTGATCATATGAAAATTTAATTAACTATGCATGGATGTGATATATGTCCCCAGAGATGATAATATTCTAATAACACTGTTAGTGCATAACTCAATTTCAGAACCTGGAAGTTATTTTAAATATTATATCTTTCGGGTATAATGTTTGTCATCGTGTTGGTTATAGCTAACCAAGATCACCTTCTTCTCCGGGATGGTGATATGATCTGCAATTCACTGTAGTCAGATTCTTCTGGCTGCAATCGGCGACCTCCTAGACGCATTTGCAATGTTACCCTGACTTCGAGGGTGACTTCTTCTTTTTTCGCAGGGGGGTTTTGTATTAATTAACCCGGATCAGTATGATCCAGTGCACACAGTTTTACAAGCCTCTCAAGACCCGACCGTAACCAGACGGCTGTCTTAACCTCAACCCTCCCAATCTTAGCTAGTTCATGGCTAACAAGATTACACTCCCTCTTTATCGCCTTAACCTAATCTGTCTGTCCCCTCTCATCATGGAAGATACCTCCTGGACAAGGGCACTGTACTGTGATCTATCCACCAAGGGGTTGGAAATCATCGTAGCAGCTTCAACACTATCCGTTTCAACAGTGAATGGGAGTGAGCTCCATTCTAGCGCCAATGCAATTCCTTCTTTGCAAGCCTCAAGTTCTGCAGCTAGAGCATTATCACATGTGAAAAGATGTCGGCACGAGGTAAAGATGATACCACCGAAGCTGTCACGGAGCACCATGCCGATGCCCCCATTTCCAGTATGCGCCATATAGGATCCATCGACATTTAAAGTAAGCCACCCAGGCTCAGGTGTGCGCCAGCCCACACACGAAAGCTTGTACACAGAAGCTACTTAGCCCCTGTTCATGCATGTGTATAGCTCGTCATGGTTCATGCTTGTGCACAGTGCGCCGTTGTTGCAGCTATTTCCCAGCATGCCGCTGTGCGTACTCGTGCACAGCACGCCGTTGTTTCTTTCGTTTCTGAGCACGCCGTTGTTGCTGCCGCAAGGCGCCGTCCTTAGCACCGGGTCCATCAGAACCATTTTTCCCTTCCCCTGATCATCCTTTGGGAATTGTTGAATGCAAAGTAGCGACGTCAGGTAGCTATGCGGGAACCGTCGAGAGGCTTCAGTCGGTGGAGGAATTTTATCATGCGTGATCTCGTTGCGGACGTGTCACGTGCGCCACATGATCATCAAGAGCACCATGCGGGACGTGTCCGAGAGGGGCTCAAGCACATCCAAAAGCCACTCTAGGCCTGTGTGCCGAACTGAATTTATATCAGGGAGCGTCCAATCCTTAGCCATCGCCCTCCAAAGCAACACTGCACAGGGGCACCTACACATCACGTGGAACCCATCCTCGCATTCCAAACCACACAAGAGGGGGCATTGAGCTTTGCTTATGGTGCGAGTCCGGCGAGTGCAAGAGCAAGACGACATGGATATATACCAAACGACATTTGTTCCATTTTCTACCTTTGTAAGGATTTAACAGTTATAATATATGGCTTTGGCCTTCTCGCCAAAAAAAATATTAATCAAGATAGTCCAGGTGTATAATGAGTTCAATGTATTAAAGAAATTGATTGTTTATTCGTGCATATTTAAAACTGTTGGATGAATGTTAATTTTTCACTCCTACAAGCATGTAGATAAATAACAAAGTTTGGAAAGAGCAGCCGGGGACAAAAACGAGGTCTGACACCACAAGTATATTAAATGCCACACATCAACCAACTTATGCGAACTGGGGTAGCTCAGATGGTTAGATTTCTTGTGGTGGAACTAACCTACAAGGATTCAAGTCCTATACTTGGCATTGGTAGTCGCATTTTCCTGAATTTATTTTAGGCCTTCCGGCGATATGCGTTTAGTGGGTGGAGACGTTCCCGTCATCATGAAGAAGTCTATGGCGATTTCGTCAATCTCAAGATGATGTGCCGACTCAATCTTTCGGAGGTGCTTATAGGGATAGGGTATACGTGCGTATATTTATATGTGCATATGTATAAGCGTCTACGTCTGTATTGAAAAAACCAACTTATTAAGATCCAAGTCGCTACTCTCTTTCATGTCTATGCCCTATCATCCTAACCCTCACGACTCTAATAGCATATTAAACTACACACATAATCTAACCTACCTTTTCTGAGTGGGGTAGAATCAACTAACTCTCAAAGCTCAGACTACTGGTGGTGGGCTTACATAAATCATACATACTGGATTAGAGAACACAGGTGTTGATATATATATATATATATATATATATATATATATATATATATATATATATATATATATATATATAAATGAATTATTCCTAGACATGGCCCATATAGAAGATCACTTTAGCGATCTCGTGAATCATTATTTCTTAATAAAGCCCTTCTGAAGAATAAAGTACATGCATAGCTCCCTAAAGAAATGCATGCATGTATGGTCTTTTCCTTAAATAGTTCATGTTGGGCTTTTAAGTGACAATTTGCTGGTAAGGTGACTGTTTTTTTTGTCACTCATTTTGTCTTTTTTTAATAAAATCAAACATAAACAAAAAACATAAGTTTTTGAAAGAAAGAGTGAATTGAGGACATTCATATTATCCTTACAGAGAAAGAAATAAAAAATTGGTAAAACGAATGATCACCAAAAGGTACACAGAAATTGCATTATTTTACACTACGTAAAAACTAGCACATAGTATTGTAATCTTCAAATGACAGTATGATTTGCACATAGATACATAGAACTTACGTGTATACTTCCATATTATATATACTCAGTACTTAAACAACAAAAGAGTAACGCTGAAGATTATTTGTCCCCCATCTATGATTGCATCCCGTGTTGATTGCACCTTCTCTCATGCGCACACGCCATTGCAGATGCACACAAATCCACATGTAGAACAAACAAACACGCGAGCGCCCACACACACAGAGAGAAAGAAATAAAGAAACTAACACAAACTCACAAAAAGGAAAAGACGTTGAACAGAAGGGAAGACAAGTGACTGAATCAAAAAATAATAATCAACGCGTGATTAATAATAGCAAAAGCGGGTATCTAATTCTCGAACGGGCCTGCATATGTAGTACACATCTTCTTCCTTCGTGATTCACTCATAAAAGTAGTAGCCAATTAGCTCACTCAGCGAGCAAGCGCAAGATGAGTGACATCAAATATATCATTGCATCCGAGGGCGACAATGGCGAGCATACAAGATTCCCGTGCCTAGCCGTGGTGCGCTGCGCGGCGGCCACCGGGGTAACTGTGCTTGCCCTTGCCGTGATTGCGATGGTGATCCACGCCGTGCTGCGCTCCGAAGACATCCGCCTCTCCGTCAACGACGGCTATATCGGGGCCGACAATCTGCGGAGCCAGACCTATGTGCCCAAGACCAAGACTACCACCGGAGTTGGAGTAGGCAAGCTTGCTGAAACTCAACGTCGTGTCTACTCCAGTGGTGACGGCATCTCCACCGACATCATAGATCGACAACCTCAAAGCAGCGTCGTCTCTGACCGGGATGCCAACATAGGTGCCGGTCTTGGCATTGGTGGCTACGGCTACGGCGACGACGACTTCCCGGCAACCCCCAGGGTGGGGACTAATTACGGTAGTAATGGTGCAACTCGGGTCGTTTACCAGCGGGCTAACACGACGAATCTCCGGGTCATCTTGATCGCCAACAACCCCGGCGGCAGAACCAAGATCGACTGCAACGACACCACCGTGAGCGTCATCGACATGCAGTCCCCAACCAGTTCATACGAGATCGGCACGCTGAAGCTGGACAACTTCACCGTGCCGCCGCAGACGACTATCACGCTGCAGAAGCGGCTCAAGATCACCGACCCGGCTAAGCTGAGCTACATCTGGGACAACTACGGCGAGGAGGACAGCTTCAGCGTGGTGGTGCGGGTGAGCGCGAGCGTCACGTCCTATCCGCTGGGGAAGAAGACGCATACCGAGCCGCGGACCTACGTGTGCCGGATGGTCACCCTCGGCCTGATCGACCACGAAACATACCTTGCCACCGACGACGCAGAGTGCAGGGATGAGACAAGCCAGACGCTGGCATCGGCACCAGCACCGCCGCCGGTGCCGACGCGCTGATCGTTGGGCTACGATCTGCATGTTAAGCTGGCAGGAGGCCAACTACCTTAGCTGAATTTCATCAGCAACTTTCTGTTGCGTACATTTCAATTCCCGCTTGTTTGCTTGCCATGCGTACGCTGTAAGTTTCTCCATGTTTTCTTTTTCTTCAACTGTATGATAGTGTGATTTGTGTATGTGCCTTACTTTTCATCTGGCCGGCCCCTGTTTCAGCACAACACGGGTTCGAGAATCAATCATGTATGCATGCATGTACCCGTTGTTCAGTACTAGTGGTTGGGCCCGTCATTGCGGGCCGTTTGAAAAAAAGTTGTGCGCACCTCACCCTCATCTCGAAATAAAAAAAACATTCTCGTGTCACGCGAACATCACATCCATCTTAAAAAGAAAAAAGCTCAAAAAACTTTTCTCGAAAAGGAAAAGGAAAAAGTCTCACTGCCATTTAAAAAAAATCAAAAAAATTCTCATCGTGACCAACCAGCATGCGCCACGTGGCTTAGCTGGTTGGCCACCAATCTACTGTACCTTAATGGGTTTGATTTGCAGTTTGATAGATGTTTCTTTGTCTGATTTAATCCGGTCTGCGATGGTTACAGATGTACGTGTTCAATTTTTGAATGGAGTGGCTTTTGAGACGAGACTTATTTTAATTGAAACAGAGGCAAAAAAATTACCTTATTAATTAAGGAGTTTAGAGTTGCTTTTACAAAAGCGAAAAAAAGATTACATGGCCACTACTTGAAGGAAATATGCCCTATAGGCAATAATAAAGTTGTTATTTATATTTCCTTATATCATGATAAATGTTTATTATTCATGCTAGAATTGTATTAACCAGAAACTTAATATATGTGTGAATACATAGACAAACAGAGTGTCCCTAGTATGCCTCTACTTGATAGCTCGTTAATCAAAGATGGTTAACTTTCCTAGCTATGGACATGTGTTGTCATTTGATGAACGGGATCACATCATTAGAGAATGACTAGCACACATGCCCGTGCGTTGCAACGGGGGATGAAAAAAAGAAGAAGGCAACTACACATATGGTACAATTTGTATGAAACATGTACGCCATTACCAATCTTATTGAAAGCAGATTACCATGGATGATTGATTAATTGTGGTGTCCTAATTGTGGAAGGGGACAATGCTGAATTGTTGCCCAACTTGGGAACCGAGGATTGGTTAGGCTGTATTGCGGGAGTGCGAAAGAATATCTATAGTTGGTTCATATCTGCACAGATTAACATTGTTGAAATATTGCGTGATTGCAACACCTTGGATTAATCACAGCAAAGAATAATGACTTGGAAGCAGCAGATGAGGAGCACAGGCGGAAGAGAACGGCCAAGGGTGCGAGAGATAGCTTGGAGAATAACCCTGGCAGAGGCGGCCGTGCCCCGGCAGCACAGAGGCCTCGAAGTTGGCCCCGCTCCCTCTTTATCGACATGAGTCCAGATGCACAAACAGCGACTGGTTTGATTTGCTACGAATTGTCGCATCAGTCGAACGAACCTGATTCATGACAACCGCGCCGGCGTCAAAGCTGACGATGTACATGAAGTTGAGGTTCTGTCGCCGACCTCCCTCTGATGGTGAGCGCGTTGACGCGGCCGCCGAGGGTGGCGGCGAGCGCCATGATGGGCCGGATGTAGGCCACCAAGAACACTTCTATCTTGCGCGACACTTGAACTTGGGGATATTAAAGTCCTTCACCTAGACCGCCTGCCATGTCAAAGCTGAGCTCCCTCACGTACCACTGCTTGCAAACCATCGTTGTCATCAGGAAGATATGTACATGATGAACCTGTCTCCGCCGCCGCCACTGCCTTCATAGGAAAACTCTGCATGATTTTGAAGTTGATGATCTAACTGTCGCTGCCCACGGTGTCCTTGCAATCGAACGGATGGAGGTGTGCAGCCGTGTGCCTCTCAGCTAAAGCGTGTTGCCGAGGACCAGTATTTTGGTTGACGCCTCGCCGGGTCCCTGATCTCGCGATGTTGATTTCCCCATCGCCGCGAAGCCAAGATTCGATATGCTGCCATGAGGCAAGATAGGGCAAATACAGGAAGAACCGGTGGGCTGGATTTGATTTTTTGTACGTATATAAGGAAGCTAGAGAAAGTTGTACAAAAACACGGTAGCTTATTTTTCCGAGGGGTACAACATAGCAGCCTCCATATTACAGGCCGTAGGATAGGATGGGCTCAAGTGGAAGTTCAGGCCCAGCCGAGACGGACCTTTTCATTACGAAACTTGGCTCTACGAATTAGTACCATCTCGTATATTTCACAAAATATAGGATATAGGATTAGAAGCAGGATGAAACTATTAAAAAAAAAGGATGACGGTGAACCCGGAGACTCAATCCGTACTTTATTATTAATTAGGTAAAGATGTGATGGACAAGACCCATCTGTTAGCTTAGCATAATGATCGTTCAGTTTTATTTCTACTGCTTTCTTCATGACTTATACATGTTCCTCTGACTATGAGATTATGCAACTCCCGAATACCGGAGGAACACCTTGTGTGCTATCAAACGTCATAACGTAACTGGGTGATTATAAAGATGCTCTACAGGTGTCTCCGATGGTGTTTGTTGAGTTGGCATAGATCGAGAATAGGATTTTTCACTCCGTGTATCGGAGAGGTATCTCTGGGCCCTCTCGGTAATGCACATCATTCTAAGCCTTGCAAGAATTGTGAGTAATGAGTTACTTGCGGGATGATGCATTACAGAACGAGTAAAGAGACTTGCCGGTATCGAGATTGAACTAGGTATGAGGATACCGACGATCGAATCTCGGGCAAGTAACATATCGATGACAAAGGGAACAACGTATGTTGTTATGCGGTTTGACCGATAAAGATCTTCGTAGAATATGTAGGAGCCAATATGAGCATCCAGGTTCCGCTATTGGTTATTGACCGGAGATGAGTCTCGGTCATGTCTACATAGTTCTCGAACCCGTAGGGTCCACACGCTTAACGTTCTGTGACGATTTGTATTATGAGTTATGTGATTTGATGACCAAAGTTAGTTCGGAAACCCGGATGAGATCGGGGACATGACGAGGAGTCTCGAAATGGTCGAGACGTAAAGATCGATATATTGGAAGGCTATATTCAAATATCAGAAAGGTTCCGAGTGATTCGGGTATTTTTCAAAGTACCGAAGAGTTACGAGAATTTCTATTGGGCCTTAATGGGCCATACGGGAAAGGAGAGAAAGGCCTCAAGGGTGGCCGCGCCCCTTCCCCATGGACTGGTCTGAATTGGACTAGGGAAAGCGGGCGCCCCCTTCCTTCCTTCTCCTTCTCCCTTTCCTTTTTCCTATTCCATGTAGGAGGTGGAATCCTACTAGGACTAGGGAGTCCTAGTAGGACTCCACACTTTGGACGCGCCCTATGAGGGCCGGCCTCCTCCTCCCTCCATCCTTTATATACGTGGCCTGGGGGCACCCCATAGACACACAAGTTGATTATTGATCTCTTAGCCGTATGCGGTGCCCCCCTCCACCATAATCCACCTCCGTCATATCGTAGCGGTACTTAGGCAAACCCCTGTTCCGGTAGCATCATCATCGCCGTCATCACGCCGTCGTGCTGACGCGAAGCTCTCCCTCGACACTCTGCTAGATCGTGAGTTCGTGGGACGTCACCGAGCCGAACGTGTACAGATCGCGGAGGTGCCGTACTTTCGGTACTAGGATCGATCGATCGTGAAGATGTACGACTACATCAACCGCGTTCTCATAACGCTTCCGCTTACGATCTACGAGGATACATGGACAAGACTTTGCCCCTCTCGTTGCTATGCATCACCATGATCTTGCGTGTGCGTAGGAATTTTTTTGAAATTACTGCGTTCCCCAACACTACTCACATAATAGTAAAACTAATTATTAAAATAGTTCTATTAATTATGGAATGGTATACCTTGACCATGAAATTAATTATGAAATGTTACCTTGACTATGAAATGCACTCTCGCAAACGCAATAAAGTGATGTTTAATTGTTTAATATTTAATATAACCGCATCTTAAAATTATTTGGTTAAACCGAATTACTCTAGGTGCGACAAAAAATTATAAAAATTGCATGCCTTTCCAGAACAATTGATGTCACTTAGATGAATTTCAATATATGTACATGTTGAGGTCATTTTGTTCCTTAAATGTCGTGCCAGAGAAATCCAAAGCTGACAGAGGTTTCTAGAATGCTTCCAAGAACTTCTGGCCTCAAAATTACTGCAAGGAAGAATAGGACCGGGATCAAATGGGTGTCTGCCCTCATCTTGAGTGAACCAAGGACATGGGATGAGAATTTGGTTAGACACTTGTTTTATTCATATGATGTGGAGGAGATTCTTAGTTTGCGTCTTCAATCGACAGAGCATGGTGATTTTGTTGCTTGGCAATTTGAGAAGAATGGGTTGTTTTTGGTTAAAAGTGTGTACAAGCCAGTGCTTACTCTAAAGTACGATATAGTTCTAGTAGGCTTCAACAGCCAATGTCGTGTACAAGAGAGGGCAACCGATGTGTGGTTTTCCTTCACTTCAGGCTTCTAGTTCGATAATCGCGGTGCATTTCGTGTGGAAGCTCTAAAGACACACCTGTACCGTACTTCATCTGGCAACAGCCTACCTCTCCTATGACCTCTTCAGCCTATTCTTGAGCACGGACCGTCAACTACTGCATAGCAGAAATCAGAGACTGATGGTATCTTAACTAGGCATATAGTAGATCAGTCATGTTATCCAGATCAAATCTAATGACAAACAAACTACTCGGGGAAAAGGCAGCATCTAGATAATGTCTCACATACCCTGCCATAGCAACAACGTTGGAGTAAAAAACCATGTCACGCTACAATGACATTCTAACAATGTGATTTTCAAGTGATAAATAAATCTCAAGGTTACAGATCTCTGCATATGTGAAAATTCTAATCAAGAATAAATTCAAGTAACCATACACAAATATTGACGGCCCTTTGCAAGAACAAAACATGGATCATAGTTAGCATATATTCGGAATGGCCGGATTTTTGCATTCATTAAGAAAAAAGAGTTGCTCAGTTAATTAGGGAAAACCGAGCGAAAATCAGATTGTACAGTTTTTATGGAAAACCGGACAAAACCATCACAACCGCCGAGTGACACACATAGAAACCCCACGCACACCACTTCAAAGAGGGCCTAGTCGAGACTGCACACAAGCGTCATCGTCATCACTCCTCCTCTTGAGGCATCATCGTCATCCCTAAACCGTGAGAAAACGACTCCGACTTCGCCATAGGCGATCATTGACTCAACCCGCACTGCAGAGGCCATGTGGAGTTGTATGAAGATCCGCATCAAACTTAGCAACCTACGACCATACAGCGCAGCTCCGGCTCTAAAGAAGAGCTATGAAGGACAAAATCAGGCACGGCTGGCAACACGGAAGATCACCGAACGGGCTACCTGTAGCCATTCATCGTATACCACATGGCCCTGCCGCACTAGCTTCGACTTCACAGCAACAAACAAAACGAGACAATGCCGCAGGCACGTCGGAGAAGAGTCGACCACCTCAACCATTTTCATGTCACCGACATCGCTTCCACCATCATCATTGTCACAGAAGTCTCAACTTCACAACCGAAACCATCCATCAGCCCCGCTCGCCGATGCTGAGCTCCCAAAACGAAACCCCCAAGAGCGAATACGACACCTAGGTGCCACCATTGTCCGACCACGAAGGGTTTTCCCCGGAAAGGCCGAGATGGTTGGATCCGCGCGAGAGGGGTGCAACAACAAAGCAAGGGTGTCTCTAGAAAGGTCAACGATGGCCATAGCCGCCGCCATCGCTAGTCACGGCACAGGGCCCAGACAGGGTCTTCACCCAAGCTCCCACACCACCTCAGCCGCACATCATCCCGCACCACAAGAATTTTTTGGGTTCCAGAAGTTTGCGTTAGCTACAGATTACTACAGACTGTTCTGTTTTTGACAGATTCTGTTTTTCGTGTCTTGCTTGCTTATTTTGATGAATCTATGGCTAGTAACAGAGTTTATAAACCATAAAGAAGTTGGAATATAGTAGGTTTAACACCAATATAAATAAAAAATGAGTTCATTAAAGTACCTTGAAGTGGTGTTTTGTTTTCTTTCGCTAACGGGGCTCACGAGATTTTCTATTTAAGTTTTGTATTGTAAAGTTTTCAAGTTTTGGGTAAAGATTTGATGGATTATGGAACAAAGAGTGGCAAGAGCCTAAGCTTGGGGATGCCCATGGCACCCCAAGGTAAAATTCAAGGACACCAAAAAGCCTAAGCTTGGGGATGCCCCGGAAGGCATCCCCTCTTTCGTCTTCGTCTATCGGTAACTTTACTTGTAGCTATATTTTTATTCACCACATTATATTTTTTTCTTGGAGCGTCTTGTATGATTTGAGTCTTTGCTTTTTAGTTTACCACAATCATCCTTGCTGTATACACCTTTTGAGAGAGACTCACATGATTTGAAATTTATTAGAATACTCTATGTGCTTCACTTATATCTTTTGAGCTATATAGTTTTTGCTCTATTGCTTCACTTATACCTTTTAGAGCACGGCGGTGGTTTTATTTTATAGAAATAATTGATCTCTCATGCTTCACTTATATTATTTTGAGAGTCCTTTAGAACAACATGGAAATTTTCTTTAATATAAAAACTTCCATAGAAGTGCATTGAATACTATGAGAAGTATGATACTTGGTAATTGTTTTGAGATATGGAGATGGTGATATTAGAGTCATGCTAGTTGAGTAGTTGTGAATTTGAGAAATACTTGTGTTGAAGTTTGTGATTCTCATAGCATGCACGTATGGTGAACCGTTATGTGATGAAGTCGGAGCATGATTTATTTATTGATTGTCTTCCTGATGAGTAGCGGTCAGGGACGAGCGATGGTCTTTTCCTACCAATCTATCCCCCTAGGAGCATGCGCGTAATACTTTGTTTTGATAACTAATAAATTTTTGTAATAAGTATGTGAGTTCTTTATGACTAATGTTGAGGGCCTAGTCGAGACTGCACGCAAGCGTCATCGTCATCACTCCTCCCCTTGATGCGTCATCGTCATCCCTAAACAGTGAGAAAACGACTCCGACTTCGCCATAGGCGATCGTTGACTCAACCCGCACTACAGAGGCCGTGCGGAGATTTATGAAGATCCGCATCAAACTTAGCAACCTAAGACCATGCAGCGCAGCTCCGACTCTAAAGAAGAGCTATGAAGGACAAAACCAAGCATGGCTGGCAACACGGAAGATCACCGAACAGGCTACGTGCAGCCATTCATCGTATACCACATGGCCCTACCGCACTAGCTTTGACTTCACAGCAACAAACAAAATGAGACAATGTCGCGGGCACGTCGGAGAAGAGCCGACTACCTCAACCATTTTCATGTCACCGACATCGCTTCCACCATCACACAACCGACACCATCCATCGGCCCCGCTCGCCGATGCTGAGCTCCCAAGACGAAACCCCCAAGAGCGAATACGATGCCTAGGTGCCACCATTGTCCGACCACGAATCAAGGGTTTTCTCCGGAGAGGCCGAGATGGTTGGATCCGCGCAAGAGGGGTGCAACAACAAAGCAAGGGTGCCTCCAGAAAGGTCAACGATGGCCACAGCCGCCGCCATCGCTAGTCACTGCACAGGGCCCAGACAGGGTCTTCACCCAAGCTCCCACACCACCTCAGCCGCACATCATCCCGCACCGACGCCGGCAAGTCCACCAACCACCACCACCATCGGAGCTGCCCATCAACAAAGAAGAAGCATCGAGATCTGCCGCATCCAACTGCACCTCGCGGAGACCACCGGCAGCCAAGCTCCAGAACGAGGCGCCAAATCCGTCAACGATCGTCGAGACGCAAAGCCACTGGATGCAGCGCAAGTTGTCATGCCCAGTCGAGCACCATGCTAACAAGGGACAGAGGAGCACTACCCGAAGCCAGGAACCGGAACTACTACAACCGCAGCCAAGCATCAGAAGCGCTGACGCGCCCCATATGTGCCACTGCGGCCACCGGAGGCCGGGTCTGTAGCAGCCGCCGCCGGAGGCACTCTTCCTCGCATCTCGGCCCACCGAACCGTGTACCACCAAGGACGACCACACAACGCCAGATCGTGCAGCCACGCACCTATCGCGTCCCTCATGGATGAATCCGCCGCCCGAGCCCCTCCGCCACGCACCCGGCCAAGGCAACAACACCACGGCAGGCCTCCACCATGCTGGAGCAAGCTATCTGCACCGCCCCAACCTCCTGCGCACCCCACCAAGCCACCCTATATGGCCACACCCGAGCCGCATGTCACCCAGCCCGCGAAACGGCCCCGCGGGCAAGAACTGTGTCGGCCTTGCAATCCCGCGAGCCTCCCGGATGCCCTCGCCACTCCTGTCGCGCCCACGCGCCTGTGCTCCCCATGGCCGCCATGAGTCCAACGCCGCGCCACCCCGCACAAGCTAGCGTCGGAGCCGCGCCCACGCGTTCGTCGGGACCCGACGCCCCAAATCCGCGCAGGCCTCGCCATCCCGCGTGCCAGATCCGCCGAAGCCGCCGTCGCGCACCCACCGGGACCTGGCGTGACAGATCCCCTTCGAGCCTTCTAGAGAGGTGCCCCGTCGCCACCCTCCTTGGAGCCTGACCAGGCGTCGTCGCCAGGCTCCTCAGGTGGCAGCGAGGTGAAGGGGAGGAGGGGCTAGGTAGGTGGCGGCATCGAGGGGTTCCGCGTGTCACCAAAGAGAGACGCGGGGGTGCGGAGTTTGTGACTTTTGTGCGGGTAGCATATACTGTATTAAACAACATTGACCAGCATTAATAAACAATTGGAAGTAAGAATAAATACTAGTATATCAAGTAAATCTCTCTTGAAAAAACAAGTATCGTGCTACATAGCATGCTGGTTCAAGGCCTACTTAATTAGATGTGACAGGATATCACTACATTTTTTTTTGCGAACTCAAAACCTTGTATTACTCAATCATGGTCTCATTACAATCATCAGCAACTACCTCCAACACTTCAGGAGGACCCGACTCTAACCAAGTCATAGTCCTATTATCTAGGCGACCAAAAGAAGCTAGCAAGTCGCTCGCCTTATTCCGAGAGCGAGCGACGTGAGTAATACAAGTTTGATGAAGACTTAACAAATCTCTGATCTCACTAACTAAAGACGAGTAGATCGAACGATCAATATCACCACATGTAATCATGGCCACCGCAACAGAAGAATCAAGCTCAACTTGTATCGGCAATGTAGTTCGTTGGACCGAAGCAGTCAGGCCCTCCAGGCAAGCGCGAAATTCAGCCTCCAACACATCCCGACATACCCGTATCGCCCTGCATGCAGAAAAGATGATACCTCCTGACGCATCTTTTAAGATCATGCCTGCCCCAGCATCTTCACATGACACAAAAGCTCCGTCCGTATTCAGTTTTGTCCACCCCTACTTCGGTTTTTACCAACGAGGTAGCTTAGCCTTTACAGCAGCCGTTTGAAGATCCATCATCATACTGGCTTTCCCTTTCACCGAGTCCACCCCTTTATCGTTCTTAATGGCCATCAGAGAGTGAAGGTAACTCTGTAGGAAACGGACCGATACTTCCATCTGCGGTGCCGGTTTATGATGCACCACCTCATTGCGTATGTACCAACTTCTCCAGAACACAAGGAGAATCATACACCTCTCAATATCACTCATAGGCGCGAGAACTTGCAGTAGCCATTCCCTACCACAATTAACAATTGACTGTAGCTGAGGTAATCTCCAGACTTTGGCCATTCTCAAATAAAGATCCCTCCCCAATTGGCAGCGCACGAACGGGTGAAAATTATCTTCCGTGTCTAATCCACAAACCGGGCAAACATTTGTGGTCTCCAGACCAATCTTATGCTTATTTTTCCATGTTGGCAGTCCATCCGTTGCGACCCTTCATGCAAAATTTACCACTGTTGGCGGAGCACCACACCTCCAGATGAACTTCCAGCAACTTCTTGCCCCGGTCGGCGACGAACTGGAAGATACTGTATTGGACCTGTGAATCTCGTCGAACGCAAAGTGGTATGCACTCTTCACAGAGAAAACACCCATCTTGTCCGGCCCCCATGCAAGAATATCCTCGCCACGCCTAGGTGAAACCCTGATCTTCAAAATCTCCATCACATCTGCTGGCATGAAATATTGGTTCAGAGTTTGAACTTTCCATGTCCCATTATCGTTCAAAAGATCAGAAACATATCTAATGCGACATACACCCTGCCTCGTGATCGGTTTGTAAGAGAAAGGCCTCGGTATCCAACTATCACGCCACACCCGAATGCTTCTCCCATCACCTATTCTCCAAATCAAGCCTTTCTTTATCAGATCCAAACCATGGCTAATAGCCTGCCATGAAGATGAAGCATTACCAGTAAACACCGTGTCTTCTAACTTGCCCGCCGGGTAGTATTTAGATTTGAGCAGACGGGCACACAAGCTATCCGGCCTTGTGATCAACCTCCACGCTTGGCGAGCTTTATCTTCGTCTCTGAAGCTGCAGACAGGATCACAATAGGGGAATAACTAAAGAGGTACCTATTCAACAGCTTATCAAGTGAAATGTTGTCCCTCCCCAATAGGAATAGGGTAACCAAATGCAGAATTGCAGAACATACCGTGCCTGGTTAAACTAGTTTGTAATCTTCACAGGTTTTGGTTCCAAAAGCACTCTTTTTTCGAAGTTCTACCTGCCTCCAGATAAGCAAACAAATTAACTGGTAACAAAAAGGCAAACTAGCCATTTTACATCGGAACAATGATGTGAACAAGATATTGGTCTTGTAACAGACTTATTTGGAGTCACATATAATTAGGGCTTCTGCAATGTAAAAATCAGCACCTATTAATGATTTTGCTGAATAATTCTGTGTAGTAATGCTATTTGCTAATGTTTCATCACACTTCATGGCAGATATGGTCATGATATTGATAGCTACTCACTGGATGAGAAAGCATAAAAGGGAATTTGTAGTGATCTAGCATAGGTTAATACTCCCTCCGTCCCAAAATAAGTGTCTCAACTTTAGTTTGGGACTGGGGGAGTAATATATAGCATGTCCCAAGGCATGCAATTTTTTAAACTTACCCTCAGCCAAAAGATCTCCGGTAACTTAATAAATAGAGAAACTAATCTCGGATGGCTAGTCTCAACTGAAGTAACTACACTGAAGCTGAACAAAAATTACAGCACCCCACTGTGCACACGGCAAAGACCCGGGAAACAACAACAAAATGAAGAAAAAGAATTGGACCGCCCAGGGTACATAGATTCTAGAGTGAATAAAACGACCTGAAGAAATCAGCAAAGGCAAAACAGCAATGATTCTTCTGATCGATCAATCAATCCCTTGACCATCTCCAGGAACTTCAGTGGCCGTATGCATCGTTCCGATGCAGAGGCCGGGGAGTCCCCCCTTTTTGAAAAAAAAATCTCCAGGAACTTCAGTACATATTGCGAATTCAGTTCAAACTAAGTTATTTCCAGCATTCCTTCGACCCTAGGAAGACGCTTTGACACGGTGCACTCCAACATAAAGGACAATGAAGAAACTACACTAATAAAGCTATAACATGGCGATCGTACTACTGTATTTTGCGAGTCTTCGCAGCTTTCTCCCACATATCAACAAAGACACTAGGACATGCTTCTTTCAGGTGCTGATACCCTGTACTACTCACCACATCATCCACTCTATCTAAAGAGTTGATAAATCCAATGCAAGCATCTTTGAGCTTGTTGCAATGATGCTGGTCAGCAAGAGCCAACGTGGTCGCCACATTATTGGCCTCAAGAAACTTGCAAAGTTTTCTCTCACACATCAACTTCATCCTCTCCATGCCATATCTGTCCGCAGCCACGAGCAAATGCTTGACCATTTCTTGTTTGTCATCATCATTGAGGTCGTCCATGGGAGGCAACTCATCTGAGTAGATGAAGCGAAGCAATGCTTTGAAAACAGCAGGCTCCATATCTTCGATGGTTATACTTTGCTCACATTTCTCCCTCATTGGCCCGTAGAGTTCGGCCTTGAAGACCGGCGACCGCATTGCGAGGACGATCTTGTGGGCAGGGAAAACCTCATCTTTGACCTTGAAAGACACATCCGATCCCTCCCCCTCCTCCAGCAAACTTCTAAGATTTTCCGACAAGTCCGAAGGAGGCACTTGGATGTGAAAGTTCCTTGTGGTCATTGACATCTGTGCTACCTTTGGCTTGATAACAGTGAGCTCGCACTTAATGAGAAGGACATCGTCCGGGATGTACCAGTGCGAAAACGCTTCGAGGACGCTCCTCGTCGCGAACGTGGCATAGCCCCAGGACCAGGTTATACTACCAGCGTAGCTGCTGAGCAGCACAGGCGCCATTAGTTTTGGCAATGTAAATTGTGCCGGCGACCCTGTAGCCTGCTGGACCAGCGTCAGATGGCACAGCGCCAGCACCTCCACATCTCTGTTCATGAGCTCGAGGTAGACTGAGACGTAGTCTTTGTAGGCCTCCGTGACACCGTCGGGGTAGTAGCGGACACACCAGTCGTGCCCTCCGACGGAGAAGGTGGCCGACCGGATGAACTTGCCGACGCCGAAGCCCTTGCAAACGCTGTAGCCTTCAATTTTGAACACGTGCTCGCCCCGCGTCTTCTCCGGCGTGCTGGTCGAGGTCGTCGAGATCACGGGATCTTGGATCAGGGATGCCGCCATTGCTGGTCTCGATCTGTGCTGGATGGACAAGGAAACTAAGCGCCGCGGATAGGAGATTTTTTTTTTTGAGAAATCCGCGGATGGGAGATGTTAAGGTTGATCACGATGGTCTCCATGGACTACTCGAACTGTGATCAATCACCGTGAGATCAGGGGACAAACAAGGCAGGGGTCCTGGGCTAATGGGCTAATGGACGCTTCTCTCGCCTCAAGCGCATTGCACCGCGGACAAGCTCGTTAAGGCCTTGTACAATGGAAGATGCTTAAGGAAGGTGCTTAGAGAAATAAATCAGACTTTTCTTAAGCATCAGTATTTATTTGTACAGGGTAGACGCTTAACTAAGCGTCTCTCCTGTAGAAATAGGCACCGGTGCTTCAGGAAAATTCGGTTTATTTTTCTAAGCACCTCTCTAGGCACCTTCTATTGTACAAGGCCTAACCCTGAACTCGTTCGCAATAGGTTCGCACGCTGAAGGTTTTCTCCGGGTTTTTTTTTCAGTTTCTTATGTTTTTTTCTTTGGGTTTTTTCACCGGCTTTTCTTTTTTACTTGTTATAACTTAAGTTTTCATTATTTTTTCATCGGTTTCCTTCGTTTCTTTCTCGATTTTCACAGATATTTTACAATCTTCCTCTTTCTCTTTGTTTTTTATGGTTTTCTTTGTTCCTTTCTCGGGTTTCTTCCTTTTTTTTTGTTTCTATGTTTCTTTTTCTTTTTTGCTTGTTTATTTCTGGTTTTCTTGTTTCCTTTTTCTCTTCGGTTTCTTTTCATGTCTTTCTACGGTTTTCTTTGTTTTTTTTCTTTTCTTTATTTTCTTTTTTCAACACATTTCTACATTTTTGTTACACATTATACATTTTTCATCAATGTCAAGAAACATTTTTTAATACACGTTAGGCATTTCCAATACATGATGAAGATATTTTTTTCAAATAAATATTATGATGTCTATTGTTTTCATACACAATATACTTTTTTATATACATAAAAGTATTTTTTAATACAGGGTTAACATTTTTCATACATATGATTAATATTTTTTTTCAAATATATGCTTTGATGTCCAATTTTTTTCAGACACATCTTACATTTTTCTTATACATCCGATATATTTATTTATACATGTTTAAAATTCTTTATATACATGTGTTCAAAGAAACATTCTATGTATACACGTTTAACATTGTTTACAACATATATTTTTCAATATCTATTTTTTTAAGTACATGTTTAACATTCTTATACTACTGTATTTTGCGGGTTTTAGCAAAGATACTAGGACATGCTCTTTTCAGGTACTGACCCTGTACTAGTCATCACATTATCCACTCTATGTAAAGAGTTGATAAATCCAATGCAAGCATCTTTGAGCTTGCTACAATGATGCTGGCTGGCAAGAGCTAACGTGGTCACCACATTCTTGGCCTCAGCAAACTTGCAAAGTTTGCTCTGGCACATCAACTTCATCCTCTCCATGCCATACCTGTCTGCAGCCACGAGCAAATGCTTGACCATTTCTTCTTTGTCGTCATCATTGAGGTCGTCCATGGGAGGCAACTGATCTAGGGCAGACTAGTGTAGAATCTAGGCTTAAAATGAAAAAATAGGAAAAAGCAACCTTTGCTGTTGGATTGAATATGGTCGGTACAGCTTGTATCTTTTTTCTGTTCTTTCACTGTAAGCTCAGATTCTACACTAGTCTATCCCCTCTCTTGCACACAGACACTGGTTGAAGTCTACTATAGACATCTGATATCCCAGATTGCTCGTCAGAAGGGTGTCGTGTCGCCTCACCTTTGTCAATAATTATCGATCTAGAAGAAAAAACACACACATTGGTTGCCCTCTCTTGCACACATACACTGGTTGTTGAAGTCTACTACTCCCTTCGTCTCATAATATAAGAGCATGTTTTACACTAGCGCATTTTATATGAAAGGTCAAGACATTTGACACTAGCGCATTTTGTATGAAAGCTCGAGACAGAACTGTACGGTAATTTTATTTTTTGAAACAAGGCAAAAGATTTGCCATTTTCATTGATTAAGAAGGTTTTAGACAAATAGCCGCAAAGCAGGGAACAAAAAACTACTCTCGCAGCATTACAATACTCAAGTGGGTGGCACCTACCATAGCCCAAAGATGGGCCTCCTCTTTGATCTTCGCGACAACCATCATCATTGTGGCCGCAGTGTTGTGAAAGACCCTTGCGTTACGCTCTTTTCAAATCTCCCAAGACATAAGCATGAACAAGGAGGCGATCGCCTTTCTCTGGTTTCCGCGCTCAATCACATTTTTAATCCACCAATCTCGAACTGAAGCCTCAACTCTCCAGCTCCTCACCACATCACCATGTAGGCCAATCCACGTAGCAACCTCAACCCAAACACGCTGGGAGAACCTACACTGAAAGAGAAGATGCGCCGCCGTTTCCTGGACTTGCTTGCAAAGTGGGCAAAGGTTGCAGTTCGGCCAGCCACGGCGGAGCAATCGATCGGCCATCCATACTCTGTTTTGAATTATCAACCAAGCAAAGAACTTGCATTTCGAAGGGGCCCAAACCTTCCAAACAGTAAATAGGCATGATGCTAGTCGTGTGTCCTGCAAACTGCGCCATATAGGCAGTCGACGTCGAGTATTCTCCTTGAGAGGTGAACTTTCGGTGGATAGTATCTTGCATACTGTTGTTGAGAGTAATAGAGGATAGTTTCTCCCAAAGTGTGATGAACTCCTGTAGGTGCTCAAGGGTGATCCCATGATGCGTATCAATTTGATTAACCCAAAAATTGTTGAGAAGAGCAGTTTGGACAGAGCAAGATTTCTTTTTTGAGAGGTCAAAGATCCTAAGAGCAATATCTTTGGGTCTCATGCCTTGGAGCCGGGGTGATTCCCAGAACTTCGCCTTGCCTCCATCTCCAATGTGGACCGTGGTGGCCGCCGCAAAAATGTCCCTATCATTGTCATTGCATGGCGTTCCCATCCCAACCCAAGTCTTGGGTGGGTCAGCCCATTCATACCAAAGCCATCGCAATCGAAGGGCAGTAGCAAACTTCTTCAGGTTGAGGATGCCCAAACCACCGAAGATCTTGGGCTTACATACAAGTTCCCAGTTGACCTTGCATTCTCCACCAGTCACCTTGTCACATCCCGCCCATAGGTAGGCGCCACCGCAAACTATCAATTAGCAATGGCGGTAAGCACAGCCTTGACCAAAACGACGCGGCCCGGGGTAGCCACATGCCTCGTGATCCAAGGCAATAGCTTCCCAGCAACTTTATCTTCTAAGAACTGAAAGTGTATCCTCTTCAACCTTGTAACTGAAAGAGACAGACCCAAATATCTCATTGGGAAGATGGAGCGAATAGCCGGGAAGGCCTGAAGAACGTCATCAAGATCAATGTTACCGCAACGAATTGGCGCAACAAGACTCTTGGCACAATTGGGAAGGCCTGTACGATAATTCATCTGGCCACGACTAACCTCTCATCAAAGTCTGACCAAGACCACTTCAGCCATTCCGTGAGAATTGTACTGTAGTTCATCTGGCAACGACCGGCCTCTTCAGCCATTCCTTGAGCACAGACAGCCAACCACTTGAGACTGATGGTATCTTAACTAGGCATATAGAACTGATCAGTTAAGTCTGATCACAAACAAACAACTTGGTGAAAAAGGCAGGAAGTGGATCCTCTGACTTGCTACCCTGACTTGTAAACAGTGCTCTAATACAACGATACAACAGTAATTTGCGTACAGTAATCGACAATCTACAGTAATCATTGGGCAGTGCCAGATCTCGGACTTGCCTCCTCTGTTTACTCAAGGAGGGTACTGTAGCACCCTGACTTCCCTCGGGATCCACTTCCGCATCTCAGATATGTCTCCATACCCTGCCATAGCGACGATGTTGGAGCAAATAACCACGTCCCACTACGGAGACATTCTGACAATGTGATTTTCATGTGGTAAACAAATCCCAAGGTTATAAATCTCTTCATATGTGAAAATTCTAATCAAGAATAAATTAAAGTAACCGTAGAAATGTTAAGAGGCCTTTGCAAGAACTAAAAATTGGATCCCATATAGCATAGATTAAACAACAATTGCTACCATTAAACAATGGGAAGAAGGGAATAAATACTGTACCAAGTAAATCTCTCTTGAAAAAGAAGTCTCCTGCCACCATAGCATGCTGGTTTAAGGCCTACTTACAGATGAGATGTGGCAGCATATCAATCCGAGAACAGGAATCATTAAGCTTTCTGTTCATACTTGGAACAATAAACTGAAGTGGTAGCTATTCAACAGCTTATCAAGTGAAATGCTCTCCTTTCACAAGAGAGTAACCAAAATGCAGAATTGAAGAACAGAAAACATGACACAGTAAGCAAACGTAAGAGAACAGTGGGTGCTGCCTGGTTAAACTGGTTTTGTAATCTGCGCAGGTTTTGGTTCCAAAAGTTCTCTTTTCCGAAGTTCTGGCTGCCTCCAAATAAACAAACAAAAAAAAATCTGGTAACAAAATGCAAGCTAGACATTTTACACCGGAACATTGATGCGAACAATATATTGGTCTTGTGACAAGACTTATTTGCAGTCGCATACTAACATATAATTAGGACTTCTGCAGTATAAAAATTGGCACTGATTAATGATTTTACTGAATAATTTTCTATAGTATTGTTGTTTGCTAATGTTTCATCACAATTCACATTTGACATGGTCATGATAGCTGCTCATTGATATGAGAAAGCATAAAGGGGAATTTGTGGTGATCTAGCATAGGTTAATAATATATAGCATGGTCGCATACAATTTTTTAAACTTACCCTCAGTCAATAGATCTCTGATAACTTAAGAAATAAAGAAACTAATCTCTGATTGCTACAGCCTAAACTGAAGTAACTACACTGAAGCTGAACAGATTACACGACCCCACTGCACACGGCAGAGACACAGGAAACAACAACAAAAGGAAGAAAAAGAACTGGACTGCCCAGGTTATATAGATTATGGAGAGAACGAAACGACCTGAAGAAATCAAAGCAAAACAGCAATGATTTTTCTGATCAATCAATCCCTTGACAATCTCCAAGAACTTCAGTGCATATAGCAAATCCAGTTCAAACTAAGTTGTTTCCAACATTCCTTCAACCCCAGGAAGACATTTTGGCACGTTCCACTGCAACATAAAGGATACTGAAGTAACTACACCAAAGCTAACCTGTGGCAATCATACTATATTTTGCGAGCCTTGGCGGCATTCTCCCACATATCAATACAGATAGTAGGACATGCTCTTTTCAGGTGTTGATAACCTGTACTAGTCATCACTTCATCCATTCTGTCCAAAGAGTTGATAAATCCAATGCAAGCATCTTTGAGCTTGCTGCAATGATACTGGTCTGCAAGAGCTAACGTGGCCGCCACAGTCTTGGCATCAAGAAACTTGCAAAGTTTTCTCTCGCACATCAACTTCATCCTTTCCATGGCATACCTATCCGAAGCCACGAGCAAATGCTTGACCATTTCTTCTTTGTCATCATCACCATCAAGGTCGTCCATGGGCGGCAACTCATCTGTGTAGATAAAGTGAAGCAGCGCTTTGAAAACAGCGGGCTCCATGTCTTCAATGGCTATGCTCTGCCGGCACTTGTCCCTCATCGGCCCATAGAGCTCCGCCTTGAAGACCGGCGACCGCATTGCGAGGACGATCTTATGGGCAGTGAAAACCTCATCTTTGACCTTGAAAGACACATCCGATTCCTCCCCCGCCTCGAGCAAACTTCCAAGATTATGCGACAGGTCTGAAGGCGGCACTTGGATGGTCTCAAAGTTCATTCTGGTTTTTGGTATCTGTGCTTCCTTGAGCTTGATAACAAGGAGCTTGCACTTAACGATAAGGACGTCGCGGGGGAAGTACAGGTACGACCACGCTTCGAGCATGCTCCTCCCCGCGAAATTGGAATGGCCACGGTGCGAGGTTTTACCAGGGGAGCGGCTGAACACCACCGGCTCCGTCGGTTTTGTCCACACGAAGCACCCCGACGTCGGTTCGGCTTGCTTGAACAGCGTCAGATCGTACAGCGCCCTCACCTCCACGCCCTCGTCCATGAGCTCGAGGTGGACCGAGATGGAGCCGTTTCTGGCCTCCGTGTCGCCGTCGGGGTAGAAGAGGAGGCGCCAGTCGTGGCCGCCGATGGCGAAGGTGGCCGACGGGATGAAGTTGCCCTTGCCGAGGCCCTTGCACAGGCTGTAGCCGTCGATCCTGAAGAAGTGCGCGCCCCCCGCCCTCTCCAGGGTGCAGGTCGAGGACGAGGTCGCCCAGATCCGTGGGCTCTGGGGTACCGCCATTGCTGTTAGCTTGAACTCTGAACAAGTGCGGCGGGCGGTGGTGTCGACGGGGTCAGAGGGGACGGAGAACGGCTGCGACGAGGCTCGGGAGGCGCTGCAGGGCGACGGGAACGGGGGCCGGCGGCGGTGGCGGTGGGGAAAGCGAGGGTTCGGCTGCGCGAGAATGGTAATTGGGGGGAATTGCTCGGCCCACTCCAGCTTGAGCTTAAGGGCTCCTTCGATTGAAAGAAATTTCAAAAGAATTTGGATAGATAAGAAAAAAATATATTTTTTTGCAGGGATAGATAAGAAAATTTCTTTGTTTAATTAGTAATGACTAGTCATCAACCCGTGCAGGCGCACGGGCTAGTCTTTATAAATTTTCTACAATATTATTTTCAAGATTTAACATATTATAATTTATATTTTCTTAACAAATAATGTGAGTTGGTGTATATCCGCATATCAATTCAAGAAGTAAAGACGGTTTCATTTTTAATTCAATGCAGTGCACTAAAGATTTCATGTAGTATCAAATTGGAATACAATGCTCCCTGATCTTTTTTAGATCTGAAACAATATCCACTTATTTATATATTTTCCAAATATTATAAATTAAGATCAAGGTTTGATACAAAAAGAGGTAAATTTGTTGGGCACCAATGTTGTTATCTTGTACCTTTGATTTTCAAGGCTGGTAACTTTTCTAGTCCTATTTTCATGGCGATTAACCCCCCCTCCCACTAGTAGAAAAAGGGTCAAATGTGCGACACATTAGTCCCGGTTTGTAACAGAACCGGCACTAATGTGTCCATTAGTGCCGGTTCCAACGGCTAGATGGGAGGAGCTCTTTAGTACCGGTTCGTGGCGAACCTTTAGCACCGGTTCGTGGCACGAACCGGTACTAATGAGAGTGGTGGCAGGATGTTGTCAGAGTGAGGCCCCTCCAGCACCTTTACTACCGGTTCGTGCCACGAACCGGTACTAAAGGTCGTCCTATATAAACGCTTCGCCCACCAGCACTTTGTTCTTCCCCCTTTCCCCTCTCCCTCTCCTCTGTTCTTCCCTTCGTCCTCTCGAGTTCATCACAAAATTTGCCACAAATTTGTCAAGATTTGCAGGCCCCCATCCATTCAAATGATCACAAAGGTTAGCAACTTTGTCCTTTCATCTCTCATTGCTAGATTAGCTTTTGCATTGGTTTATATAGTGATTAATTGTGGGTTTTAGTAATTTGGGAGGAATTATATGTGGTAGTATTTGATTTATATGCAAATTGAGGTCAAAATAACACTTCGTTTGCAATATGTAGGTGTGGTTTACTTAGTGCCTTCTAAATCTCCGTCGTAACCACCGTCGATCGCCCGCACCGTCCCGTCGCCGGCACCACCTTGTGGTGAGCCTCTTGTTCATGAAATTTTATATAAAACAATGATGTTTGTGTGATTTGGATATATAGTTACTCGTATAATTATCTTACCCGTACGTTGTTTGTTATACATAGTGCCATGGTTTTGATATCCGTCCCCGTCGGCCCTCGCCCTTGTTATGATTCGGATGTGGTATATTCTCTTTTAAAACTATTTGTTGCATTTCGTGTTTATGACAAATTATGTCCATCAAGCTGACATAGATATTTGTATGTAGGAGGTAGTTGAACCAGAAATTCCAACCGACCCTGTTGTCGAGAGGTTAAATTTAGCTGAAAGAGAAAACGAGGATTTGAAAGAAAAATTGAAAAGAATTGAGGGGGAGAAGATGGAATTGGAGTTGCATGTTGCCGATGTCGTCGATGATCACAAGATTAAGATGGAAAAAATGCGCTTGAAGATTAGAAAGATTAGAAAATATGTCATTCATAGTGAGGCTTGGTATCATTATGCTGTTGGATCAATTGTTACCTTAGTTGCGATCTTGATCGCATTTGTTGTTGCATTTAAATTCTTTAGCTAGAGAGTTATTTGTTTGTTGCATTTAAGTGTTGTATGAACTTTATGTATTGTATTAATTTGGTGTTTTCGGTGCTGTGTATTGAAGATGAGCCGGCAATGGATGTACGATGACCGATGCTCTCCCGAGTTCATTAATGGCGTGCATACTTTTCTGCTTGCGGCTGAGGCAAACAAGCGGGCGGATAGTTTTATGCCTTGTCCATGTGCTGGCTGTAAGAATGGTCACAATTACTCTACGTCAAGAACTATTCACGTCCACCTGTTTGAGTCCGGTTTCATGCCCCACTATAATGTTTGGACCAAGCATGAAGAAAGAGGGGTTATGATGGAAGACAATGAAGAAGAAGAGGACGACGACAGCTATCCTGGCCATGGGTTCCCTGAATACGATGATACAACAATGAAGGAAGAAGCTGAGCCAGTAATGCGGGAAGAAGCTGAGCCGGCAATGCGGGAAGAAGCTGAAGAAGAGGCATCGGATGAGCCCGTTGATGATCTAGGTCGGGCTATTGCCGATGCAAAGAGAAACTGCGCAAGTGATTTGGAGAAGAAGAAGTTGTAGCGCATGTTAGAGGATCACAAAAAAAATTTGTACCCGAATTGCGTAGGTGACAAGAAAAAGCTGGGCACCACACTGGAATTGCTACAATGGAAGGCAGAGAATGGTGTATCTGGCAAGGGATTTGGAAAGTTGCTGGTAATGATAAAGAATATGTTTCCAAAGGACAACGAATTGCCCGAGAGTACGTACAAAACAAAGAAGGCTCTCTGCCCTCTAGGGTTAGAGGTGCAGAAGATACATGCATGCCCTAATGATTGCATCCTCTACCGTGGTGAGTACGAGGATTTGAACGCTTGCCCGGTATGCGGTGCATTGCGCTATAAGATCAGCCGCGATGACCCTGGTGATGTCGAGGGCGAGCGCCCCAGGAAGAAGATTCCTGCCAAGGTGATGTGGTATGCTCCTATAATACCACGGTTGAAACGTTTGTTCCAAAACAAAGAGCATGCCAAGGCGATGCGATGGCACAGAGAAGACCGTAAGAAAGACGGAAAGTTGAGAGGACCCGCTGACGGGTCGCAGTGGAGAAAAATCGAAAGAAAGTACGGGGAGGAGTTTGCAGATGACGCAAGGAACGTCTGGTTTGGTATAAGCGCAGATGGCATTAATCCTTTTGGGGAGCAGAGCAGCAACCATAGCACCTGACTTGTGACTCTATGTTTGTATAACCTTCCTCCTTGGTTGTGCATGAAGCGGAAGTTCATTATGATGCCAGTGCTCATCCAAGGTCCTAAGCAACCCGGCAACGACATTAATGTGTACCTAAGGCCATTAGTTGAAGAACTCTTACAACTGTGGAATGGAACAGGTGTACGTGTGTGGGATGAGCACATGGGGGAAGAATTTGACCTAAAGGCGTTGTTGTTCGTGACCATCATGTTGGAAATATGCCCTAGAGGCAATAATAAAATGGTTATTATTATATTTCCTTGTTCATGATAATTGTCTATTGTTCATGCTATAATTGTGTTATCCGGAAATCATAATACATGTGTGAATACATAGACCATGACATGTCCCTAGTGAGCCTCTAGTTGACTAGCTCGTTGATCAATAGATGGTTACGGTTTCCTGACCATGGACATTGGATGTCATTGATAACGGGATCACATCATCAGGAGAATGATGTGATGGATAAGACCCAATCCTAAGCATAGCACAAGATCGTGTAGTTCGTCTGCTAGAGCTTTTCTGAATGTCAAGTATCATTTCCTTAGACCATGAGATTGTGCAACTCCCGGATACCGTACGAGTGCTTTGGGTGTACCAAACGTCACAATGTAACTGGGTGACTATAAAGGTGCACTACAGGTATCTCCGAAAGTGTCTGTTGGGTTGGCATGAATCGAGACTGGGATTTGTCACTCCATATGACGGAGAGGTATCTCTGGGCCCACTCGGTAATGCATCATCATAATGAGCTCAGTGTGACTAAGTAGTTGGTCATGGGATCATGCATTACGGCACAAGTAAAGTGATGAAGGAAATATGCCCTAGAGGCAATAATAATGTTATTATTTTATTTCCTTATATCATGATAAATGTTTATTATTCATGCTAGAATTTTATTATCCGGAAACATAATACTTGTGTGAATACATAGACAAACTAAACGTCACTAGTATGCCTCTACTTGACTAGCTCGTTAATCAAAGATGGTTATGTTTCCTAACCATAGACATGTGTTGTCATTTGATTAACGGGATCACATTATTAGGAGAATGATGTGATTGACATGACCCATTCCATTAGCTTAGCACCCGATCGTTTAGTATGTTGCTATTGTTTTCTTCATGACTTATACATGTTCCTATGAATTTGAGATTATGCAACTCCCGTTTGCCGGAGGAACACTTTGTGTGCTACCAAACGTCACAACGTAACTGGGTGATTATAAAGGAGCTCTACAGGTGTCTCCAAAGGTAAATGTTGGGTTGGCGTATTTCGAGATTAGGATTTGTCACTCCGATTGTCGGAGAGGTATCTCTGGGCCCTCTCGGTAATGCACATCACATAAGCCTTGCAAGCATTGCAACTAATGAGTTAGTTGCGAGATGATGTATTACGAAACGAGTAAAGAGACTTGCCGGTAACGAGATTGAACTAGGTATTGAGATACCGACGATCGAATCCCGGGCAAGTAACATACCGATGACAAAGGGAACAACGTATGTTGTTATGCGGTCTAACCGATAAAGATCTTCTTAGAATATGTAGGAGCCAATATGAGCATCCAGGTTCCGCTATTGGTTATTGACAGGAGACGTGTCTCGGTCATGTCTACATTGTTCTCGAACCCGTAGGGTCCGCACGCTTAAGGTTTCGATGACAGTTATATTATGAGTTTATGAGTTTTGATGTACCGAAGTTAGTTCGGAGTCCCGAATGTGATCACGGACATAACAAGGAGTCTCGAAATGCTCCGAGACATAAAGATTTATATATTGGACGGCTATATTCGGACACCAGAAGTGTTCCAGGTGATTTCGGAGAAACCAGAGAGCCGGAGGGTTACCAGACCCTCCCGGGAAGTAATGGGCCATATGGGCCTTAGTGGAGAGAGAGGGGCATGCCAGGGTGGCCGCGCCTCCTCCCTCCCCCCTGGTCCGAATTGGGACTAGGAGAGGGGGGCCGCGCCCCCCATTCCTTCTCCCTCCCCACTTCCTTCCCCCTCCTGTAGGAGTCCTACTCCTACTAGGAGGAGGACTCCTCCTTGGCGCGCCATAGGGCCGGCCGGCCTCCTCCCCTTGCTCCTTTATATACAGGGGCAGGGGGCACCCCTAGACACACAAGTTGATCCACGTGATCGTTTTCTTAGCCGTGTGTGGTACCCCCTTCCACCATAATCCTCGATAATATTTTAGTGGTGCTTAGGCGAAGCCCTGCGATAGTTGAACATCAAGAATCGTCACCACGCGTCGTGCTGACGGAACTCTCCCCAACACTGCTGGATTGGAGTCCGGGGATCATCGAGCTGAACGTGTGGCTAGAACTCGGAGGTGCCGTACGTTCGGTGCTTGGATCGTCGATCAGGAAGACATACAACTACTTCCTCTATTGTGTCAACACTTTCCGTTGCCCGTTTACAAGGGGTACTAGACAACACTCTTCCCTCTCGTTGCTATGCATCACCATGATCTTGCGTGTGCGTAGGAAAATTTTGAAATTACTACGTTCCCCAACAGTGGCATCCGAGCCTAGGTTTTATGTGTTGATGTTATATGCACGAGTAGAACACAAGTGAGTTGTGGGCGATATAAGTCATACTGCTTACCAGCATGTCATACTTTGGTTCGGCGGTATTGTTGGACGAAGCGGCCCGGACCGACATTACGCGTACGCTTACGCGAGACCGGTTCTCCCGACGTGCTTTGCACAAAGGTGGCTAGCGGGTCAGTTTCTCCAACTTTAGTTGAACCGAGTGTGGCTACGCCCGGTCCTTGCGAAGGTTAAAACAGCACCAACTTGACAAACTATTGTTGTGGTTTTGATGCGTAGGTAAGATTGGTTCTTGCTTAAGCCCGTAGCAGCCACGTAAAACTTGCAACAACAAAGTAGAGGACTGTCTAACTTGTTTTTGCAGGGCATGTTGTGATGTGATATGGTCAAGACATGATGCTAAATTTTATTGTATGAGATGATCATGTTTTGTAACCGAGTTATCGGCAACTGGCAGGAGCCATATGGTTGTCGCTTTATTGTATGCAATGCAATCGTGTAATGCTTTACTTTATCACTAAGAGGTAGCGATAGTCGTGGAAGCATAAGATTGGCGAGACAACAACGATGCTACGATGGTGATCAAGGTGTCGCGCCGGTGACGATGGTGATCATGACGATGCTTCGAAGATGGAGATCACAAGCACAAGATGATGATGGCCATATCATATCACTTATATTGATTGCATGTGATGTTTATCTTTTATGCATCTTATCTTGCTTTGATTGACGGTAGCATTTTAAGATGATCTCTCACTAATTATCAAGAAGTGTTCTCCCTGAGTATGCACCATTGCGAAAGTTCTTCGTGCTGAGACACCACGTGATGATCGGGTGTGATAGGCTCTACGTTCAAATACAACGGGTGCAAAACAGTTGCACACGCGGAATACTCAGGTTATACTTGACGAGCCAAGCATATACAGATATGGCCTCGGAACACGGAGACCGAAAGGTCGAGCGTGAATCATATAGTAGATATGATCAACATAGTGATGTTCACCAATGAAACTACTCCATCTCACGTGATGATCGGACATGGTTTAGTTGATTTGGATCACGTAATCACTTAGAGGATTAGAGGGATGTCTATCTAAGTGGGAGTTCTTTAGTAATATGATTAATTGAACCTAAATTTATCATGAACTTAGTACCTGATAGTATCTTGCTTGTTTATGTTTGATTGTAGATAGATGGCCCGTGTGTTGTTCCGTTGAATTTTAATGCGTTCCTTGAGAAAGCAAAGTTGAAAGATGATGGTAGCAATTACACGGACTGGGTCCGTAACTTGAGGATTATCCTCATTGCTGCACAGAAGAATTACGTCCTGGAAGCACCGCTGGGTGCCAGGCCTGCTGCTGGAGCAACACCAGATGTTATGAACGTCTGGCAGAGCAAAGCTGATGACTACTCGATAGTTCAGTGTGCCATGCTTTACGGCTTAGAATCGGGACTTCAACGACGTTTTGAACATCATGGAGCATATGAGATGTTCCAGGAGTTGAAGTTAATATTTCAAGCAAATGCCCGGATTGAGAGATATGAAGTCTCCAATAAGTTCTATAGCTGCAAGATGGAGGAGAACAGTTCTGTCAGTGAGCATATACTCAAAATGTCTGGGTATAATAATCACTTGATTCAATTGGGAGTTAATCTTCCAGATGATTGCGTCATTGATAGAATTCTCCAATCACTGCCACCAAGCTACAAGAGCTTCGTGATGAACTATAATATGCAAGGGATGAATAAGACTATTCCCGAGCTCTTCGCAATGCTGAAAGCTGCGGAGGTAGAAATCAAGAAGGAGCATCAAGTGTTGATGGTCAACAAGACCACTAGTTTCAAGAAAAAGGGCAAAGGGAAGAAGAAGGGGAACTTCAAAAAGAACAGCAAGCAAGTTGCTACTCAAGAGAAGAAACCCAAACCTGGACCTAAGCCTGAAACTGAGTGCTTCTACTGCAAGCAGACTGGTCACTGGAAGCGGAACTGCCCCAAGTATTTGGCGGATAAGAAGGATGGCAAGGTGAACAAAGGTATATGTGATATACATGTTATTGATGTGTACCTTACTAATGCTCGCAGTAGCACCTGGGTATTTGATACTGGTTCTGTTGCTAATATTTGCAACTCGAAACAGGGACTACGGAATTAAGCGAAGATTGGCTAAGGACGAGGTGATGATGCGCGTGGGAAATGGTTCCAAAGTCGATGTGATCGCGGTCGGCACGCTACCTCTACATCTACCTTCGGGATTAGTATTAGACCTAAATAATTGTTATTTGGTGCCAGCGTTAAGCATGAACATTATATCTGGATCTTGTTTGATGCGAGACGGTTATTCATTTAAATCAGAGAATAATGGTTGTTCTATTTATATGAGTAATATCTTTTATGGTCATGCACCCTTGAAGAGTGGTCTATTCTTATTAAATCTCGATAGTAGTGACACACATATTCATAATGTTGAAGCCAAAAGATGCAGAGTTGATAATGATAGTGCAACTTATTTGTGGCACTACCGTTTGGGTCATATCGGTGTAAAGCGCATGAAGAAACTCCATACTGATGGACTTTTGGAACCACTTGATTATGAATCACTTGGTACTTGCGAACCGTGCCTCCCTTATGGGTAAGATGACAAAAACACCGTTCTCCGGTACTATGGAGAGAGCAACAGATTTGTTGGAAATCATACATACAGATGTATGTGGTCCGATGAATGTTGAGGCTCGTGGCGGATATCGTTATTTTCTCACCTTCACAGATGACTTAAGCAGATATGGGTATATCTACTTAATGAAACATAAGTCTGAAACATTTGAAAAGTTCAAAGAATTTCAGAGTGAAGTTGAAAATCATCGTAACAAGAAAATAAAATTCCTACGATCTGATCGTGGAGGAGAATATTTGAGTTACGAGTTTGGTGTACATTTGAAACAATGCGGAATAGTTTCGCAACTCACGCCACCCGGAACACCACAGCGTAATGGTGTGTCCGAACGTCGTAATCGTACTTTACTAGATATGGTGCGATCTATGATGTCTCTTACTGATTTACCGCTATCGTTTTGGGGTTATGCTCTAGAGACGGCCGCATTCACGTTAAATAGGGCACCATCAAAATCCGTTGAGACGACGCCTTATGAACTATGGTTTGGCAAGAAACCAAAGTTGTCGTTTCTGAAAGTTTGGGGTTGCGATGCTTATGTGAAAAAGCTTCAACCTGATAAGCTCGAACCCAAATCGGAGAAATGTGTCTTCATAGGATATCCAAAGGAAACTATGGATACACTTCTATCACAGATCCATATGTGATGTCTACTACGCAACCTTCTTCTTGTAGACGTTGTTGGGCCTGCAAGTGCACGGGTTTGTAGGACAGTAGCAAATTTCCCTCAAGTGGATGACCTAAGGTTTATCAATCCGTAGGAGGCGTAGGATGAAGATGGTCTCTCTCAAGCAACCCTGCAACCAAATAACAAAGAGTCTCTTGTGTCCCCAACACACCCAATACAATGGTAAATCGTATAGGTGCACTAGTTCGGCGAAGAGATGGTGATACAAGTGTAAAATAGATAGTAGATATAGGTTTTTGTAAACTGAAAATATAAAAACAGCAAGGTAGCGAGTGGTAAAAGTGAGCGTAAACGGTATTGCAATGATAGGAAACAAGGCCTAGGGTTCATACTTTCACTAGTGCAAGTTCTCTCAACAATAATAACATAGATAGATCATATAACGAGCCCTCTACATGCAACAAAGAGTCACTCCGAAGCCACTAATAGCGGAGAACAAACGTAGAGATTATGGTAGGGTACGAAACCACCTCAAAGTTATTCTTTCAAATCAATCCGTTGGGCTATTCCTATAGTGTCACAAACAACCCTAGAGTTTTTACTAGAATAACACCTTAAGATACAAATCAACCAAAACCCTAATGTCACCTAGATACTCCATTGTCACCTCAAGTATCCGTGGGCATGATTATACGATATGCATCACACAATCTCAGATTTATCCAACCAACATAAAAGTACTTCAAATAGTGCCCCAAAGTTTCTACCGGAGAATCAAGAATGTGTGCCAACCCCTATGCATAGGTTCATGGGCGGAACCCGCAAGTTGGTCACCAAAACATACATCAAGTGGCACGTGATATCCCATTGTCACCACAGATAAGCACGGCAAGACATACATCAAGTGTTCATAAAAGACTCAATCCGATAAGATAACTTCAAAGGGGAAACTCAATTCATCACAAGAGAGTAGAGGGGGAGAAGAAACATAAGATCCAACTACAATAGCAAAGCTCGAGATACATCAAGATCGTGCCATAGATGGAACACGAGAGAGAACACGAGAGAGAGAGAGAGATCAAACACATAGCTACTGGTACATACCCTCAGCCTCGAGGGTGAACTACTCCCTCCTCGTCATGGATAGCGCCGGGATGATGAAGATGGCCACCGGAGATGGATCCCCCCTCCGGCAGGGTACCGGAAAGGGGTTCCGATTGGTTTTTCATGGTTCTTGAGGCTTGCGGCGGCGGAACTCCCGATCTATCTTCTGTTTTGGAAGTTTTAGGGTACGACGGTATATATGGGTGAAAGGAGTACGTCGGTGGAGCTACGGGGGCCCCACGAGGCAGGGGGCGCGCCCAGGGGGGAGGGCGCGCCCCCACCCTCGTGAGCACCTCCCGTATCTTCTGACGTGGGGTCCAAGTCCATCAGGTGGGTTTCCTTCCAAAAATAACTTCTCCAGTTGATTTCGGTCCGTTTTGTCTCCGTCTGATATTCCTTTTCCTCGAAACACTGAAATAGGCATAAAACAACAAATCTGGGCTGGGCCTCCGGTTAATAGGTTAGTCCCAAAAATAATATAAAAGTGGAAAATAAAGCCCAATATTGCCTAAAATAGTAGATAATATAGCATGGAGCAATCAAAAATTATAGATACGTTGGAGACGTATCAAGCATCCCCAAGCTTAATTCCTGCTCGTCCTCGAGTAGGTAAATGATAAAAAAGATAATTTTTGATGTGGAATGCTAGTTGGCATAATTTCATTGCAATTCTTCTTATTTGTGATATGAATATTCAGATCCGAAAGATTCAAGACAAAAGTTCATATTGACATAAAAGTAATAATACTTCAAGCATACTAACAAAGCAATCATGTCTTCTCAAAATAACATGGCCAAAGAAAGTTATCCCTACAAAATCATATAGTCTGGCTATGCTCCATCTTCCCCACACAAAATATTTAAATCATGCACAACCCCGATGACAAGCCAAGCAATTGTTTCATACTTTAACATTTTCAAAACTTTTTCAATCTTCACGCAATACATGAGCGTGAGCCATGGATATAACACTATATGTGGAATAGAATGGTGGTTGTGGAGAAGACAAAAAGAGGGAAGATAGTCTCACATCAACTAGGCGTATCAACGGGCTATGAAGATGCCCATCAATAGATATCAATGTGAGTGAGTAGGGATTGCCATGCAACGGATGCACTAGAGCTATAAGTATGTGAAAGCTCAACAAAAGAAACTAAGTGGGTGTGCATCCAACTCGCTTGCTCAAGAAGACCTAGGGCATTTTGAGGAAGCCCATCATTGGAATATACAAGCCAAGTTCTATAATAAAAAATTCCCACTAGTATATGAAAGTGACAAAATGAGAGACTCTCTATCATGAAGATCATGGTGCTACTTTGAAGCACAAGTGTGGTAAAAGGATAGTAGCATTGTCCCTTCTCTCCTTTTCTCTCATTTTTTTTATTTTTTTTATTTTTTTTTGTTTGGGCCTTTTCTCTCTTTTTTATGGCCTCTTTTTTTCTCTTTTTTATTTTTCGTCCGGAGTCTCATCCCGACTTGTGGGGGAATCATAGTCTCCATCATCCTTTCCTCACTTGGGACAATGCTCTAATAATGATGATCATCACACTTTTATTTTTCTTACAACTCAACAATTACAACTCGATACTTAGAACAAAATATGACTCTATATGAATGCCTCCGGCGGTGTACCGGGATATGCAATGACTCATGAGTGACATGTATGAAAGAATTATGAACGGTGGCTTTGCCACAAATACGATGTCAACTACATGATCATGCTAGCAATATGACAATGATGGAGCGTGTCATAATAAACGGAACGGTGGAAAGTTGCATGGAAATATATCTCGGAATGGCTATGGAAATGCCATAATAGGTAGGTATGGTGGCTGTTTTGAGGAAGGTATATGGTGGGTGTATGATACCGGCAAAAGGTGCGCGGTATTAGAGAGGCTAGCAATAGTGGAAGGATGGGAAAAAGTGCGTATAATCCATGGACTCAACATTAGTCATAAAGAACTCATATACTTATTGCAAAAATCTACAAGTTATCAAAGCAAAGTATTGTTGGAAATATGCCCTAGAGGCAATAATAAATTAGTTATTATTATATTTCCTTGTTCATGATAATCGTTTATTATCCATACTATAATTGTATTGATAGGAAACTCAGATACATGTGTGGATACATAGACAACACCATGTCCCTAGTAAGCCTCTAGTTGACTAGCTCGTTGATCAATAGATGGTTACGGTTTCCTGACCATGGACATTGGATGTCATTGATAACGGGATCACATCATTAGGAGAATGATGTGATGGACAAGACCCAATCCTAAGCATAGCACTAGATCGTGTAGTTCGTATGCTATAGCTTTTATAATGTCAAGTATCATTTCCTTAGACCATGAGATTGTGCAACTCCCGGATACCGTAGGAGTGCTTTGGGTGTGCCAAACGTCACAACGTAACTGGGTGGCTATAAAGGTACACTACAGGTATCTCCGAAAGTGTCTGTTGGGTTGGCACGAATTGAAACTGGGATTTGTCACTCCGTGTAAACGGAGAGGTATCTCTGGGCCCACTCGGTAGGACATCATCATAATGTGCACAATGTGATCAAGGAGTTGATCACGGGATGATGTGTTACGGAACGAGTAAAGAGACTTGCCGGTAACGAGATTGAACAAGGTATCGGGATACCGACGATCGAATCTCGGGCAAGTACAATACCGCTAGACAAAGGGAATTGTATACGGGATTGATTAAGTCCTCGACATCGTGGTTCATCCGATGAGATCATCGTGGAACATGTGGGAACCAACATGGGTATCCAGATCCCGCTGTTGGTTATTGACCGGAGAACGTCTCGGTCATGTCTGCATGTCTCCCGAACCCGTAGGGTCTACACACTTAAGGTTCGGTGACGCTAGGGTTATAGAGATATTAGTATGCGGTAACCCTAAAGTTGTTCGGAGTCCCGGATGAGATCCCGGACGTCACGAGGAGTTCCGGAATGGTCCGGAGGTAAAGAATTATATATAGGAAGTGCTATTTCGGCCATCGGGACAAGTTTCGGGGTCACCGGTATTGTACCGGGACCACCGGAAGGGTCCCGGGGGTCCACCGGGTGGGGCCACCTGCCCCGGGGGGGCACATGGGATGTTGGGGGTGCGCCTTGGCCTATATGGGCCAAGGGCACCAGCCCCAAGAGGCCCATGCGCCAAGAGAAGAGGAAAAGGGGAGAGTCCTAAAGGGGGAAGGCACCTCCGAGGTGCCTTGGGGAGGATGGACTCCTCCCCCCCCCTTGGCCGCACCCTTCCTTGGAGGAAGGGGCAAGGGCTGCGCCTCCCCCCTCTCCCTTGGCCCTATATATAGTGGGGAAAAGGAGGAGCAACCATACCTAAGGCCTGGCGCCTCCCTCTCCCTCCCGTGACACATCTCCCTCCTCCCGCAGCGCTTAGCGAAGCCCTGTTGGAATCCCGCTACTTCCACCACCACGCCGTCGTGTTGTTGGATCTCCATCAACCTCTCCTTTCCCCTTGCTGGATCAAGAAGGAGGAGACGTCGCTGCTCCGTACGTGTGTTGAACGCGGAGGTGCCGTCCGTTCGGCGCTAGGATCATCGGTGATTTGAATCACGACGAGTACGACTCCATCAACCCCGTTCTCTTGAACGCTTCCGCGCGCGATCTACAAGGGTATGTAGATCCAATCCTCCCTCGTTGCTAGATGACTTCATAGATTGATCTTGGTGACACGTAGTAAAATTTTGAATTTATGCTACGTTACCCAACAAGTATTACGCGCATGCTCCTAGGGGGATAGATTGGTAGGAAAAGACCATCGCTCGTCCCCGACCGCCACTCATAAGGAAGACAATCACTAAATAAATCATGCTCCGAGTTCATCACATAACGGTTCACCATACGTGCATGCTACGGGAATCACAAACTTCAACACATGTATTCTTTAAATTCACAACTACTCAACTAGCATGACTCTAATATTATCACCTCCATATCTCAAAACAATTATCAAGCATCAAACTTATCTTAGTATTCAACACACTCAAAAAGAAAGTTTCACATATCTTGAATACCAAGTATATTAACATTAAGCGAATTACCATGCTATTAATGACTCTCAAAATAATCTATGTGAAACATGAGAGTTCATCTATTTCTTAAAAATAAAACTACCACCATGCTCTAAAAGGTATAAGTGAAGCACTAGAGCAAACAACAAACTACTCCAAAAGATATAAGTGAAGATCAATGAGTAGTCGACTAATTATGTAACTATGTGAAGACTCTCCCATTTAATAATTTCAGATCTTGGTATTGTATCCAAACAGCAAGCAAAACAAAATAAAATGACATGACGCTCCAAGCAAAACACATATCATGTGGTGAATAAAAATATAGCTCCAAGTAAAGTTACCGATGAACGAAGACGAAAGAGGGGATGCCTTCCGGGGCATCCCCAAGCTTAGGCTCTTGGTTGTCCTTGAATATTACCTTGGGGTGCCTTGGGCATCCCCAAGATTAGGCTCTTGCCACTCCTTATTCCATAGTCCATCGAATCTTTACCCAAAACTTGAAAACTTCACAACACAAAACTTAACAGAAAACTCGTAAGCTCCGTTAGTATAAGAAAATAAATCACCACTTCAAGGTACTGTAATGAACTCATTATTTATTTATATTGGTGTTATACCTACTGTATTCCAACTTCTCTATGGTTTATAAACTATTTTACTAGCCATAGATTCATCAAAATAAGTAAACAACACATGAAAAACAGAATCTGTCAAAAACAGAACAGTCTGTAGTAATCTGGATCAAACGTATACTTCTGGAACTCATAAAATTCTCAAATAAATTTCTGGACCTGAGTAATTTATCTATTAATCATCTGAAAAAAGAATTAACTAAATAGCACTCCAAATAAAAATGGCAGCAATTCTGGTGAGCGCTAAAGTTTCTGTTTTTTACAGCATGATCGCAAAGACTTTCCCCAAGTCTTCCCAACGGTTCTACTTGGCACAAACACTAATTAAACACATAAAACCACATCTAAACAGAGGCTAGATGGATTATTTATTATTAAACAGGAACAAAAAGCAAGGAGCTAAAATAAAATTGGGTTGCCTCCCAACAAGCGCTATCGTTTAACGCCCCTAGCTAGGCATGATGATTTCAATGATGCTCACATAAAAGATAAGAATTGAAACATAAAGAGAGCATCATAAAGAATATGACTAGCACATTTAAGTCTAACATACTTCCTATTCATAGGGATTTTGTGAGCAAACAACTTATGGGAACAAGAATCAACTTGCATAGGAAGGTAAAACAAGCATAACTTCAAAACTTTAAGCACATATAGAGGAAACTTGATATTATTGCAACTCCTACAAGCATATATTCCTCCCTCATAATAATTTTCAGTAGCATCATGAATGAATTCAACAATATAACCAGAACCTAAAGCATTCTTTTCATGATCTACAAGCATAGAAAATTTACTACTCTCCACATAAGCAAGATTCTTCTCATGAATAATAGTGGGAGTATCATAAGAGACTCGAATACTATAAATTGCTTCCACATTAAAAGAGTAATGTTCAGAGAAGGGGTAATCATAATCATGACAAGTTTTATAAATATAATCACTACTTTTTATAGCATAAGTATCATCACAATAATCATCATAAGTAGGAGGCATGCTATCATCATTATAAACTTGCACATCAAAACTTGGGAGACTAAAAATATCATCTTCATTAAGCGTAGCATCCCCAAGCTTGGGACAAACATTAATTGCAGCAAATATATTCTCAAAAACATCATCTTCATCAAACATAACATCCCCGAGCTTGGGCCTTTTCATATTATAAGCATAATCACTATCATCATTAATAGTATGGATAGCACCAATAGTATAGCAATTATCATATTCTTCCAAGCAAGTGCCAAAAAGATTTTCAAGATCATAAGAAGTATCATTATCTTCCACAATTATATTTTCACGAGGCACAATAGTAATAGGAGCAACATTATTTGGGAGAGATACCTTTTTACCTCTCTTCCTTTTTCTTTTCTTCTTCTTCACCACATCATGCGTGGGTTCAATCCTCTTTTTGGAGCTCCTTATTAATGAGATTGGTTGAATAGAGGGCTCCTCTTCATTACCTGATTCATCATAAGAAATAATAGGAGAATATTGGGAAGTCTCTTCCCTTTCGTTAGCATTCTCTTCATCTTCTATTTGTTTTCTTTTCTTTATGTAATTGGCAATATAAGGATTTTCAATGCAATTGACCGCGCAATACATATAAATTTCCTCTAGATCAAAATGAAGAACTTTATCAAGGGCAAATTTTGGGATATCCTTAGTTCTACGTTTAATTTCTTCATAACCCTAGAGCAAACTAAGTTCATTATAATGTGCAAGGGAAATCAAGTCATCACAATTTTTGGACATGATACGCTCATGAAACAATTTGCATTGGGTACTAAAATGATCACATTCATTGCAAAGTTCACAAGTAGGGCTAAGAAAAGATAAATTTTCAGAACATTCATCTAGCTCTTCTTGCAACAATTTGGTTTCTAAGTACTTATGCCTCTTGCAATATCTATCTTCCCTATTTGGTGTGTACTTGCAAACCCAGTCTTCTCCATAAAAATTGACATGTTTATAGGAGGCATTTGCATCATAACTAGTGCAATCATCATTAGCATCATGGATATTCAAAGAATTCGTACTAACAACATTGCAATCATGCTCATCATTCAAATATTTAGTGCCAAACATTTTAGAGATCTCTTCTTCTAGCACTTGAGCACAATTATCCTTTCCATCATACTCACGAAAGATATTAAAAAGATGAAGCGTATGAGACAAACTCAATTCCATTTTTTTTGTAGTTTTATTTTATAAACTAAACTAGTGATAAAACAAGAAACTAAAAGACTCGATTGCAAGATCTAAAGATATACCTTCAAGTGCTGACCTCCCCGGCAACGGCGCTAGAAAAGAGCTTGATGTCTACTACGCAACCTTCTTCTTGTAGACGTTGTTGGGCCTGCAAGTGCACAGGTTTGTAGGACAGTAGCAAATTTCCCTCAAGTGGATGACCTAAGGTTTATCAATCCGTAGGAGGCGTAGGATGAAGATGGTCTCTCTCAAGCAACCCTGCAACCAAATAACAAAGAGTCTCTTGTGTCCCCAACACACCCAATACAATGGTAAATTGTATAGGTGCACTAGTTCGGCGAAGAGATGGTGATACAAGTGCAAAATAGATAGTAGATATAGGTTTTTGTAAACTGAAAATATAAAAACAGCAAGGTAGCGAGTGGTAAAAGTGAGCGTAAACGGTATTGCAATGATAGGAAACAAGGCCTAGGGTTCATACTTTCACTAGTGCAAGTTCTCTCAACAATAATAACATAGATAGATCATATAACGAGCCCTCTACATGCAACAAAGAGTCACTCCGAAGCCACTAATAGCGGAGAACAAACGTAGAGATTATGGTAGGGTACGAAACCACCTCAAAGTTATTCTTTCAATTCAATCCGTTGGGCTATTCCTATAAGTGTCACAAACAACCCTAGAGTTTTTACTAGAATAACACCTTAAGATACAAATCAACCAAAACCCTAATGTCACCTAGATACTCCATTGTCACCTCAAGTATCCATGGGCATGATTATACGATATGCATCACACAATCTCAGATTTATCCAACCAACATAAAAGTACTTCAAATAGTGCCCCAAAGATTCTACCGGAGAATCAAGAACGTGTGCCAACCCCTATGCATAGGTTCATGGGCGGAACCCGCAAGTTGGTCACCAAAACATACATCAAGTGGCACGTGATATCCCATTGTCACCACAGATAAGCACGGCAAGACATACATCAAGTGTTCATAAAAGACTCAATCCGATAAGATAACTTCAAAGGGGAAACTCAATTCATCACAAGAGAGTAGAGGGGGAGAAGAAACATAAGATCCAAATACAATAGCAAAGCTTGAGATACATCAAGATCGTGCCATAGATGGGACACGAGAGAGAACACGAGAGAGAGAGAGAGATCAAACACATAGCTACTGGTACATACCCTCAGCCCCGAGGGTGAACTACTCCCTCCTTGTCATGGATAGCGCCGGGATGATGAAGATGGCCACCGGAGATGGATCCCCCCTCCGGCAGGGTACCGGAAAGGGGTTCCGATTGGTTTTTCGTGGTTCTGGAGGCTTGCGGCGGCGGAACTCCCAATCTATCTTCTGTTTTGGAAGTTTTAGGGCACGACGGTATATATGGGTGAAAGGAGTACGTCGGTGGAGCTACGGGGGCCCCACGAGGCAGGGGGGGCGCGCCCAGGGGGGAGGGCGCGCCCCCACCCTCGTGAGCACCTCCCGTATCTTCTGACATGGGGTCCAAGTCCATCAGGTGGGTTTCCTTCCAAAAATAACTTCTCCAGTTGATTTCGCCGTTTTGACTTCGTCTGATATTCCTTTTCCTCGAAACACTGAAATAGGCATAAAACAGCAAATCTGGGCTGGGCCTCCGGTTAAGAGATTAGTCCCAAAAATAATATAAAAGTGGAAAATAAAGCCAAATATTGCCTAAAATAGTAGATAATATAGCATGGAGCAATCAAAAATTATAGATACGTTGGAGACGTATCAGAAGGCAAGACTTTTGTTGCTAAATTCGGAAACTTTCTAGAGAAGGAGTTTCTCTCGAAAGAAGTGAGTGGGAGGAAAGTAGAACTTGATGAGGTAACTGTACCTGCTCCCTTATTGGAAAGTAGTATATCACAGAAACCAGTTTCTGTGACACCTACACCAATTAGTGAGGAAGCTCATGATGATGATCATGAAACTTCAGAACAAGATACTACTGAACCTCGTAGATCAACCAGAGTAAGATCCGCACTAGAGTGGTACGGTAATCCTGTTCTGGAAGTCATGCTACTAGATCATGATGAACCTACGAACTATGGAGAAGCGATGGTGAGCCCAGATTCCGCAAAATGGCTTGAAGCCATGAAATCTGAGATGGGATCCATGTATGAGAACAAAGTATGGACTTTGGTTGACATGCCCAATGATCGGCAAGCAATTGAGAATAAATGGATCTTCAAGAAAAAGACTGACGCTGACGGTAATGTTACTGTCTACAAAGCTCGACTTGTCGCAAAAGGTTTTCGACAAGTTCAAGGGATTGACTACGATGAGACCTTCTCACCCGTAGCGATGCTTAAGTCTGTCCGAATCATGTTAGCAATTGCCACATTTTATGATTATGAAATTTGGCAGATGGATGTCAAAACTGCATTCCTGAATGGATTTCTGGAAGAAGTTGTATATGATGCAGCCAGGTTTTGTTGATCCAAAGGGAGCTAACAAAGTGTGCAAGCTCCAGCGATCCATTTATGGACTGGTGCAAGCCTCTCGGAGTTGGAATAAACGCTTTGATAGTGTGATCAAAGCATTTGGTTTTGTACAGACTTTTGGAGAAGCCTGTATTTACAAGAAAGTGAGTGGGAGCTCTGTAGCATTTCTGATATTATATGTAGATGACATATTACTAATCGGAAATGATATAGAATTTCTGGATAGCATAAAGGGATACTTGAATAAGAGTTTTTCAATGACAGACCTCGGTGAAGCTGCTTACATATTGGGCATTAAGATCTATAAAGACAGATCAAGACGCTTAATTGGACTTTCACAAAGCACATACCTTGACAAAATTTTGAAGAAGTTCAAAATGGATCAAGCAAAGAAAGGATTCTTGTCTGTGCTACAAGGTGTGAAATTGAGTAAGACTCAATGCCCGACCAATGCAGAAGATAGAGAGAAAATGAAAGATGTTCCCTATGCTTCAGCCATAGGATCTATCATGTATGCAATGCTGTGTACCAGACCTGATGTGTGTCTTGCTATAAGTCTAGCAGGGAGGTACCAAAGTAATCCAGGAGTGGATCACTGGACAGCGGTCAAGAACATCCTGAAATACCTGAAAAGGACTAAGGATATGTTTCTCATATATGGAGGTGACAAAGAGCTCATCGTAAATGGTTACGTTGATGCAAGCTTTGACACTGATCCGGACGATTCTAAATCACAAACCGGATACGTGTTTACATTAAACGGTGGAGCTGTCAGGTGCAGTTCTAAACAAAGCGTTGTGGCGAGATCTACATGTGAAGAGGAGTACATAGCTGCTTCGGAAGCAGCAAACGAAGGAGTCTGGATGAAGGAGTTCATATCCGATCTAGGTGTCATACCTAGTGCATCGGGTCCAATGAAAATCTTTTGTGACAATACTGGTGCAATTGCCTTGGCAAAGGAATCCAGATTTCACAAGAGAACCAAGCACATCAAGAGACGCTTCAATTCCACCCGGGACCTAGTCCAGGTGGGAGACATAGAGATTTGCAAGATACACACGGATCTGAATGTTGCAGACCCGTTGACTAAGCCTCTTCCACGAGAAAAACATGATCAGCACCAAAGCTCCATGGGTGTTAGAATCATTACTGTGTAATCTAGATTATTGACTCTAGTGCAAGTGGGAGACTGAAGGAAATATGCCCTAGAGGCAATAATAATGTTATTATTTTATTTCCTTATATCATGATAAATGTTTATTATTCATGCTAGAATTGTATTATCCGGAAACATAATACTTGTGTGAATACATAGACAAACTAAACGTCACTAGTATGCCTCTACTTGACTAGCTCGTTAATCAAAGATGGTTATGTTTCCTAACCATAGACATGTGTTGTCATTTGATTAACGGGATCACATTATTAGGAGAATGATGTGTTTGACATGACCCATTCCATTATCTTAGCACCCGATCGCTTAGTATGTTGCTATTGTTTTCTTCATGACTTATACATGTTCCTATGATTATGAGATTATGCAACTCCCGTTTGCCGGAGGAACACTTTGTGTGCTACCAAACGTCACAACGTAACTGGGTGATTATAAAGGAGCTCTACAGGTGTCTCAAAAGGTACATGTTGGGTTGGCGTATTTCGAGATTAGGATTTGTCACTCCGATTATCGGAGAGGTACCTCTGGGCCCTCTCGGTAATGCACATCACATAAGCCTTGCAAGCATTGCAACTAATGAGTTAGTTGCGAGATGATGTATTATGAAACGAGTAAAGAGACTTGCCGATAACGAGATTGAACTAGGTATTGAGATACCGATGATCGAATCCCGGGCAAGTAACATACCGATGACAAAGGGAACAACGTATGTTGTTATGCGTTCTAACCGATAAAGATCTTCTTAGAATATGTAGGAGCCAATATGAGCATCCAGGTTCCGCTATTGGTTATTGACAGGAGACGTGTCTCGGTCATGTCTACATTGTTCTCGAACCCGTAGGGTCCGCACGCTTAAGGTTTCGATGACAGTTATATTATGAGTTTATGAGTTTTGATGTACCGAAGTTAGTTCGGAGTCCCGAATGTGATCACGGACATAACAAGGAGTCTCGAAATGCTCAAGACATAAAGATTTATATATTGGACGGCTATATTCGGACACCAGAAGTGTTCCAGGTGATTTCGGAGAAAACCAGAGAGCCGGAGGGTTACCAGAACCCTCCCGGGAGAAGTAATGGGCCATATGGGCCTTAGTGGAGAGAGAGGGGCAGCCAGGGTGGGCCGCATGCCTCCTCCCCCCTGGTCCGAATTGGACTAGGAGAGGGGGGCCGCGCCCCCCATTCCTTCTCCCTCCCCACTTCCTTCCCCCTCCTAGTAGGAGTCCTACTCCTACTAGGAGGAGGACTCCTCCTTGGCGCGCCATAGGGCCGGCCGGCCTCCTCCCCTTGCTCCTTTATATACAGGGGCAGGGGGCACCCCTAGACACACAAGTTGATCCACGTGATCGTTTTCTTAGCCGTGTGTGGTACCCCCTTCCACCATAATCCTCGATAATATTTTAGTGGTGCTTAGGCGAAGCCCTGCGATAGTTGAACATCAAGATCGTCACCACGCCGTCGTGCTGACGGAACTCTTCCCCAACACTTTGCTGGATTGGAGTCCGGGGATCATCATCGAGCTGAACGTGTGCTAGAACTCGGAGGTGCCGTACGTTCGGTGCTTGGATCGGTCGGATCAGGAAGACATACAACTACTTCCTCTACGTTGTGTCAACACTTCCGTTGCCAGTTTACTAGGGTACCTAGACAACACTCTCCCCTCTCGTTGCTATGCATCACCATGATCTTGTGTGTGCGTAGGAAAATTTTGAAATTACTACATTCCCCAACAGTGGCATCCGAGCCTAGGTTTTATGTGTTGATGTTATATGCACGAGTAGAACACAAGTGAGTTGTGGGCGATATAAGTCATACTGCTTACCAGCATGTCATACTTTGGTTCGGCGGTATTGTTGGACGAAGCGGCCCGGACAGACATTACGCGTACGCTTACGCGAGACCGGTTCTCCCGACGTGCTTTGCACAAAGGTGGCTAGCGGGTGTCAGTTTCTCCAAGTTTAGTTGAACCGAGTGTGGCTACGCCCGGTCCTTGCGAAGGTTAAAACAGCACCAACAAGACAAACTATTGTTGTGGTTTTGATGCGTAGGTAAGATTGGTTCTTACTTAAGCCCGTAGCGGCCACGTAAGACTTGCAACAACAAAGTAGAGAATGTCTAACTTGTTTTTGCAGGGCATGTTGTGATGTGATATGGTCAAGACATGATGCTAAACTTTATTGTACGAGATGATCATGTTTTGTAACCAAGTTATCGGCAACTGGCAGGAGCCATATGGTTGTCGCTTTATTGTATGCAATGCAATTACGTTGTAATGCTTTACTTTATCACTAAGAGGTAGCGATAGTCGTGGAAGCATAAGATTGGCGAGACAACAAACGATGCTACGATGGTGATCAAGGTGTCGCGCCGGTGACGATGGTGATCATGACGATGCTTCGAAGATAGAGATCACAAGCACAAGATGATGATGGCCATATCATATCACTTATATTGATTGCATGTGATGTTTATCTTTTATGCATCTTATCTTGCTTTGTTTGACGGTAGCATTTTAAGATGATCTCTCACTAATTATCAAGAAGTGTTCTCCCTGAGTATGCACCATTGCGAAAGTTCTTCGTGCTGAGACACCACGTGATGATCAGGTGTGATAGGCTCTACGTTCAAATACAACGGGTGCAAAACAGTTGCACACGCGAAATACTCAGGTTATACTTGACGAGCCAAGCATATACAGATATGGCCTCGGAACACGGAGACCGAAAGGTCGAGCGTGAATCATATAGTAGATATGATCAACATAGTGATGTTCACCAATGAAACTACTCCATCTCACGTGATGATCCGACATGGTTTAGTTGATTTGGATCACGTAATCACTTAGAGGATTACAGGGATGTCTATTTTAGTGGGAGTTCTTTAGTAATATGATTAATTGAACCTAAATTTATCATGAACTTAGTACCTGATAGTATCTTGCTTGTTTATGTTTGATTGTAGATTGATGGCCCGTGTTGTTGTTCCGTTGAATTTTAATGTGTTCCTTGAGAAAGCAAAGTTGAAAGATGATGGTAGCAATTACACGGACTGGGTCCGTAACTTGAGGATTATCCTCATTGCTGCACAGAAGAATTACGTCCTGGAAGCACCGCTGGGTGCCAGGCCTGCTGCTGGAACAACACCAGATGTTATGAACGTCTGGCAGAGCAAAGCTGATGACTACTCGATAGTTCAGTGTGCCATGCTTTACGGCTTAGAATCGGGACTTCAACAACGTTTTGAACATCATGGAGCATATGAGATGTTCCAGGAGTTGAAGTTAATATTTCAAGCAAATGCCCGGATTGAGAGATATGAAGTCTCCAATAAGTTCTATAGCTGCAAGATGGAGGAGAACAGTTCTGTGAGTGAGCATATACTCAAAATGTCTGGGTATAATAATCACTTGATTCAATTGGGAGTTAATCTTCGAGATGATTGCGTCATTGATAGAATTCTCCAATCACTGCCACCAAGCTACAAGAGCTTCGTGATGAACTATAATATGCAAGGGATGAATAAGACTATTCCCGAGCTCTTCGCAATGCTGAAAGCTGCGGAGGTAGAAATCAAGAAGGAGCATCAAGTGTTGATGGTCAACAAGACCACTAGTTTCAAGAAAAAGGGCAAAGTAAAGAAGAAGGGGAACTTCAAAAAGAATAGCAAGCAAGTTGCTACTCAAGAGAAGAAACCCAAACCTGGACCTAAGCCTGAAACTGAGTGCTTCTACTGCAAGCAGACTGGTCACTGGAAGCGGAACTGCCCCAAGTATTTGGTGGATAAGAAGGATGGCAAGGTGAACAAAGGTATATGTGATATACATGTTATTGATGTGTACCTTACTAATGCTCGCAGTAGCACTTTGCTGGATTGGAGTCCGGGGATCGTCATCGAGCTGAACGTGTGCTAGAACTCGGAGGTGCCGTACGTTCGGTGCTTGGATCGGTCGGATCGGGAAGACGTACGACTACTTCCTCTACGTTGTGTCAACACTTCCTTTGCCGGTCTACGAGGGTACGTAGACAACACTCTCCCCTCTTGTTGCTATGCATCACCATGATCATGTGTGTGCCTAGGAAAATTTTGAAATTACTACATTCCCCAACAAGTGACTTGCCGGTAACAAGATTGAACGAGGTATTGGGATACCGACGATCGAATCTCGGGCAAGTAACGTACCATTTGACAAAGGGAATTGTATACGGGATTGCTTGAATCCTCGACATCGTGGTTCATCCGATGAGATCATCGTGGAACATGTGGGAGTCAACATGGGTATCTAGATCCCGCTGTTGGTTATTGACCGGAGAGTTGTCTCGGTCATGTCTACACACTTAAGGTTCGATGACGCTAGGGTTATTAGGAAGACTTGTATGTGATTACCGAATGTTGTCCGGAGTCCCGTATGAGATCCCGGACGTCACGAGGAGTTCCGGAATGGTCCGGAGGTGAAGATTTATATGTAGGAAGTTGTCATACGGTCACCGGAAAGGTTCGGGGGCATATTGGTATTGTACTGGGGCCACTGGAGGGGTTCCGGGGGTCCACCGGGAGGGGCCACCTCTCTCGGAGGGCCTAATGGGCTGTAGAGGAAAGGGAACCAGCCCTACATGGGCTGGGTGCTTCCCCCCCTTGGGCCCATGCGCCTAGGGTTGGGGGGAAACCCTAAGGGGGGCGCCCCCCTTGCTTGGGGGGCAAGCCCCCTCCCCTTGGCCGCCCCCCCTCTAGATCTCATCTAGAGGGGGGCGGCCCCTTCCTCCTTCCCCTATATATAGAGGGGCAAGGGGAGGGCTGCACACAACATCCAAGGCGCAGCCCCTCCCCTACCCTGCCCAACACCTCTCCTCCTCTACAAGAGCTTGACGAAGCCCTGCCGGAGTACTGCAGCTCCACCACCACCACGCCATCGTGCTGCTGTTGGAGCCCTCTTCCTCAACCTCTCCCTCCTCCTTGCTGGATCAAGGCGCGGGAGACAACCTCGCTCCGTACGTGTGTTGAATGCGGAGGTGCCGTCCGTTCGGCGCTAGGATCTTCGGTGATTTGGATCACGACGAGTACGACTCCATCAACCCCATTCTCTTGAACGCTTCCGCTCGCGATCTACAAGGGTATGTAGATGCACTCCTCTCCCCTCGTTGCTAGATGACTCCATAGATTGATCTTGGTGATGCGTAGAAAATTTTAAATTTCTGCTACGTTCCCCAACAGTGGCATCATGAGCCAGGTTTATGTGTAGTTTCTATGCACGAGTAGAACACAAGTTGTTGTGGGCGTCGATTTTGTCAATTTACTTGCCGTTACTAGTCTTATCTTGATTCGGCGGCATCGTGGGATGAAGCGGCCTGGACCGACCTTACACGTACGCTTACGTAAGACTGGTTCCACCGACTGACATGCACTAGTTGCATAAGGTGGCTAGCGGGTGTCTGTCTCTCCCACTTTAGTCGGATCGGATTCGATGAAAAGGGTCCTTATGAAGGGTAAATAGAAATTGGCAATATCACGTTGTGGTTTTGGCGTAGGTAAGAAACGTTCTTGCTAGAAACCTATAGCAGCCACGTAAAAACTTGCAACAACAATTAGAGGACGTCTAACTTGTTTTTGCAGCATATGCCGTGTGATGTGATATGGCCAAAAGGATGTGATGAATGATATATGTGATGTATGAGATTGATCATGTTCTTGTAATAGGAATCATGACTTGCATGTCGATGAGTATGACAACCGACAGGAGCCATAGGAGTTGTCTTAATTTATTTATGACCCGCGTGTCAACTTATACGTCATGTAATTACTTTAGTTTATCGCTAACCGTTAGCCATAGTAGTAGAAGTAATAGTTGACGAGACAACTTCATGAAGACACGATGATGGAGATCATGATGATGGATATCATGGTGTCATGCCGGTGACGACGATGATCATGGCGCCCCGAAGATGGAGATCAAAAGGAGCAAAATGATATTGGCCATATCATGTCACTATTTGACTGCATGTGATGTTTATCATGTTTTACATCTTATATGCTTAGAATGACGGTAGCATAAATAAGATGATCCCTCACAATAATTTCAAGAAAGTGTTCCCCTAACTGTGCACCGTTGCTAAGGTCCGTTGTTCCGAAGCACCATGTGATGATTGGGTGTGATAGGTTCTAACGTTCGCATACAACGGGTGTAAGCCAGATTTACACACGCAAAACACTTAGGTTGACTTGACGAGCCTAGCATGTACATACATGGCCTCGAAACACGGAAGACCGAAAGGTCGAACATGAGTCGTATGGAAGATACGATCAACATGAAGATGTTCACCGATTATGACTAGTCCGTCTCACGTGATGATCGGACACGGCCTAGTTGAATCGGATCATGTATCACTTAGATGACTAGAGGGATGTCTATCTGAGTGAGAGTTCATTAAATAATTTGATTAGATGAACTTAATTATCATGAACTTAGTCTAAAATCTTTACAATATGTCTTGTAGATCAAATGGCCCATGCTAACGTTGTCCTCAACTTCAACGCGTTCCTAGAGAAAACCAGGCTGAAAGACGATGGTAGCAACTATACAGACTGGGTCCGGAACTTGAGGATCATCCTCATAGCTGCCAAGAAAGCATATGTCCTTGAAGCACTGCTAGGTGAAGCACCACCCCCAGCAAACCAAGACGTTATGAACGCTTGGCAGTCCCGTGCTGATGATTACTCCCTGGTTCACTGCGGCATGCTTTACTGCTTAGAACCGGGGCTCCAGAAGCGTTTTGAGCAACACGGAGCATATGAGATGTTCCAAGAGCTGAAAATGGTTTTCCAAGCTCATGCCCGGGTCGAGAGATATGAAGTCTCTGACAAGTTCTACAGTTGTAAGATGGAGGAGAATAGTTCCGTCAGCGAGCACATACTCAAAATGTCTGGGTTGCACAACCGCTTGTCTCAGCTGGGAGTTAATCTCCCGGATGATGCGGTCGTTGACAGAATCCTTCAGTCGCTCCCACCTAGCTACAAGAGCTTTGTGATGAACTTCAATATGCAGGGGATGGAAAAGACCATTCCTGAGGTATATTCAATGCTGAAATCAGCGGAGGTGGAAATCAAAAAGGAACATCAAGTGTTGATGGTGAATAAAACCACTAAGTTCAAGAAGGTCAAGGGTAAAAAGAACTTCAAGAAGGATGGCAAGGGAGTTGCCGTGCCCGGTAAGCAAGCTGCCGGGAAGAAGCCAAAGAATGGACTCAAACCCGAGACTGAGTGTTTTTATTGCAAGGGAAGTGGTCACTGGCAGCGGAACTGCCCCAAGTACTTAGCGGACAAGAAGGCCGGCAACACCAAAGGTATATGTGATATACATGTTATTGATGTGTACCTTACCAGTACTCATAGTAGCTTCTGGGTATTTGATACCGGTGCGGTTTCTCATATTTTTAACTCAAAACAGGAGCTGCGGAATAAGCGGAGACTGGCGAAGGATGAGGTGACGATGCACGTCCGGAATGGTTCCAAGGTCGATGTGATCGCCGTCGGCACGCTACCTCTACATTTACCCACGGGATTAGTTTTAAACCTCAATAATTGTTATTTAGTGCCAGCTTTGAGCATGAACATTGTATCAGGATCTCGTTTAATACGAGATGGCTACTCATTTAAATCCGAGAATAATGGTTGTTCTATTTATATGAGAGATATGTTTTATGGTCATGCCCCGCTGGTCAATGGTTTATTCTTATTTAATCTCGAACGTGATGTTACACATATTCATAGTGTGAATACCAAAAGATGTAAGGTTGATAATGATAGTCCCACATACTTATGGCACTGCCGCCTTGGTCACATTGGTGTCAAACGCATGAAGAAACTCCATGTAGATGGACTTTTGGAGTCTCTTGATTATGAATCATTTGACACGTGCGAACCATGCCTCATGGGCAAAATGACCAAGACTCCGTTCTCCGGAAAAATGGAGCGAGCAACCAACTTATTGGAAATCATACATACTGATGTGTGCGTTCCAATGAGTGTTGAGGCTCGCGGTGGCTATCGTTATGTTCTCACCCTCACTGATGACTTGAGTAGATATGGGTATGTCTACTTAATGAAACACAAGTCCGAGACATTTGAAAGGTTCAAGGAATTTCAGAGTGAGGTTGAGAATCAACATGACAGGAAAATCAAGTTCTTATGATCAGATCATGGGGGAGAATATTTTAGTCATGAATTTGGCACACACTTAAGGAAATGTGGAATAGTTTCACAACTCACGCTGCCTGGAACACCTCAGGGTAATGGTGTGTCCGAACGTCGTAATCGCACTCTATTGGATATGGTGCGATCTATGATGTCTCTTACCGATCTACCGCTGTCATTTTGGGGCTATGCTTTAGAGACTGCCGCATTCACATTAAATAGGGCTCCGTCGAAATCCGTTGAGACGACACCATATGAATTATGGTTTGGGAAGAAACCTAAGCTGTCGTTTCTAAAAGTTTGGGGATGCGATGCTTACGTGAAGAAACTTCAACCTGAAAAGCTCGAACCCAAATCGGAAAAATGCGTCTTCATAGGATACCCTAAAGAAACTATTGGGTATACCTTCTACCTCAGATCCGAAGGCAAGATCTTTGTTGCCAAGAATGGATCCTTTCTAGAGAAAGAGTTTTCTCGAAAGAAGTAAGTGGGAGGAAAGTAGAACTTGATGAAGTATTGCCTCTTGAACCGGAGAGTGGCGCAGCTCAAGAAAATGTTCCTGAGGTGCCTGCACCGACTAGAGAGGAAGTTAATGATGATGATCATGAAACTTCAGATCAAGTTGCTACTGAACTTCGTAGGTCCACAAGGACACGTTCCGCACCAGAGTGGTACGGCAACCCTGTCCTGGAAATCATGTTGTTGGACAATGGTGAACCTTCGAACTATGAAGAAGCGATGGCAGGCCTAGATTATGACAAATGGCTGGACGCCATGAAATCCGAGATAGGATCCATGTATGAAAACGAAGTATGGACTTTGACTGACTTGCCCGATGGTCGGCGAGCCATAGAAAATAAATGGATCTTTAAGAAGAAGACAAACGTGGATGGTAATGTGACCATCTGTAAGGCTCGGCTTGTCGTTAAGGGTTATCGATAAGTTCAAGGGGTTGACTACGATGAGACTTTCTCACCCGTAGCGAAGCTGAAGTCCGTCCGAATCATGTTAGCAATTGCCGCATTCTATGATTATGAGATATGGCAAATGGACGTCAAAACGACATTCCTTAATGGTTTCCTTAAGGAAGAATTGTATATGATGCAGCTGGAAGGTTTTGTCGATCCTAAGAATGTTGACAAGGTGTGCAAGTTCCAACGCTCAATCTATGGGCTGGTGCAAGCATCTCGGAGTTGGAACATTCGATTTGATGAGATGATCAAAGTGTTTGGGTTTACGCAGACTTATGGAGAAGCCTGTGTTTACAAGAAAGTGAGTGGGAGCTCTGTAGCATTTCTCATATTATATGTGGATGACATACTATTGATGGGAAATGATATAGAATTCTTGGAAAGCATAAAGGCCTACTTGAACAAGTGTTTTTCAAAGAAGGATCTTGGAGAAGCTGCTTATATATTAGGCATCAAGATCTATAGAGATAGATCGAGACGCCTCATTGGTCTTTCACAGAGTACGTACCTTGACAAGATATTGAAGAAGTTCAATATGGATCAGTCAAAGAAGGGGTTCTTGCCTGTGTTGCAAGGTACGAGATTGAGCGCGGCTCAATGCCCGACCACGGCAGAAGATAGAGAAAAGATGAGTGTCATCCCCTATGCCTCGGCCATAGGGTCTATTATGTATGCCATGCTGTGTACCAGACCTGATGTAAACCTTGCCGTAAGTTAGGTAGGAAGGTACCAAAGTAATCCCGGCATGGATACTGGACAGCGGTCAAGAATATCCTAAAGTACCTGAAAAGGACTAAGGATATGTTTCTCGTTTATGGAGGTGACGAAGAGCTCATCGTAAAGGGTTACGTCGATGCTAGCTTCGACACAGATCTGGATGACTCCAAGTCACAAACCGGATACGTGTATATTTTGAATGGTGGGGCAGTCAGCTGGTGCAGTTGCAAGCAAAGCGTCGTGGGGATCTACATGTGAAGCGGAGTACATGGCAGCCTCAGAGGCAGCACAAGAAGCAATCTGGGTGAAGGAGTTCATTACCGACCTAGGAGTTATTCCCAATGCGTCGGGCCCAATGAATCTCTTCTGTGACAACACTGGAGCTATTGCCCTTGCCAAGGAGCCCCGGTTTCACAGAAAGACCAGGCATATCAAGCGTCGCTTCAACTCCATTCGTGAAAATGTTCAAAATGGAGACATAGATATTTGTAAAGTGCATACGGACCTGAATGTCGCAGATCCGTTGACTAAACCTCTCCCTCGAGCAAAACATGATCAACACCAGAACTCTATGGGTGTTCGATTCATCACAATGTAACTAGATTATTAACTCTAGTGCAAGTGGGAGACTGTTGGAAATATGCCCTAGAGGCAATAATAAAATGGTTATTATTATATTTCCTTGTTCATGATAATTGTCTATTGTTCATGCTATAATTGTGTTATCCGGAAATCATAATACATGTGTGAATACATAGACCATGACATGTCCCTAGTGAGCCTCTAGTTGACTAGCTCGTTGATCAATAGATGGTTACGGTTTCCTGACCATGGACATTGGATGTCATTGAGAACGGGATCACATCATCAGGAGAATGATGTGATGGACAAGACCCAATCCTAAGCATAGCACAAGATCGTGTAGTTCGTCTGCTAGAGCTTTTCTGAATGTCAAGTATCATTTCCTTAGACCATGAGATTGTGCAACTCCCGGATACCGTAGGAGTGCTTTGGGTGTACCAAACGTCACAACGTAACTGGGTGACTATAAAGGTGCACTACAGGTATCTCCGAAAGTGTCTGTTGGGTTGGCATGAATCGAGACTGGGATTTGTCACTCCGTATGACGAAGAGGTATCTCTGGGCCCACTCGGTAATGCATCGTCATAATGAGGTCAGTGTGACTAAGTAGTTGGTCACGAGATCATGCATTACGGCACGAGTAAAGTGACTTGCCGGTAACGAGATTGAACGAGGTATTGGGATACCGACGATCGAATCTCGGGCAAGTAACGTATCGTTTGACAAAGGGAATTGTATACGGGATTGCTTGAATCCTCGACATCGTGGTTCATCCGATGAGATCATCGTGGAACATGTGGGAGTCAACATGGGTATCCAGATCCCGCTGTTGGTTATTGACCGGAGAGTTGTCTCGGTCATGTATGCATGGTTCCCGAACCCGTAGGGTCTACACACTTAAGGTTCGATCACGCTAGGGTTATTAGGAAGACTTGTATGTGATTACCGAATGTTGTTCGGAGTCCCGGATGAGATCCCGGACGTCACGAGGAGTTTCGGAATGGTCCGGAGGTGAAGATTTATATGTAGGAAGTTGTCATACGGTCACCGGAAAGGTTTGGGGGCATATCGGTATTGTACCGGGGCCACCGGAGGGGTTCTGGGGGTCCACCGGGAGGGGCCACCTCTCTCGGAGGGCCTAATGGGCTGTAGAGGAAAGGGAACCAGCCCTACATGGGCTGGGCGCTTCCCCCCCTTTGGGCCCATGCGCCTAGGGTTGGGGGGAACCCTAAGGGGGGCGCCCCCCTTGCTTGGGGGGCAAGCCCCCTCCCCTTGGCCCCCCTGTAGATCTCATCTAGAGGGGGCCGGCCCCCTTCCTCCTTCCCCTATATATAGAGGGGCAAGGGGAGGGCTGCACACACAATCCAAGGCGCAGCCCCTCCCCCTCCCAACGCCTCTCCTCCTCCGCAAGAGCTTGGCGAAGCCCTGCCGGAGTACTGCAGCTCCACAACCACCACACCGTCGTGCTGCTATTGGAGCCCTCTTCCTCAACCTATCCCTCCTCCTTGCTGGATCAAGGCGTGGGAGACATCCTTGCTCCGTACGTGTGTTGAACGCGGAGGTGCCGTCCGTTCGGCGGTAGGATCTTCGGTGATTTGGATCACGACGAGTACGGCTCCATCAACCCCGTTCTCTTGAACGCTTCCGCTCGCGATCTACAAGGGTATGTAGATGCACTCCTCTCCCCTCGTTGCAAGATGACTCCATAGATTGATCTTGGTGATGCGTAGAAAATTTTAAATTCCGGCTACGTTCCCCAACACATCAATGATTGTCCTGCTCTCAGTAACCTTTCAGGACAGACAAACAAGGGATACCACGCATGCACGCACTGTTTGGATGATACCGACGGTATATATTTGGCTAATTGTAAGAAGAATGTGTACCTAGGACATCGTCGATTTCTTCAAAGGTGAGGCGGATCACCGGACGAAGCCTCGCCACCGTACTGGTGCTGATGTACATGATATGGTCAAGGCTTTGAAGGTGGTCTTTGGAAAGGGTCCTGGTGGACAACCTGTTCCGAATGACGCTAACGGACGCGCACCCATGTGGAAGAAGAAATCTATATTTTGGGACCTGCCCTATTGGAAAGACCTAGAGGTCCGCTCCGCAATCAACGTGATGCACCTGACGAAGAATCTTTGTGTGACCCTGCTTGGCTTCTTGGGCGTGTATGGGAAGACAAAAGATACACCTGAGGCACGGGACGACCAGCAACGTATGCACGGAAAAGACGGCATACATCAGGGTCATGCAAGCTACGCTCTTACCAAAGAAGAGAAGGAAATCTTCTTTGAATGCCTGCTCAGTATTAAGGTACCGTCTGGCTTCTCGTCGAATATAAAGGGAATAATAAACATGACAGAGAAAAAGTTCCAGAACCTAAAGTCTCATGACTGCCACGTGATTATGACGCAACTGCTTCCGGTTGCATTGAGGGGGCTTCTACCGGAAAACGTTCGATTAGTCATTCTGAAGCTATGTGCATTCCTCAATGCAATCTCTCAGAAGGTAATCGATCCAGAAATCATACCAAGGTTAGAGAATGATTTGGTGCAATGTCTTGTCAGTTTCGAGTTGGTGTTCCCACCATCCTTCTTCAACATCATGACGCACATCCTAGTTCACCTATGCGAAGAGATTAACGTTTTGGGTCCTGTATTTCTACACAATATGTTCCCCTTTGAGAGGTTCATGGTTGTCTTAAAGAAATATGTTCATAACCGTGCTAGGCCAGAAGGAAGCATCTCCAAGGGCCATGAAAATGAGGAGGTCATTGAGTTTTGTATTGACTTTATTCCTGACCTTAAGACGATTGGTGTTCCTGAATCACGGCATAAGGGCAGACTGGATGGAAAAGGCACGCTAGGAGGGGAACAAATAATATGTATGGATGGGCATTCTCTCACTGAAGCACACTACACAGTTCTACAGAATTCTGCCTTGGTGGCTCCGTATATCGATGAACACAAGAATTTGCTACGCTCCAAACACCCGGAGCGGTCTGATGACTGGATTACACGTGAACAAACCAGGAGTTTCGCCAGCTGGTTGCAGACACGTACCATGCATGACGCCTCTATTGAAGATGACCTGTACTTGCTGTCCTAGTTACCATCTTTGAATATAATCACTTTCAAAGGGTACGAGATAAATGGTAATACATTTTACACGATCGCCCAAGATAAGAAGAGCACCAACCAAAATAGTGGTGTCCGCTTTGATGCAGAAACCAAGACGGGAAAGGAAACATATTATGGTTATATACAGGACATACGGGAACTTGACTATTGACATGGTTTGAAGGTCCCTTTGTTTCGGTGCAAATGGGTCAATATGACACGAGGTGGGGTAACGGAAGACCCGCAGTACGGAATGACAACAGTGGATCTCAACAATCTTGCGTATGCAGACGAACCATTCGTCCTAGCCAATGATGTGGCACAGGTTTTCTATGTGAAGGACATGTCTACCAAGCCGAGAAAAAGAAAAGATAAGGAAGCGAATGCATCGTACGATGAGCCAAAGTGGCACATAGTTCTTTTTGGGAAGAGAAACATCGTGGGAGTAGATGACAAGACAGACATGTCAGGAGATTATGAAAAGTTTGATGAAATTGCTCCATTCACAGTGAATATTGACCCGAGCATCCCGTTAAATGATGAAGATTTTCCATGGTTACGGTGCAAAGGGACACACGCGAAGAAAAAGTTTCACACCCAAAGATTTGGGATGTGATCGGCTTCACTATCATCACTTTCTTGTGTGTTTCACACCCAGGAGGGAATCTCTGTAATAGTTAGGATAGTTATGTGTTTTGGCATTTGAAACGCGAAGAAATTTTATGTGCAAACAAATTCTTTCATGCCTTTACTGATTTTTTCAGCTAAAAAGGCATTTCATTTTTTAAATAACATAAGCATTACCAAATTGAATATAATGATAAAACACACTAATATTAAACATAATAAAAAAGAATCACTGAAAATGTATTTTCAAAGTTAAGTTATTCACAAACTAGTGATTCACACAAATTTCAAATAATTCAAAATTTAAACTATTCAAATTTAAAAACTACCGGCACTAACTGAAAGTTTCTAAAAACTATCAAAAATATTCACAAAGAAACTCTAAATACAACAAAAACAACTAAAAATAAATAAAACAAAATAAATAAAGTAGAAAAGAAAAAACTAAATGAAAAAAGCCCACCTACCGGGCCATAGCGGCCTGCATACGACTAGAAACCCAACCTATTGTTGGGCCAGGATGCAGGCCCGCAAGCCCAATAGGCCCCACAGGGCAGAGTAGCAGAGGTAGGCCCAGAAGGCCTGCTTTAGAGAGGAGCTCGAGACAGCAGCGGCGGCGGGGCTTATAAGCAGGTGCGAGCGCCCTTCGGCTAGCGAGGTGGGACTAAACTTCTGCGCCCCTCGCCTGGCAGCGCACCCCATTTAGTACCAGGTCGTGGCATCAACCGGTACTAAGGGGGAGGGGGTCTTTAGTACCGGTTGGAGCCTGGCCAAAACAGGCCTTTAGTACCGGTTGGTGGCTCCAACCGGTACTAAAGGTGCCTTCTATATATACATCACTTCGAAATATTTCATTCTCCCTCTGTTTCTTCCTCTGTTTCCCCATTGAAGCACTGCCCGCCCCGATCGATCGACGTCGTCGCCGCCCCCGTCGCGCGCCTCCCCCGTCGCGCGCCGTTGCCGTCGCCGCCCCCATCCCCGTCGCCGTCCTCATCCCCGTCGCTGCCCTCATCCCCGTCGCCACCCTCGTCTCCCTCGCCGCCCCGGGCCCGTCCCCGTCGCGCCGTCCCCGCGTCGCCGCCCCCGGCCGTCGCCTCGCCGTCGCCGTCGCCCCGCTGTGAGCTCTCCCCCTCTAACCCCTCTCCCTCGCCCCCGGCGGCCACCATGGGCGCCGCCCCTCCCCGAGCCCATACACGCACACACACACAAGCATGATGAACACACACACACACATTTCCTTAAGTTAATTAGTATATACGTATTTTGTATGTTTAATTAGTTTAGATTTTTTAGATTATTATTTTTTCACTAGTATATATGTATGAATGCATGTCAGATGGATATAATTAGTGTTTAATTAGTATGGAATTTTTTATATAATGTTGTTTTTCTGTTTTTTAATGGATGTATAGAAGTTGTTTTTTCTGTTTTTAGTGTTAGATGCTTAATTAGTATGAAATAGCATATAGAATTTTGACATATGCAATGATAGCATAATTAGTGTTACATTTGCATATAATATTTGTTGTCCACGATGCCCGGCCCGCATCCTCGCCGTCGACCCGTTCGCGATGACGTCCTGCTTCAGAGGACCCATGTCCAGGACTGGGCTCCGCCGGGCTGGCACTGGAGGTTCTACCTTCAGGGGCGCGACGGTTGGTGAGGAACCCAGCCTCGGGTCCCGTCGTCGACCCTCATCTCCTTTGGTGGCGTTCGCGTGGGCCACTTTCGGTGCGGAGGGAGCTGGCCCCGCCGGAGGTGGTACGTCGTCGTGTCAGGGAGGAGGACGAGCATGTCCATTGCTACATGGCTGCTATGGACGCCAGGTTCTCTAATACCTGGCAGGTTCTTTGGGGAGATCACCCGAGCTATGATCTAGTGATGGTTCCTTCACTTTGGTTGTCCATCGCCTAGATTACTCTCTAGTATTCGATCTTTATTAGCTAGCTAGCTAGCTAGTGATGTATTCGATATATAATATTCGAGATGATTTATTCGAGATTATATATATTATTCGAGACGATGTATTCGAGATTATATATATTATTCGAGATGACGTATTCGAGATTATATTCGATGATGCTTATTATGTACTATGATTGATTTAGTTTTTCCTTATTAATTGATTGCATCCATGCATTGTAATTTGAATATATTTCTTTTGGGTTTGTTAAATAAAACCTATGGCAGACAATACCGGCAGAGAGGCAGAAGAGGCCATGTTCAATATCATACGCAATCCTCGCGGGCCAGATGATGATCAGAATGAAGAAGATTATGACGGCTCCGAATATCTAAACAACACCGGGGAGGGTGATATGATATTCGATCGCGACGACCGAATTGATGAAGTCATGAACTATGAACATGACGAAGAAAATGTTGATCTTGAAACAACAAAGACCGGCGAGGTATATTTATATAAGCAGGCATCTAGTGATCATCACATGTTTTAAATGACTTTAAGATATATATTAACGAATCGATCTTTCTTCTTTCAGCCATCCGGATCGGGCAAATCTTCAGGCAGCAGGATAGTACGAGGCCCGAACAAAAAGTTGAAGGAGGGCGTAAAGTACAATATCGAGGCCATCAAACCTAATGGCGAACCATTAGCGCCTAAGAAGATTGTGGACAAGTTCATTCGTCAGTGCGGAGTTTTTGTGAAGGACCAACTCCCGATCTCCCTTCAAGAATGGAGAGAGCCAGCAAAGCCACGTCTAGATCTTACTTTTGTCGACGACAGACAAAAACTTCTGCTTTGGGAAACGCTCATGGAACATTTCACCCTACCAGATCATTTCACAGATGCAGATGTGGAGAAAGTCAAGGACGCTGCTCTTAGGAAGATGGCGGTTGCATTCAACAACCACAAGAATCATGTATGGGACCAGTACGTCAAGGGAGGAAAGAAGACTCCGGTATTCAAGGGAACACTAGAGAAGCAAAGTGCTCATTGGGACGATTTCGTGAAATTCAAGGAATCGGAATTATCTAAGGAACGGTCGAGAATAAACAAGGCCAATGCCGCAAAAAAAGGATAAGTTCCATAAGCTGGGGCCAGGTGGCTATGCGGTGGGAATGCCTAAGTGGGATAAGTCTGAGAAAGAGATGAAGGATGCAGGTGTCACTCCAGAAACATTGAGCTGGCCCCCCAGGTGCAGGACTTGGTTCTATGCGCATGGGGGGAGTTGGACCCGAAGACAGGCAAAGTTTCGAAGAAGGCATGTCTGGACGGAGCCGAAGATAAGCTACTTGTTGCAATAGAAGAGGCTCGATCGGGGGTGTTCGAGCCCAACAGAGAGAACAACGAGCTTACGCGTGCCTTGGGAAATCCTGAACACCCGGGAAGAACACGAGGCAAGGGCGATATTCCGTGGTATGAGGGGTTTTCGGACTGGAGCGCCGACTACAGAACCCGTGCGAGAAAGAAGATTGCGGAGGAGAAGAAGAGGAAGATGGAGGAGGAGTAGAGGAAGCTGGACTATGAACGCCTTCAAGGCCTAGAATCAGCGCACGCGGACTTGGCAGTCAAATTCCAGCGGCAGCAGGAGCAGATCGACTCACTTAGCCAGCAAAGGGGGTCTCAGCAGCTGCAGCAGCTAGCGGATGATCCAGCATTGGATAGCACCGTCCCATCCATGCCGAGAGGCAGCGTGGGTTCCGCCCCGGGCGACGCATTGCTGGATAGCTACCTAGTGGATGACATCATGGAGAACACTAACTGCGAGCTACACTTCAAAATGAAGAACATATCCAGGAAGGTGGTGGACGCTGTTACTTTTACAAATCCCCCCGAGGCAACCTTCCATTGCAATCCGATTCCAGCGGGCTATGCTCGTGTCTTGGTTGATGAGGTGGTGGACCAATATTCGGGGCTAGAGCTTGACATTCCTGGAGGTGACGAGGAGCACACACTGCGAGAGGCCAACCATCATATCATCCTATGGAGAAAGGATTGCATCATCTTTCGAAGGCCACCGACACCGCGTCATCCGACTCCTCGTTGAAGTCCGCCACCGAGTCAGCAGACTCACGCTCCTCCAAGTCCACCAACGCGTCAGGCCACTCCTCCTCCAAGTACGACACAGCTTCAGGCCACTCCTCCTCCTCCTCTAAGTCCGGCAAAGCGTCAGGCCACTCCTCCTCCATGTCCGGCATAGCTTCAGGCCACTCCTCCTCCTCCAACTCAGCCACGTCAGCCATCTTCGCCGCCTCAGCAATCACGGAAGAGAGCCGCCTCAGCTATGGTGCATAGCGGTACAAGTCGAGGTAGTACTGGACATACAGGCGGAGGCAAGCGATTTCAATATGGTCCAAGCAGCCTCGTGCCTCTTCCGCAGAGGCCTTACGACAAGTCTGAGGAGGAAAACACAGCCATATCAAAGGCCGGGGTGGAAGCCCATTTTGCACCGAAACCGCCACCGCCGCCAAGGGAGAAAGTGCCTGAGGAAAAGATTGACCACTTCATTCATATGGCTAGAGCACCAACTCCCAAGCCTGTTGACACAGACTATGAGCGCCACCTCAGGAAGTTAAATCGAGCACGCCTACAGAAAGAAGCGAGCTCGAGCTCGAGCAAATCAGCTGGCAAAAGGAGTGGTAAAACCGTTCCCCAGCTGGGAGAACAGGCGGCACAATCAACCCCCCCCCCCCCCCCCCCGCTTGTTGTGCCAACAACACATGAGAGTACGCGCGCCCAATATTATTGTGGGCAAACCGTTAATGTTCCCGGGCTGGGCGATGTGGTAATAACCGAGGAGCATATTGAGCAGGCTAAAAGGCTCATGATCACTGTCGGTGTCAAAACCGGCGGATCTCGGGTAGGGGATCCAGAACTGTGCGTCTAGGCCGGATGGTAACAGGAGGCAAGGGACACGAAGTTTTACCCAGGTTCAGGCCCTCTTGATGGAGGTAAAACCCTACGTCCTGCTTAATTAATATTGATGATATGGGTAGTACAAGAGTAGATCTACCACGAGATCGGAGAGGCTAAACCCTAGAAGCTAGCCTATGGTATGATTGTCTATTGTCTCTATCGACTAGCCTGGCCTCGGTTTATATAATGCACCAAAGGCCTAGGATAACAAGAGTCCTAGCCGAATACGCCGGTGGGGTGGAGTTCTTGTCTTGATCGCCAAGTCTTGTGGAATCTTCCTTGTATGCGGCAGCTGTCCGAACTGGCCCATGAGTATACGGCCATGGGGGTCCTCGGCCCAATCTAACAGATCGGGAGATGACGTGTTGAGTACCCCCTATTCCAGGACACCGTCAGTAGCCCCCTGAACCGGTCTTCAAGTTAGGGGCGCTCCTCGATTCTTCCGAACTATTCTTCATCTTCGGTCGTCAGTCTTGAAAACTGGTTCAACAAATCTTCTTCAATCTTGAGGATCGCCGAAATGCATTCCACGGGTTTACACGTCGGGTATCCGAGGAGCCCCTTTAAGTTTCCGGCCTTTATCAATGCCTTGTTTATTTTTATGCCACACCTCGGGTTTGAAGTTGTTCCCGGGAGGCAGTGTCCTCTTGCGTCCGAGCTCCAATGCCGGACTGCATTCGAGGTATCTTTTGCAGCCGAGCACCAACGCCGGACCGCTTCCCAGCTCTAATGCCGAAATGTATCCGAGCTCCAACGCCAGACTATGTATCCGAGCTCCAACGCCGGATTGTATCCGAGGTGTTGTAAATCACCTTGGTTCAAAGAAGTTTGAAGGAGTTTAGCCGAGCTTAATGCCGGAAATGCCCTCTATGGAGCCAGCCACTAGCGCCCGAGCTTTATGCCGGACTGCTTCCGAGGTGGTGCACCACCCCTAATGTGGGCCGATTTTTGTGAATATTTTTTATTGGTGCAATTTATTCTCTGCCGAGATATATAGCCAGTAGCCCTCAAGGTGTGTATCGGTCTAAAACCCGAGATGCACCTGAAGGATGACGTAAGACCGCAGATCCCAGTAGCCGCTGAGACTCAGGTTGATTTACAAAATCGGCCTGAGGATCAAGTCCAAGCTCGGCAGAATACTTCGGGACACTAAAAGCGGCATGCTCAGTCCTCGAGACTCAGGTTGGGTGCGGCCGACCAACCTGAGGATCAAAATCTCCTCGGAAACTATATTGCACATAAAATTTTCTGCATTGGACAAGCAATGCAGTAGCCCCCGAGACACTGGTCGGGTGGCAACACCGGATCAGGGGATCGATGTGCCCCTTTAATATTTGTAAGTAATAGGCCCGAAGCCCAGTAGCCCCCGAGCCTTAATGCGGGCACGGGTGGCCGAATTAAGGATCAATATCCATAGTAAAATCGCAAATTATGTGTAATGACTCTACGTATCCAAGTACTTTACGTCATTAATGCTCGGATCCGCATTGTACCAAACTTTGTTGACCGACCATCGGCTTCCACCTCCTCGGCCAATAGCCGAGGAGTGTTTGTCCTACTTTATAAAGCCTTTATGAGGGCAAAGATTTACGACAAACAAGGCAATCTGGCCACACAGTTTTATAAACAAAGGTACATAGAGAGATATGTTATATTACTGTTTAACAAAAGAAATGTCTTCCAAAGAAAATAGTCCCGCTATCGGTTCCTTTCTTTGGGTTGTCATGCTAAGCATGACCATGAAACCTCAGCTCGAATGTAAGAGAAAAATATCGAGGATTTAGTTTGGGAGGCCAGTTAATAGCCCCCGGTAGTGTTCGGCAACAGTCGAGGTCAAGCCGTAAACACTTCGGCCAATGTTATGAACGGCCCATCATTTAACATAGTCATCGGATCGCTGACCAGTTTACGCTTATTGTGACAGTCAGTTTTCAGCTTTCTCCACTGAGGTGCTTGACCATGCGAGCTGGAAGCACAATCGCAGTGGTTCTCCCTTTGCACACCTAGCCGAACAAAGCGGAACGTAGGAGGAAAGCACAGGAGCCGGGCAACCCAACTATTGACCGAAGACACAATTCGAAACCGATGCATATATAGCAATATCCGAGAATGTTTTTGCCGAATCCCTAAAGGTGTCCGGCGTTGCACTGCGAGACTAATGCTGGAAAAGCACAAATAGTTTAGAAGTGACAAAAAGATTGGAAAACCAAAAAACGTCAGTAAAAACATGACGTCCGAACAAGATCAAGTGTTCGGTGCCAATCCGAAAATTGGTCTTAAAAAAAGTGCTTCTGTCGTGCTTTAACGTGACACATCCTATCTCAAGACTTCAAGCGGGTCATCCTACGGCTTCAACCTCCTATCCCGGAGGCGGAGTACTTCTCATTAGGCCAGTTTAGCGAACTAAACTCTAGCGGCTTTGAGAGAGAAATTAGGCTCCCCGGCTAGTGACCACACACTCGTGTGGAAAAGAGGAGCGATAAATAATAATAGTAAGAAAAACTTTGCAATGACTAAGAAGAAGAACACTTATTATAAAACGGCTCACATAAATTTAAGAGCCCCCAAGTAACTTGGGTAAAAGAATGATTGCATGTACCGAAGTACTTATATCATATCTATGTTCAACCGAACTTTAAACGCATCTTAACCGACCGTCGGCTTCTCCCTCTTCGGTCAAGGACCGAAAAGTGTTATGTATTCCATCTGTCGTGAATATCGACGGTGTTTCCAATAACCAGGCAATCAGGTCATAAGGCTGTAACAGACAAAGCGCGCTCAGGGAACTTATGCTATATTACTGCGAAGTGTAAGAAGCATCTTCGAAGAAAATAGTACCCCCACCGATACCTTTCTTCGGTGCTCATTGTTATTATGAGACTTGTGCAATGATTTTTTGTACTCATGAGTTCCGTTGTGTGCCGACCATCATTGAAAACTATAAGAGCGCTAGCTTTCGGCTTCACCCAGTCTGAGGTCCGGCTCGGGTGGCCCGATCGTGACAATCGCATAGGTGCTCCCTTTACTCCCTAGCCGAACAATCGGGAATGTAGGGGTAAACACAGGAGCGAGGCAACCCAGCTTGCAAATCGCTTAAGTCAATATGGTGCATATTGTGGCGTAATACACGAACGAGGAACGAAGCCGTACAAGTATAATCATATGCAACAGGAAAAGCTTCATAAAGGAAGCCCCCAAGTAAACGGGGTATTTGAATTTATGCGCCACAAACAAAGTTTGGACAAGGAAATTTTTTACAAGCGACTTTTTTCCAAAAAAGTATAATGCTTGGTCGAACCGAACACAAGTTATAAATTAAAGCTTTGAGCATGAAAGCGACTTAGCTGGTTAATGTGTTCGGTATTGATGACGCGGTCCGAGCTTGATGCGGGACAAGGTTCCATCCCCCAAACCGGTCCTGAGGTGGCGGAGCGGAGAGCTTGACACGCCGAAGTGGTGACATAGCTCGGTCAATGCAGACCGGCAGAGTGACGCCGAAGTCCCCTGATCATTTGCCTGTGCACAAAAAATAGTGCAAACCGGAGATAATAGTAATAATGATAATTAAAAAATCGTTGCATAATAAATAATTTATGCAAAGTGAGTAATAGAAGAAATATGGCCTGGCGCCGAAGTCAATGTCGATGCAGGGCGTCGGCGTGATGCAGTAAAGGCGTGGCAAAGCCTGAATTCACAGGTCGGTCCGAGCTCCGGATGCGGCGTTCACCGGACTATGTACGGAAACAGATCGAACCACCACGCGACCGTCGTTAATGCGGCCACCATTTGATAGACCTGTGTACATATGATGGACAAACCAGAGTAATAATTCCTTGGGAAAAATGAACCCAAACAAAAAAAACTAGGATTAATAGCACCTGGTTTATTTGTTGTAGCAATCCGAAGGAAGGTGATTCCCAAAATCGGGACTCGCTCCGCACACCCATTGCCTGATGGGCGATAAAACTACGGCATGGCAATGCTGGTAAAGGTTGACTCGCCGAGGCAAAGCCCTCGGCCCAGCTAACATGACGGAGCTGGTCGGCTAGTGACGCCGAAGTGTCCGGAGTTGGTTGATGAAGAGATGGCGAAGCCCCCGGTCTAGCCGAGATGTCGAAGCCTCGATGTCAGCCCATGAGTCAAAGTAGGTCGGCGTGAAGAAGCAATAGTGCGGCCCTGCCGATGCAGGTCGTAACATGGTCGATGCCGGCTTGATGAAGCGATCGTGTGGCGATGCCGGTATGCCCGCTCCGTGTAATCCGTGGGGCGGCGATGTTGGTGATGATTTATCCTTCGCGATGCCGGACTCTTGTTCGGCTTGCCGAGATGATGATCCGAAGAAGTTGAGCTCGGCTGAACAAAGTGACGCCGTGTCTAGCGTAGGTCGACAGCCGTGGAGTGATATTGCCGGACTGGTTTGACACCAGCATGATGTTGAAGATCATGTTCAAAAGATCTTAAAGTTAGTGGGATGTGTTCGGGAACAAAACACAATACCCCATACAAATCTTCCTTCAAAAGGGATGTCCGAAATCCCGTTCATAAAAAAGATGAACTCGGGTCGGATTCGTTTTCGCGCAGAAAACAGATCCGAAAAGTGATGCACTAATCGGAAGGTTTCCGGAGTTTGGACGGTCGGATCGAGCTGAAATTTTGATAGGTGGTAGATATAGGAATTCCGCAGCCGATCAACGATTGATCTTCCAAACGACGTCCGAGCTAGAAGCTGGACACCACGCCCTAAACTCATCCAAATTCCCGTTCAGATTTGACAGGCCTCCGGTATATTGTGGATTGCCAGAGATTCCTCCATCGGAACTCGATGAAATTTTCCAGGGTTGTTATAGACTCAATTACGCACAATTCCACCAAAGCAATCGTCAAAGCGATACTCGAGGAGGTGGTGGCGGCAGATACGACTTTGCTATCCAAAAACACAGCACGGTCGCTTGAGGGCAATGTTGACGTTAAGCCCCCGAGCTCCATAGATGATTCCTCCGTGATCTTGATAGAGATCGGAGTTGATGTTTGATGAAGTCCCTCGTCCGAACATGGTGATCCGAACACGGGGCGCAATTCTTGGTCAAACCAAGGTGACCAGTCGAGCTGGTGACGAAGATGCCGAAGTCGCAGTTGATCTGCAGGCGAGCCATCGATCCTTTTGTCGATCACACAGCGGAACTCTCAATGAAAGCACCAATGTCGGTGTCAAAACCGGCGGATCTCGGGTAGGGGGTCCTGAACTGTGTGTCTAGGCCGGATGGTAACAGGAGGCAAGGGACACGAAGTTTTACCCAGGTTCGGGCCCTCTTGATGGAGGTAAAACCCTACGTCCTGCTTGATTAATATTGATGATATGGGTAGTACAAGAGTAGATCTACCACGAGATCGGAGAGGCTAAACCCTAGAAGCTAGCCTATGGTATGATTGTCTATTGTCTGTATCGACTAGTCTGGCCTCGGTTTATATAATGCACCAGAGGCCTAGGATAACAAGAGTCCTAGCCGAATACACCGGTGGGGTGGAGTCCTCGTCTTGATCGCCAAGTCTTGTGGAATCTTCCTTGTATGCGGTAGCTGTCCGAACTGGCCCATGAGTATACGGCCACGGGGGTCCTCGGCCCAATCTAAAAGATCGGGAGATGACGTGTTGAGTACCCCCTAGTCCAGGACACCGTCAATCACTGTTGGACAACTCCTCGATATCGAGCCCATGTCTCTGATTAGAGAGGAGGAAATAAAACGGAAATATGTCCGGGGCCAACCTTTGGTCGAGCCAGACGAGGTCAAGAAGCTCCCAACGAGAATGTATGAATTACATCAATGGTACATGGACATTACCAAGATTTCCAATCAAGAGTCCCTCATGGTGAATGTCAAGAAGAATCATTACTACCATGAGAAAGCTGTGTCCGTTGAGTATTCAGAACTATTTCAGTTATACAATCAAGACGCACTCAACAAATCTATCGTCAGTTGCTATTGTCTGTAAGTAATTTCTTTCTGTAATTTAAGTCTCAAGCTAGCTGTAGTGATCATTTTGATCAATCATTACCTGTAATTATCCTCACTATATTCTTTTCTGTGGTATTATGCTGGATGAAGATTTATGAAATGAAAAAAGGTGGACGCTATGGCATTGGGTTCATTGACCCAAATATCATTAATGAATATACATGGAAATTAGATCCATATTATGAAAAAAAGTGTAGAGGAAAGCATGCTAGAGTTCTTCAAGTGCCGCAATACCAATGAAGATATACTACTTCCTTACAACTTTGAGTGAGTCACACTGTCTTGTTCTACAAATTCTGTTTTTGCCTACTAGCTAGCTACATGTTTTTGCTTACATATGTCCGCTTAATTAAGATATGCAAACGTGTGTGCATGCAGATTTCACTGAATATTGTTAATCATTAAAGTTGATGAAGGAATAGTTGAAATACTGGATTCACTACTTAAAAAAGCAAGTAACTACACCATCTTGTTTGGGATAGTCAACAGGTAATTTCAATCATTATTAACTATATCTCGGCTTATTTAGTTCATCATTTCCTGATATGAACTATTTAATAACCCCTTTATTCATTTTCTTTGTCGGCGGGCAGGGCTTGGGCAAAGTTCATCAGCGTCACTCTAGGCCAATGGAAACGAAAGCTGAAATGGTATCGACCCAAGGTAAATAATTAAGTAGTACTAACTAGCTAGCTGCCATCTCTTTAATTATCATGCTTGATTAATTATTATCTGATCAAATTCCATTCTCGTAAAGGCCCTGAAGCAGGCACCGGGGAATAATCTGTGTGCATACTACGTTTGCGAGAACATTCGCATGATGGCGTCCAAAAGGAGCAGATCTCAAAGACAGGAGTGGGTACGTTTGTCAAAACACTATTCACAATTTTTACACCATCATCGATATCTAGTCACACAACTAATACACATGCATATTGATCTCCATCTTAACAGTTCAAAGAGGTGCGGGAGCAGCTCCTAGAAGAGGACCGCATAGAAGCAATTCAAGAGGAAATAGCGGGATTTTTGCTCGACCAGGTCATAGATCCCAAAGGAGAATACTTTTACCCGCTACCGCCCCCATGAACCACTTCCAATTGTCATCGTGCTCTGAAGGCACCAATTAGGCTAATGCCACTGGCTCCGAAGGCACCAATTAGGAGAAATTGTATATAGCTACCTAATTGTATACATATATACATGTGTGTATGTATCTGTGAATTAATTATGTTTGGAATTCAAATAGTTACATTCCTATTGATTCACTACGTAAAATTTGACATAAGAAAATAAAAACATAGGTCATAAGACAAGAAAATTTGCAGTTTATGTGTATTTTATACTATGTTTTTACGTTCGTAATTTTACATAACATAAAATATTTTTTACGGTGATTACATATTTTTTTTACGGTCTCTTTTTATGTATGAAATAAGACAAAATTTACGGAACGTAAAAATACAGCGAATTGATGGTAAAATAAAGGGGGGGTGAAGAATAACTATTCCTCATCCAGGGTGGCGAATAGCGCGACCCATATATATATATATATATATATATATATATATATATATATATACACACACACACACACACATATGATCGGTTCTACTAGAAATTCTATTTATATATATGCATAACATGTACAATATGTAGCATCGTAAAATACCAGCAAACGAAAAAGAATTAAATGGAAAACACAAAATTAAATGAAAAAGAAATCATAAATCCAACCCCCCCAACCTTTTAATACCGGTTGGTGTCACCAACCGGTACTAAAGGGCTCCCTGCCCCCGGAGCTGGCTCGTGCCACGTGGTTGCCCTTTAGCACCGGTTTGTGCTGAACCAGTACTAAAGGAGGGGACTTTAGTGCCCACACCTTAGTGCCGGTTACCGAACCGGGTCTAAAGGGCCTTACGAACCGGTGATATTGCCCGGTTCTGCACTAGTGCCCCCCACCCACCCACCCCCCCCACACAAAGTTAGTAGAATTTATCTATTTTCTATAATAAATGCATTATATGCTTCTCCAACAACTGCAACAAAAAAGAGAATACCAATATCAGCTCACCATTTTAAAATTAAGGTAGCCAGAAGTATCAAAGCTCATTACTAAATAAAATATTCAGACAATACAATTTTAGGATCTATGGTTGAAGAAGCAAGAAATAACGATGGCCCTACAAATGCTTAGAGAAATCTGGGACATTAGTTAAATTTTGTCGAGTTTCCTGTTTGGTTTGCTCCTACAGATGCTAATGTGGCAATCATATTTGTGCCAAGAAACGCCTGCTTGTATATGTTTCGCAATTATATTCATCCTTATCATAATCCGGTCAAGATAAATAAGGCTTAGGTGCATTTCAGTGTCATATATATAGGGTACCTTGTGCTTTTATGATATTACACACTTGACAACAACTGAAGATTCAAAGACTCACGAATCAACTGAAGGGTAGAAATTTTTGCTATATGGAGACCATGTGAGTTCTAAAAAGGTTGATGTGCCATCTGAAAAATGAAAAGACAAACATGATACATTTTTTTAAGTCACTCCATTTGAAGAAATTAGGCACAACACTGTTGGATTAATTATGCATTTCTGGGATACCATTAGCAGGAACTGATTGCATCTAGATCACCTAAAAAGCATGAATAGAGAAAGTTTAGGGAATCTTTCCATGTCACGGCAGTGGACATGATCGCTTGCTCGATGCAGTCGTGATGCAGGGGTGATGTAGTCGAGGTAGCAGTCCTCCTCAACGTCCTGATGCCCTCAGGACGCCACCGGCACTGCCCGGGGACAGCAACGACGGCTGGAGTAGGTCTTCCCGTCGCTGCATCGCTCCCCCCGATCGGATGGGGTGAGAGAATATCGGGAGGGGAGTGAAACCGTACAAAAATTGTGATTGCGCAGGCTGCCAACCCTCTCCCGTGCCCCCTTTTATGTAGCGCTGGCGACAGGGGACCTAAACCACCAATTGGTTTGGGTGCCCCCGATCAGGGCGCCTTAGTTGGGAGAAAAAGCCCACGTACGTTGGTGCGTGGGGCCTTTTTCTTTAACGTTATCTTTCCCCTTTTTTATGTTAGGCTAATAGATCTAACTGGCCTGTTAAGCCGGCAGATCAAAACCAACATTCTCCCCCTTGATCGTTAGGCTTAACTTCATTCGCTCATTCTGCATAGGAATGATGTACCAAAGTGAGGTGTTACAACAGCTCGAAACGCCATGGAACCTCAACACTTATAGCACACCCGCCTATTTCGAAATGGAAAACATTTTGCTAATTGGGGAGTGGTTCATTTTAATGGTCCTCTTATTCCAGAATCATAAGGCTTCCAGTAGTCCCATGCCGGCAACATGCTCATGAAAAATACTGGGTGGTAAGCCTTTTGTTAGCGGATCCGCAAGCATATGCTTCGTTCTTATGTGTTTAACATCAACTGTTTGATCCTGGATTCTATCTTTCACAACACGATACTTTATGTCAATGTGTCTGGCAGCATCACTTTACCTGTTGTTACTCGTATAGAAAACTGCGGGTTCATTATCACAGTATAATAAAATTGGTTTAGATATGCTGTCAACCACTTTAAGTCTGGGAATAAAATTCTTTAACCATACAGCCTGCCCGGTGGCCTCATAACATGCTACAAATTCTGCTTGCATCGTAGATCCAGCAGTTAAGGTTTGTTTGGAGCTTTTCCACGATATAGCTCCTCCCGCGAGTGTGAATATATAACCTGACATGGATATCTTACTATCCACACACCCGGCAAAATCAGAGTCTGAATAACCAACAATTTCTAGGTTATCAGTTCTTTTATATGTAAGCATGAAATCCTTAGTTCCTTGCATATAACGCAAGACTTTCTTTGCGGCCTTCCAGTGGTCCGGTCCTAGATTTGATTGGTATCTGCCAAGCATCCCGGTTACAAAACATAAATCTGGGCGTGTACACACTTGAGCATACATGATGCTTCCGACAGCTGAAGCATAAGGAACCGACTTCATCTGATCAGTTTCACATTGGTTCCTCGGACATTGAAATGTCCCAAACTTATCGCCCTTAACTATAGGAGCAGGTGAGGGTGAGCACTTATGCATATTGAATTTTTTCAGTACTCTCTCAAAGTATGCCTTTTGAGATAGTCCTAACGTTCCTATGGACCTATCTCGATGAATCTCGATGCCGAGGACATACGAGGCTTCACCAAGATCTTTCATATCAAAACTGGATGACAGAAAATTCTTGGTCTCATGCAGCATATCCTTATCGCTACATGCCAACAATATGTCATCAACGTATAGGACTAAAAATGTGAACCTACTACCTTTAAACTTAACGTATATGCAGTTGTCCACAACATTTTCGGTGAAACCAAAAGTTTTGATAATTGTATCAAACTTGAGGTACCACTCTCTTGAAGCTTGCTTCAAGCCATAAATCGATTTCTTTAGACGACATGCCAAATGTTCCTTCCCTTCCACAACAAAGCCTGCTGGCTGAGCCATGTAAATGTTTTCTTTTAAGTCACCATTTAGAAATGCCGTTTTAACATCCATTTGGTGTAGTTCTAGGTCGTAATGAGCTACTAATGCCATTATGATTCAGAAAGAATCCTTGGTTGACACAGGAGAGAAGGTTTGCTTATAATCAATGCCTTCTCTCTGTGTATACCCTTTTGCTACTAGCCTTGCTTTGAACCGTTCGAAATTCCCTTTGGAATCATACTTGATTTTGTAGACCCACTTGCAGCCTACTTTCTTAGCTCCATCGGGAACTTCTACTAAGTCCCATACGTCATTTGAGCCCATATATTTCAACTCGTCTTCCATGGCAACCAACCATTTGGATGAATTTTCGCTTTTAATGGCCTCCTTATTAGAGGTTGGATCCTCCACCTTTCCCAGATCATTCATATCCTCAATCATGAAAGTGATATAGTCATCTGATATGGCTTTCTTCCTCTCACGCCGTGGTCTACCCACAGGAGGAGGTGGTGGTGGTACATCATCATTTTGTGAATCATTATTTTCCTGGCGGTCCTCATTTGTGTCTGGATTTTCATTATTAGTCTCCGGATCACCATTTGACTAAGAAACTGAACCACGAGATTCAGGACCATCAGTTGTCACATTTCTTCGTATTGGAAAAACAATCACTTGGATAATCGGGGATGGTGCACAAACCCGCTTCTCCTCAAGATCGTTCTCCCTTAACTTAGTGACCTTATTATCCTCAAAAAATACCGCTTGTCTAGTCTCCACAAACTTGGTGGTATGACTTGGAAAATAAAAACGATATCCCTTTCCCCTATGAGGGTATCCAATGAAGAAACAACTAACTATTTTTGGATCCAATTTCTTAAGTTGTGGATTGAAAACTTTAGCTTCAGCAGGGCAACCCCAGACTCGTAAGTAATTCAAGCTCGGTTTCTTTCCCGCCCACATCTTGTAAGGTGTGTTCGGTGCTGACTTAGTTGGAGCAAGATTTAGTATGTGTGCAGTTGTCTTTAATGCCTCTATCCAAAGGCTTACTGGTAAACTCGAGTGACTAAGCATGCTTTGCACCATATCCATAAGGGTGCGGTTGCGACGCTCGGCCACACCATTTTGTTGTGGTTCACCAGGCATTAAGTATTGAGCAACGATTCCATTTTCAGATAAGAACTTGGCAAAAGGTCCAGGAATCTACCCATAAGGAGCATGCCTACCATAATACTCTCCCCCGCGATCAGACAATACAACTTTGATTTTCGCGTTCAGTTGATTTTCAACCTCCGCTGTATAGACTTTGAATTTCTCCAAAGCTTCCGATCGGTCACGTATGGAATAAATATATCCATAGCGGGAAAAGTCGTCTGTGAATGTAATGAATGAATCAAAACCATCTACAGACTTAACATTAAGGGGTCCACATATGTCGGTGTGAATTAATTCTAAAACCCCTGTGGCTCTTACTGCTCCTTTCTTAATTGTTTTTGCGAATTTTCCTTTAATGCAGTCGACACATTTGTCTGCATCTGAGAAGTCTAATGGGAGGAGTATTTCATTTTTAACTAAGCATTCCATTCTCCCCCTCGAAATGTGGCCCAAACGACAATGCCACAATTTCGAAGAATTACTAACTCCTTTCCATTTCTTCTCAACATTAATTTCATCACTCACATGCATAACTGAATCATTATTAAGAGATAACATGTATAGTTGGCCTCGTCTAGCACCGATGCATACATTCTTATTACATTTGATCAAAGCAAATTGTTTCTTGCCAAAATGGCACTCATACATATCATCATCTAAACGAGAAACTGAAATCAAATTCCCACTTAAGGTAGGCACATAAATAACATTATTCAATCTAAGAGTGTGGCCAGTGTGTAGCTCCAACATGAGAGATCCCACAGCTTCAACATCGGCCTCAACTCCGTTCGCAACCTTAAGCTTTCTTGTTCCTCCTCTTATAGTTTGGATCGTATCGAATCCCTGCATAGAGTTAGCAACGTGAGTGGTTGCCCCTGAATCAATCCACCATGACTTTATAGAAAAATCGACATAAAGAGATTCATCTACAAAAGTAATTTCATCAATACCTCTTTTGTTCATCCATTTTAGAAAGCCTGGGCAGTCCCTTTGATAGTGTCCCTCCTCTTTGCAGAAGTTACAAGCATTTTCTCCAACAGTGGAGCTGCTAGGAGCAGAAGAAGAACTACTGGCTTCTTTACCCTTGAATGCCTTAGGGTTGAATGGCTTAGTGCCTTCTTTCTTGACTTCCTTTTTCTGAGGCTTGGGAAAACCTTGCCCGTCATGCTTTCTCTTGTTAGAGCCAACATGAAAAACATGGTCTTTCTTCTGCCTCATGATCCTCTCTTCCTCCTAGACGATCCTTGCGGTCATCTCAGAGAGTGGCCATTTTTCCTTTAGAGAGTTATAGTTGACCTTAAATTGTTCAAACTCTTCTGGAAGAGACTCAAGAATAATTATGACAAGAAGGGCTTCACTTAAAGAACACTCCAAAGCCTTAAGTTTGGTGTAAGCATTTACCACCCTCAATATGTGTTGCCTAACATTTTCGTCAATAGTATATTTCTGAAGAAGTTTAGCAAAAAGCTCATGAGTATACACTTTGTCGGAGCCTTTAAATTGCTCCTCCATTTCAGTGAGGAATTCTTTAGCAGTGTCTTTCTTAGGGAGTGCTTCAGAAATGTCCGGCGATATTGTCGCTTTCATGATGAGAAGCGCAATATGGTTGGACTTGTTCCACTTTTCCATCTTAACATCATAATTCTTCTTGAGTTCTACATACCCTGTAGCATCTGCAACAGGTGCCACAGGTTTTTCTTCCCTCAAGGCATAGTCAAATTCATTACAACCCAAACATAATTCGACTTGGGACTTCCAATGAGGGAAGTTACTCCCCGTAAGTGGTTCGATCATGTCGGACCGGAATGGAGCGGAAGCTGAAATTATCATTAAAAAATTCATAAATAAACTTGCATGATTATAAATTTACGTTGGTAAATGAACAAACATGCTAAGAATTTTAATTTCAACTCCATGTCAAAACACCGTTGGGCAGAAAAAACATGGAATTAAAATATCATAAGTGATGACTCATAATAATAAAACAACGTTGGTACGAATTAAAATTAGAGTCATTTCATTCTCCATTTAATCATCAACATAAAAAAACAATATCATTATTTGATGCTTAAATAAGTTCATCATGCAAAACACAGAATAAATCCTGAATAAAATATCTCGTTGGTTCAATTTTACCCAGAATAATAATGTGTTCATTATATTTTTAGGCATTTTCTGTTTTAAACGGTGCAAAAACATAATAACTATTAACTTAAACGCACTGGAAAAAAACAGAAAATCGCGACAGTGATTTTAGCCCAAAATCCCCACGGCTACGCGTAAAAGAGCCCAGCCCGGCAGCAAAAAACACGTTAAAAAAACGCTGAACCGTCACAACCTAGGCCACAGCCCACGGTCGAAAAAGGGCCCATTAGCGCCCGCCGGCCCAGCAGGGAGCCGCGCGATGCTCTCAGTCGTCGGATCGAGCCGATGACTCGGATCGCCCCGCAAATGAGCAAAACAGCCGGCTGGGTCAAACCCTAGACCATTTCCCCTCCTCCCCGATTCTCACACTCTGGCAGCGGCCTTCGACGGCGGCCCGAAAGGCACGCCGGCCATGGCGGCGCGGCGGCTGCGCTCGCCGGAGCAGCATGCCGTGGACGACGTCCGGCGTGCTCCTTCGTCGAGCGTGGCTGCTAGCATCCGCATACATGGCGCATCAAGGAGGGAGGATGGGCGCCGGCCACCGCGGCATGAAGGGCGACGGCGACCTGTGCGGCGTCGGCCACACAGGGAGCACGTCCATTAGGGCGGCGGCGGCGGCTCAAGTTCTTCCCGCGCGTCGTCCTGAGGACGGCGGCGTCACGGCGTCTCCGCCCTCGCACCGCGGTGGACGCGGTGCGGGCCCCGAAGGGAAGAGGCGGCTGCGCGGCGCATTAGGTGAGGATTCTCCTCATTTCTTCTTCAATTCGTGTACATCAGTGTTTGATTTGGGGGAAAAACAGTCCCAATTGCAGAATTAGGGTTCTTACGAAATTGGGGATTTTTTCTAGGGTTCTTGATGTGGGGATTCTACTGTTTGTATACTGTTTAGACCTCTGCCTTCTAATTTGCTTAGTGCATATGGAAACAGAACTTAAGCATGATCAATTTTAAACAACTTAACATGAAGGTGAGCATTAGATCTTAACTGAGATTAATTAAAATTGATGAACATAGGTGGCAGTACTGATCCGTAGCAAAATTAGGGTATCACATAATTATTTGCATACGACAATTGGCATGAACATCAAACAGTAGCATGAGCATGGGGCTAAAACTTTCAATCTTGATCATAAAACCCTAAACCTGACTTGATCTAAACTTCATGTTGATCTACAGATCAATAATATAGGGACCTATTGCAATCAAAATTGGCGACTGATACCATTGTTGGATTAATTATGCATCTCTGGGATACCATTCGCAGGAACTGATTGCATCTAGATCACCTAAAAAGCATGAACAGAGAAAGTTTAGGGAATCTTTACATGTCACGGCAGTGGACATGATCGCCTGCTCGATGCAGGCGTGATGCAGGGGTGATGTAGTCGAGGTAGCAGTCCTTCTCAACGTCCTGATGCCCTCAGGACGCCACCGGCACTGCCCGGGGACAGCAGCGGCGGCTGGAGTGGGTCTTCCCGTCGCTGCAGCGCTCCCCCCGATCAGATGGGGTGAGAGAATATCGGGAGGGGAGTGAAACCGTACGAAAATTGTGATTGCGCAGGCTGCCAACCCTCTCCCGTACCCCCTTTTATGTAGCGCTGGCGACAGGGGACCTAAACCATCAGTTGGTTTGGGTGCCCCCGATCAGGGCGCCTTAGTTGGGAGAAAAAGCCCACGTACGTTGGTGCGTGGGGCCTTTTTCTTTAATGTTATCTTTCCCTTTTTTCTGTTAGACTAATAGATCTAACTGGCCTGTTAAGCCGTCAGATCAAAACCAACAAACACTACAAAGAAACCGCAGAGCATAACCTCTTCTGGCGTATCATCCTATATTAATGTAATAAGTCTATATAGAATGTAATTACATGGGTAACGTGACAAATCTGGATACATCCTCTACGAATTAAAATTTTAAAGTTGCTGAGGTGTGGGGACAACAATACTGTACCTCACAATAAGAGGAACTTTAACTTATGAAAATAATGAGGAATATCATCCATTATTGATGCAAGAATACTGCTATACGTGGAAGGCAGCTAACACATGAATATATGTTAGTACTGTTACGACAATATTCTTGCCAAAAAAAATCAACAATATCAAAAAGACCTACATAACTATCTGTGACATTTAGCATCACTTGAAAAGAAGAAAGCTGATTGAAATAATTGAAGGTGTTAAAACTTGGATAAGATATGTTGCATATGATATACGAAGCCTAAGTTGGTGAACATAAAATGGCACGTTAGAAATCGTTCGACCGGAATAAAAGGCATGTCATACAACTATTTCAAATGATCCAACTCTTCCAGCAAACAGCAAGAAAAGATGGAAAAAAAAGCTGCATTTTCCATATTTTCTATGTCCAGTAAACGTTTACCTTCTTGCTTGGGTATAGAACAACAAACGACTTAATTTCTAAAGGTAGCATCAGCAACACTTGTAATAATTTTACTTGTATTCTTTCTCTCTTTTAGTTTCCCATCTACTGCTTAATATTCTGCTTCTATGCCATGAACCTGAAAGTCATACGAATAACTTCAGTGCAAGATATACATATGTGTATTGTGCTATTGCATGGATATCGCCTGCCAAAAATTCTAACTCAAATAAAGGCATATTCTATTGCTTGAACAAAATCTCACAATAAAACTCCGAACAAATTTTGTTTAAAATTCGGCCATACATGTCATACAATCTGAAAAAAAACATATGTACAGGAAGATAAACTACATTTTTAGTCCAGTAAAGGAAATCGAATAAATAAGTTCACTGTTTCAACAAAGTCATTGTACGACGGGGAGCCTTAATCTGACGTACAGCCCCAACAAAAAACTGATATGCACTGATTTCCTAGCAACTATGACGGTGGTGTGTATTTTTTCAGTAGTCGATTAATTCTGGACATTGGCATCCTTGTAATCTGGAACTATTTGAAGAGAAAATAATAAGCTATGTATTTTATCCTCTCATGAAACATATCAGTATAGTTGTAAAAACTTTCAAACTAATAGAAGAGAAAACAATATGCTCGCTTGGAAGATATGAGGGCAAGCATCACTACATGTGCATCACCCCGCCGGCAGCCAAAATCTGCCAATCTGCCGACGGTGAGCCTCCCGTCACTCTCTTCTACACTTCTGCTGAGCTCCTCCTTGCTGCACCTGCCCATTAGTGGTTAGGTCTTTCAGTCTTCTTTGCTTTTGAAAAGAAACAAAAATAAAAAACCTATGGTTCAAATGGTCATATTTGACGCATATTAATTTCTAATCCCTTATTTATTAGTAATTGTAGATTCTCTGGAAGTCAATTGCTGCTTCGTGTTTTGCTTAACAATAATCAATTGTATATGATTAAAAGTCGTATGTATGCTATATTGGAAGTTTTGGATGCTCCATTGACATTTGATAATTACCTAGCTATTGCATACAATAACTAGTACTCGATCGGTGGATGAATGGAAGTTGGTATAACTTTTTGAAAGACCTTAAATACTTTTTTGAAAGACCAAAGTTGGTATAACTTAAATATCATCTATATAGGAAGATAATTGTGAAGGAAATATGTCCTAGAAGCAATAATAAAGTTATTCTTTATTTCCTTATATCATGATAAATGTTTATTATTGTAACGCTCCAAGACCGATGCGCCAGGTGTCTTCCAGTTATTCGTTGTTGTTGCCTTGTCATTAGCTTGCTTGTTGCATATTGTCATGTCATCATGTGCATTGCATCATCATGTTTTCAAACTTGCACCCGTCCGGGTCTCCTCGTTCTTTCCGTTGTCCGTTCCGAGCCCAGACACACTTGCACGCGCCCACGGCATGTCTGAAATATTATTTTATAAGTGGCATAAAAATGTTCTCGGAATGGGGCGAAAGTTGGCATGCGATCTTATTATAGTGTAGGTAGACCTCCTGTCAAGTTTCGTCACATTCGGAGTTCATTTGATAGTCCAACCGTCATCCGTAGCGGCACCATTGCCGGTTTATTTGTCGGACGTTTCGGCCTCCGAGACTGCCACAGGGCCGCACCTCTTCTCTCTCCTCTCAGCCCAAGACCTTCTAAACACAGCCCACTAAACCCACCTGCATCCCACCTAGTCCCCCTCTTGTCCGGAGCCGTCCGGTCATGATCAAGGGGTCCAAAAACTGCCTCAAACCCCCCTAACCTAGCCCTACCGGCTATAAAAGGAAGGCCTAGCCCTCCTATTCTAGAAACCCTAGCCTTGCCTCGAAATCCGCGCCACCGCCAGCCTCCTCCACTCCTCAGCCGCCACCTCCCACCTCTCCGCGTGGGCCCACAGAGCCCAGAGCAAGCCCATCTGGGCCCGAAACCTCCTCGTGCCCGCTCCAGGGATGAGCTCACCCTCGCCCGAGGCATCCAGCCTCCTCCCCGCGCCGATCTGGATCCCGCGACCCCGACACCAAGTGTCGCCTGCCGGAGTGCGCCCCTCCTTGAAGCTGACCCCGCCTCCTCCGCCTCACTCCGGCCATCGCCCGGCCCCTCCGGCGATCGCCGCTACCACGACGCCAGCGCCTGAGGCCTCCCCGCCGCCGTAGCTCCAACATCAGCCTCCGGCACTGCTTCTCGTCGTCGACCTCTCCTCCCATCGGATCTGGCGCCGCCCCCACCAAATCCGCCTCGCCCGGCGTCTTCCCCACTGCCTCACCGCCGGTGTCATCTGCCGCCGCCAGGCCCCTGCCTCGATCGAGGGAATTGAGACGAAGGGACGACGGTGCCCAACGGCCTCCCGCGTGTGGGTCTCCACGCCGTCCTCGGCCCATCGCGCCGCGCGGACCGCGTCCAACAGGCCCAGCTGCGCGCCCCTGCAGGCCTGCCCTCTCCACCAGCTAGGCTAAGGCCCGATGTGAGCAGCCCCTCCAGTTTCCCTCTTCCTGTTGGGCCAACAAGATTCGGCCCAGTGGATGTTTTTTTTGGTTCTGCGAATTTGCTATTTAACCAGGGATTTACAGATTTGCAGAAAAACCGTGCATCGGAATTAAACAAACTTAATATGTAAAGTGCTTAGAATTTTGTCTAGTTTCATAATATGCCACTTTCATGCATGTTTGAAATGTTTAAAATGCTGTTTGTCTAATTTTGTTCATATGCCATGCTAAAATGCTTTATTTCATAACTAATCAACCATAGCTTGGTTTTAAATAATCTTTATATGTAAATGAGGTAGAAAAATGCCTAGTTTAACATGGTGGCACCACTTTGCATGTTTAAAAACTCTAAAATATGGTTTAGGGCAGAACAGTACCAAATCCATTAATATGCACATGAGGATTTTCCGGACTTGTTGCTTGTTGTTCCTGCCGCATTTAAACTTGCCTAGATAGGTAGTTTTACTTTGCTTCACCCCTTGCCATGTTAATCGACATTTAATATTGTTGAGTACCTAAACGAGAGAGAACTAAATAAGTCATGTGGTGTTTTCTTCAATATGCAACTCTGTTGCATATTGATCTCCACTTAATTTATAGTGTTGTTTGTTGCACTTTGCCATGTCATGCTTCACTAAACCGGACATGCATCATACTTGATTGTGCATCATGCCATGTTCATGTGTTGGTTGTTTACTATGTTGTGTGCTTCTTTTCGGTGTTGCTTCTTCGGGTTGGTTCCGATTACGTCGCGTTTGTGAGGATTCGTTGACTCCGTCCGTTTGTCGTCTTCACGGACTCGTTTCTTCTTCCTTGCGGGATCTCAGGCAAGATGACCATACCCTCGAAATCACTTCTATCTTTGCCTGCTAGTTGTTCGCTCTATTGCCATGCTGCGATACCTACCACTTGCTATATCATGTATCACATATTGCCATGCCAAGCCTCTAACCCACCTTGTCGTAGCAAACCGTTGTTTGGCTATGTTACCGCTTTGCTCAGCCTCACTTATAGCATTGCTAGTTGCAGGTGAAGATTGGAGTTTGTTCCATGTTGGAACATGATTATTGTTGGGATATCACAATATATCTTATTTACTTAATGCATCTATATACTTGGTAAAGGGTGGAAGGCTCGTCCTTATGCATGGGGTTTTGTTCCACTCTTGCCGCCCTAGTTTCCGTCATACCGGTGTTATGTTCCTTGATTTTGCGTTCCTTACGCGGTTGGGTTATAATGGGAACCCCTTGACAGTTCGCTTTGAATAAAACTCCTCTAGCAAGGCCCAACTTTGGTTTTACCATTTGCCACCTAGCCTTTTTTTCTCTTGGGTCGGCCAACCCAAGGGTCATCTTTATTTTAACAACCCCCCCGGGGCTAGTGCTCCTCTAAGTGTTGGTCCAACTTGTCAGCCGCCGGTGGCCACCAGGGGCAACTCTGGGCTGGCCTACCAGAAGTTTGGACAATCCGGTGTACCCTGAGAACGATATATGTGCAGCTCCTATCGGGATTTGTCGGCACATCCGGGTGGCTTTGCTGGTCTTGTTTTACCATTGTCGAAATGTCTTGTAACCGGGATTCCGAGCCTGATCGGGTCTTCCTGGGAGAAGGAATATCGTTCGTTGACCGTGAGAGCTTGTGATGGGCTAAGTTGGGACACCCCTGTAGGGTTTTGAACTTTCGAAAGCCGTGCCCGCGGTTATGGGCAGATGGGAATTTGTTAATATTCGGTTGTAGAAAACCTGAAACTTAACTTAATTAAAATGGATCAAGAGCGTCTGTAGCCGTGATGGTCTCTTTTCGGTGGAGTCTGGGAAGAGAACATGGTCTCGTGTTATGCTTGAACGTAGGTTGTTCTAGGATCACTTCTTGATCACAGATTCTCGACCGTGCCTTGCCTTTCTCTTCTCGCTCTCATTTGCGTATGTTAGCCACCATATATGCTAGTGCTTGCTGCAGCTCCACCTCATATCTTTACCCTACCTATAAGCTTAAATAGTCTTGATCGCGAGGGTGTGAGATTGCTGAGTCCCCGTGACTCACAGATTACTTCCAAAACCAGTTTGCAGGTGCCGATGATATCGTGCGGGTGACGCAACCGAGCTCAAGGAGGAGCTCGATGAAGATCGTGTTCGTTATGTTGTTTCCATTTCCAGTTGATCAGTAGTGGAGCCCAGTTGGGGCGATCGGGGATCTTTCGCATTAGGGGTGGTCTTCTTTTATTTTGGTTCTGTAGTCGGACCTTGATTGTATGGTGGTTGATGTCTACTACACAACCTTCTTCTTGTAGACGTTGTTGGGCCTCCAAGTGCAGAGGTTTGTAGGACAGTAGAAAATTTCCCTCAAGTGGATGACCTAAGGTTTATCAATCCGTAGGAGGCGTAGGATGAAGATGGTCTCTCTCAAGCAACCCTGCAACCAAATAACAAAGGGTCTCTTGTGTCCCCAACACACCCAATACAATGGTAAATTGTATAGGTGCACAAGTTCGGCGAAGAGATGGTGATACAAGTGCAATATGGATAGTAGATAATAGTTTTTGTAATCTGAAATAATAAAAACAGCAAGGTAGCAAGTGATAAAAGTGAGCGTAAACGGTATTGCAATGATGGTAAACAAGGCCTAGGGTTCATACTTTCGCTAGTGTAAGTTCCCTCAACAATACTAACATAATTGGATCACATAACTATCCCTCAACATGCAACAAAGAGTCACTCCAAAGTCACTAATAGCGGAGAACGAACGAAGATATTATGGTAGGGTACGAAACAACCTCAAAGTTATTCTTTCCAATCAATCCATTGGGCTATTCCTATAAGTGTCACAAACAGCCCTAGAGTTCGTACTAGAATAACACCTTAAGACACAAATCAATCAAAACCCTAATGTCACCTAGATACTCCAATGTCACCTCAAGTATCCGTGGACATGATTATACGATATGCATCACACAATCTTAATTCATCTATTCAACCAACACATAGAACCTCAAAGAGTGCCCCAAAGATCTATCGGAGAATCACGACGAAAACGTGTGCCAACCCCTATGCATAGGTTCATGAACCCGCAAGTTGGTCACCTTAACATACATCAAGTGGCACGCGGTATCCCATTGTCACCACAGATATCCATGGCAAGACATACATCAAGTGTTCTCAAATCTTTAAAGACTCAATCCGATAAGATTACTTCAAAGGGGAAACTCAATTCATTACAAGAGAGTAGAGGGGGGAAGAAACATCATAGGATCCAAATATAATAGCAAAGCTCGCGATACATCAAGATCGTATCATCTCAAGAACACGAGAGAGAGAGAGAGATCAAACACATAGCTACTGGTACATACCCTCAGCCCCGAGGGAGAACTACTCCCTCCTCGTCATGGAGAGCACCAGGATGATGAAGATGGCCACCGGTGAGGGTTCCCCCCTCCAGCAGGGTGCCGGAACAGCGTCCCGATTGACTTTTGGTGGCTACGGAGGCTTCTGGCGGCGGAACTCCCGATCTATCTTGCGTTCTGGAAGTTTTAGGTCACGTGGGTATATATGGGTGCAGGAGGTACGTGAGGGGAGCCATGAGGGTCCCACGAGACAGGGGGGGCGTGCCCTAGGGGCGCGCACCCCCACCCTCGTGAGCACCTCGTTTCTTCCTTGATGTGGGGTCCAAGTCCATCAGGTGTGTTTCCTTCCAAAAATAACTTCTCCAGTTGATTTCGTTCCGTTTCGACTCCGTCTGATATTCCTTTTCTTCAAAACACTGAAATAGGCATAAAACAGCAAATCTGGGCTGGGCCTCCGGTTAATAGGTTAGTCCCAAAAATAATATAAAAGTGGAAAGTAAAGCCCAGTATTGCCCAAAACAGTAGATAATATAGCATGGAGCAATCAAAAATTATAGATACGCTGGAGACGTATCCAGCATCCCCAAGCTTAATTCCTGCTCGTCCTCGAGTAGGTAAATGATAAAAAAGATAATTTTTGATGTGGAATGCTAGTTGGCATAACTTCAATGTAATTCCTCTTACTTGTGGTATGAATATTCAGATTCGAAAGATTCAAGACAAAAGTTCATATTGACATAGAAAATAATAATACTTCAAGCATACCAACTAAGCAATTATGTCTTCTCAAAATAACATGGCCAAAGAAAGCTATCCCTACAAAATTATATAGTCTGGCTATGCTCCATCTTCACCACACAAAATATTTAAATCATGCACAACCCCGATGACAAGCCAAGCAATTGTTTCATACTTTTAATGTTCTCAAACTTTTTCAATCTTCACGCAATACATGAGCGTGAGCCATGGACATAGCACTATAGGTGGAATAGAATGGTGGTTGTGGAGAAGACAAAAAGGGAGAAGATAGTCTCACATCAACTAGGCGTATCAATGGGCTATGGGGATGCCCATCAATAGATATCAATGTGAGTGAGTAGGGATTGCCATGCAACGGATGCACTAGAGCTATAAATGTATGAAAGCTCAACAAAAGAAACTAGTGGGTGTGCATCCAACTCGCTTGCTCACGAAGACCTAGGGCATTTTGAGGAAGCCCATCATTGGAATATACAAGCCAAGTTCTATAATGAAAGATTCCCACTAGTATATGAAAGTGACAACATAGGAGACTCTCTATCATGAAGATCATGGTGCTACTTTGAAGCACAAGTGTGGTAAAAGGATAGTAGCATTGCCCCTTTTATTTTTTTATTTTTTTATTTGGCCTTTCTTTTTTTTATTTGGCCCTTATTATTTTTTTATTTGGCCTTTCTTTTTTTATGGCCTTTCTCTTTTTTTTTTGGGACAATGCTCTATTGAATGATGATCATCACACTTCTATTTATTTACAACTCAATGATACAACTCGATACTAGAACAAAGTATGACTCTATATGAATGCCTCCGGTGGTGTACCCGGATATGCGATGAATCAAGAGTGACAAGTATGAAAGAATTATGAACAGTGGCTTTGCCACAAATACTATGTCAACTACATGATCATGCTAAGCAATATGACAATGATGAATGTGTCATGATGAACGGAATGGTGGAAAGTTGCATGGCAATATATCTCGGAATGGTTATGGAAATGCCATAATAGGTAGGTATGGTGGCTGTTTTGGGGAAGGTATATGGTGGGTGTATGATACCGGCGAAAGGTGCGCGGTACTTGAGAGGCTAGCAAAGGTGGAAGGGTGAGAGTGCGTATAATCCATGGATTCAACATTAGTCATAAAGAACTCATATACTTATTGCAAAAATCTACAAGTTATCAAAGCAAAGTATTACGCGCATGCTCCTAGGGGGATAGATTGGTAGGAAAAGGCCATTGCTCGTCCCCGACCGCCACTCATAAGGAAGACAATCAATAAACACCTCATGCTCCGACTTCGTAACATAACGGTTCACCATACGTGCATGCTACGGGAATCACAAACTTCACCACAAGTATTTCTCAAATTCACAACTACTCAACTAGCATGACTCTAATATCCCCATCTCCATATCTCAAAACAATTATCAAGTATCAAACTTCTCATAGTATTCAACACACTCATAAGAGAATTTTATTATTCTTGAATACCTAACATATTAGGATTTTAAGCAAATTACCATGCTATTTAATACTCTCAAAATAATATAAGTGAAGCATGAGAGTTCATCTATTTCTTCAAAATAAAACTACCACCATGCTCTAAAAGATATAAGTGAAGCACTAGAGTAAATGACAAACTACTCCGAAAGATATAAGTGAAGATCAATGAGTAGTCGAATAATTATGCAACTATGTGAAGACTCTCTAACATTTAATAATTTTAGATCTTGGTATTCTATTCAAACAGCAAGAAAAGCAAAATAAAATGACATTCTAAGAATAGCAAACATCATGTGAATAAGCAAAAACTTAGGATCAACCGATACTAACCGATAGTTGTTGAAGAAGAAAGGTGGGATGCCAACCGGGGCATCCCCAAGCTTAGATGCTTGAGACTTCTTGAAATATTATCTTGGGGTGCCTTGGGCATCCCCAAGCTTGAGCTTTTGTGTCTCCTTAATTCCTCTCATATCACGGTCTCCCTAAATCTCAAAAGCTTCATCCACACAAAACTCAACAAGGACTCGTGAGATAAGTTAGTATAAACCATTGCCAAAACCTTATCATACTCTACTGTAGCAAATCACTAAAATTATTATTCAACATTGCATACTAAATACCTCTGCATGTTTAATAGTCCTATCCTCAAATAGAATCATTAAAGAAGCAACCATATGCAAACAATGCAAACATAACAGCAATCTGCCTAAACAGGATAGTCTGTAAAGAATTCTGCAACATCCATACTTCCCTAGCTCCAAAAATTATGAAATAAAATTCCCACTGTATTAAATTTATCAGATCTTAATATGCAAAAGGTTTCAATATTTTATCACATTCTGAATTTTCTAGGGAATTATTGCAACAGGGGTAAACTTTCTGTTTTCAAACAGCAACATGTATACTTGTAACATAGGCATAGTAGAGGCTATCAATGCCACTTTTATTGAAATAAAAGATGCAAAACATTGTTATAAATAACAGCAAGAAAATCCTAAAAAAATAAATTGACATTCCAAGCAAAACACATATCATGTGGCGAATAAAAATATAGCTCCAAGTAAAGTTACCGATGAACGAAGACGAAAGAGGGGATGACTTCCGGGGCATCCCCAAGCTTAGGCTCTTAGCTATCCTTTAATATTACCTTGGGTGCCTTGGGCATCCCCAATATTAGGCTCTTGCCACTCCTTATTCCATAGTCCATCGAATCTTTACCCAAAACTTGAAAACTTCACAACACAAAACTTAACAAAAAACTCGTCAGCTCCGTTAGTATAAGAAAATAAATCACCACTTCAAGGTACTGTAATGAACTCATTATTTATTTATATTGGTGTTAAACCTACTGTATTACAACTTATCTATGGTTTATAAACTCTTTTACTAGCCATAGATTCATCAAAATAAGTAAACAACACATGAAAAACAGAATCTGTCAAAAACAGAACAGTCTGTAGTAATCTGAATCAAACATATACTTATGGAACTCATAAAATTCTCAAATAAATTGCTGGACCTGAGTAATTTATCTATTAATCATCTGCAAAAATAATTAACTAAATAGCACTCTCCAAATAAAAATGGCAGCAATTCTCGCGAGCGCTAAAGTTTCTGTTTTTGACAGCATGATCAACAAGACTTTCCCCAAGTCTTCCCAAAGGTTCTACTTGGCACAAACACTAATTAAAAGCATAAAACCCACATCTAAACAGAGGCTAGATAAATTATTTATTACTAAACAGGAACAAAAAGCAAGGAACTAAAATAAAATTGGGTTGCCTCCCAACAAGCGCTATCGTTTGATGCCCCTACACTACTAGGGAAAAGGCTAGCAGCAGCGCGGGTTTTAGGTGTATCAGTAGCGCGGGTACCGGCGCTACTAATAAGGCGCTACAGCTAACACGTAGCAGTAGTGCGTGCTCACAAGTGTAGCAGCAGCGCTCCTAGTGGAAGCTCGCTACTGCTAATAGCTATAGCGTGCTTCTCCTGTACGCACTACTGCTACTACCGTGCTGCTGCTAACTTTTCTCCACTCGCTACTGCTAATTTTAGTAAAAAAAATCGGCGTATTTGTTTTGTATTTGAACAGGATTTATAGAAGAATCTTTATCACATATAAATGTCATCATGATACACATACAAATGCCTGTGATACCACAAATGTAATCATAGCATATACATACAAATAGTCTCATCATAATCATCATCCAACACAAAGTGGTATCTTGTCATCATCTCGAAAATAGCGATACATGCAAGTCTCGAATACTTGCAACTACAACGTCATCCATCTAAACAAAGGTATACGTGAGAAGAGCTATCACTATGAGTGAGAGCGGAACTATGCAGTACATGAGGTGGCGGTTACGAGTCCTCTCTCGCGCTAGCGTGAACCTCAAGTAACTAGCTTCTCCTTCTTGTCTGCTTTTGAAGCCTTTATGGCTGGCACCCGAGAACCCATTCACTTGCGCCTGACACTGATGCCACTCGTTGTACACCCCCGGAACCTTCCCTTTGTACACGACATAGCACTTCCATCTCGCCATCAAGAAACTAGGTACCTGTTAGAGATGCATGTTCATGAAGAGGATGTACAATCATATATATGCAACAAAATATACTAGAGCAACACCAAAAAAGAAAGGGTTAGCAACTAGATGCATCATACAGTACGCAAATTAATTAACTAGAGGTACGCAGGTCATCGTACGCAAACTAACAAAGTAGCGTTACGCAAGTTCGGCAGGGACCGTGGACATCACAAAGTTTCATCGCTACAAAAAGTATACAAGCTCAACCGACACATATCATCATCATCGGCATCATAAATCGCTAGAAGTTCCATCCTTCCATATCATCGAGGATGGACCCTAGCTTCTTGAACGGCGTGAGGTCTAGACGTTGCATGCCTATGCAAGTTCGGACGTTAGCTCGCGATATAGGGTCGTGGTGGAACATCCCCTTCTCATCGACGACTTCTTTCATGATGATCATCGCAATGTTGCTTTGGATGCGAAAGAAGTCATCTCTAAGTTTATAATCCGCTTCTCCATGAGATTCTAGCCACTTGTGGATATGATCATCATTTCTGCTTCTCATGCGAAGCTTTTGGTGATCCGTGTTGAACTGAATCATGAGATGGACGATGTAGAATCCATCCTTCTTGCTTGGTTTGGCACATGGATGTAGGAGAAGTTAGTTTTATGCGCGAAACCCATCTTCTTGTTCCTTTGTTTCCTGATCTGCATGTGGCCACCTCTAATGCTGAAGCCTTGGAGAGCATCATCTAGAATATTCATTATGTGGGTGTAGTCTTTTTTCTCGTAGTCTCTGGAAGGGTCAAAATACACGGCTTGGGAGACTTGCGGGTAAAGAACGATAAGGATGGCGCGCCCGGTGCTGCGGGGAAAAGACACCTCAAATTATTCCCCATAGAGAGAGAAGGAATGATTGAAATGTATGAGAGGGTTGTCCGGAACTGACTTACTTTGGATGATAAGGCACGAGGACAATTTCCCGGTCCTTATTCTGTACCATGAAGTTTTGGAGGTACTCCCTAGCAGTTTCACACTCAAAGTTGCCGAGACTCAAGAAAGACTCGTGCATGTAGTACGGATCCGCCACACAGATTTGCGAGACTTCTTCACTCTCATGACGGAGCTCATATGTAGCGCAAAAAGGCGGACGATTGTAAAATCGAGCCGCCTTGTCAGAAACATCTCAAAGATATGGTCAAACCGCAGGAAGAACACCTCCGCAGGCCGTGTCTCGACGTAGCATTTTCCCTCAGGCACACGAGCCGCGTATGTCGGATATCCTGGATCCTTTGAGGCTAGTAGGCTTTTCTCAGTTGACAGCACATGGTCGTGTAGTCTCCTGAGATCCCCTGATAGTGCCTCTAGCGGTTTCGGCGGTAGCATCGGCTCGCCCGTGAGATGGAACATGGCCGCACCTTTCACGTTGTAAAACACCTTCCACGTGGCACCGTCTCCAGCGCCGTGCACACGACCATATTACGGCTGCTGGCCCAAAGGGAGTCCCTTAAGTTCGTTCAAGGCCCGGTTGAGAGGGGTGTCCCACTTGGGCCTCATCGGAGAAGTAGGGCTTTCGGCTGCAAGCTGGTGTTGCTTCTCCAGTAGTCTAATCAATTTCCTCGTGATCTGGTCCGTGTAAAAAACCTTTTTCTCCTTGTCCCACTTGTAGCGGGCCCTGATGAAGTCACGCTCCAAGGGGTTGGTGAACTTCGCGAAGGGGTCTGGGAGACCCGCGGCTTCACGTTTCGCGTCCTCCTTATCCCATATGGGCCTTTTACTGAGGTAGCCACGGCTTCCGAGGCGATTCTTCCCCGTGTTCCTTTGCTGAAGGCTCTTGAATTTCTCAGCCTTAGCCTTGGCGTCCTCGGTAGCGCAAGTGTCCTTGAACTTTTCGAACTCCTCTTCCGTAAGTGTCGCATTTTCCTCCAGAATCTTGGACAGGGGTTCCTCAGCCTCAATAGCTCGTCTCACCCTCCCTTTCCAGGAGGCCAAATCATTGCTGAACATGCCCATGGCATGATTGTTAATCTTTTTCATCTTCGAATCATCCCACGGTTGTTCTATGTTATCATCCCAGTCGGGGAACTTGAATCTCTTGTGCAACTTCGTTAGGAGCAACTGCGTCAAATGTTCTTTACTCCTTAAGTCATCATCGTTGATGCTTGCGCATTCCCGTAGGATGCATCCTACTTGGTTCCCATAGCACTTGCAAGGTTCTTCCAGCTCTAACGGCTCAAACTTGCCAGGTGCCATCTTTGTGATCACAAGTCGTCCAATCCCTAGTTTGTTAGGTTTTCGTATCCTCTGCTTCTTATGCTTCCTATTTTCGGTAGCGGCATTGGCGCCGGTACCTTCCCCACCGGTCTCGGTTCCGCCATCGGTGCCGGCGCCGTCGTTGTCGATGTCGGCGTCAGTACCATCATCGAGGCGGACCTGCAAACCTTGCTTAGCAGTCAAAAAGTCGAGGTAGTCTTGTTCACCCTGATAATCCATCTCATATGCATCTTGGTCAGAAGGCCCAGTTTCTTCGTTGTTCGACACGTTTCCTATGATTAAGTGTCCTCATTTATTTCTAAAAGTATGAATAAATGAGAAATGACATAAAAAAGGAATCTATGTGCCAGCACTCGATATGCCAACTATGTAGCACAAATCATGCCTTTATTCACGAGAAATTTCGGCATGACCTTTGCTAAAAATTGGATATATCGAGCGCCTGAAATTCACCGGAACGGATGTTGGAAATATGCCCTAGAGGCAATAATAAATTGGTTATTATTATATTTCATTGTTCATGATAATCGTTTATTATCCATGCTAGAATTGTATTGATAGGAAACTCAGATACATGTGTGGATACATAGACAACACCATGTCCCTAGTAAGCCTCTAGTTGACTAGCTCGTTGATCAATAGATGGTTACGGTTTCCTGACCATGGACATTGGATGTCATTGATAACAGGATCACATCATTAGGAGAATGATGTGATGGACAAGACCCAATCCTACGCCTAGCACAAAGATCGTGTAGTTCGTATGCTAAAGCTTTTCTAATGTCAAGTATCATTTCCTTAGACCATGAGATTGTGAAACTCCCGGATACCGTAGGAATGCTATGGGTGTACCAAACGTCACAACGTAACTGGGTGGCTATAAAGGTTCACTACAGGTATCTCCGAAAGTGTCTGTTGGGTTGGCACGAATCGAGACTGGGATTTGTCACTCCGTGTAAATGGAGAGGTATCTCTGGGCCCACTCGGTAGGACATTATCATAATGTGCACAATGTGACCAAGGAGTTGATCATGGGATGATGTGTTACGGAACAAGTAAAGAGACTTGTCGGTAACGAGATTGAACAAGGTATGGGGATACCAACGATCGAATCTCGGGCAAGTATCGTACCGATAGACAAAGGGAATTGAATACGAGATTCATTGAATCCTCGACATCATGGTTCATCCGATGAGATCATCGTGAAACATGTGGGAGCCAACATGGGTATCCAGATCCCGCTGTTGGTCATTGGCCGGAGAGTTGTCTCGGTCATGTCTGCATGGTTCCCGAACCCGTAGGGTCTACACACTTAAGGTTTGATGACGCTAGGGTTATTAGGAAGACTTGTATGTGATTACCGAATGTTGTTCGGAGTCCCGGATGAGATCCCGGACATCACGAGGAGTTCCGGAATGGTCCGGAGGTAAAGATTTATATATGGAAAGTTGTTGTTCGGGTTCTGGGAAAAGTTCGGTTTTTTCCGGTATTGTACCGGGAAGCTTTCGGAAGGTTCCGGAGGATTCCGGAGGGTTCCGGAGGTCCGGAAAATGTTCCACCACGTCCAATACAGCAGAATGGGCTGTAGGGGGGCGCCCTAACCTTAATGGGCCAAGGGCACCAGCCCCCCCAAGGCCCATGCGCATGGGAGAGGGGAAACCCTAAGGGGGAGGGCCTCCACTTGACTTGGGAGGCACTCCTCCCCTCCTTGGCCGCCGCCCCCAACCCTAGATGGGATCTAGGGGGGCCGCCCCCCTCTATCCCCACCTATAAATAGTGGAGGGGTGGGAGGGCGGCCACACCCTTGAACCTGGCGCAGCCCCTCCCCTCAAATACCTCTCCTCCTCCTCCTGAGCTTGGCGAAGCCCTGCCGGGGAACTGCCAATCCATCACCACCACGCCGTCGTGCTGCTGTTGGACTCTCTTCCTCAACCTCTCCCTCCTCCTTGCTGGATCAAGGTGTGGGAGACGTCTCCATTCCGTACGTGTGTTGAATGCGGAGGTGCCGTCCGTTCGGCGCTAGGATCATCGGTGATTTGGATCATGACGAGTACGACTCCATCAACCCCGTTCACTTTAACGCTTCCGCTTAGCAATCTACAAGGGTATGTAGATGCACTCTCCTTCCCCTCGTTGCTAGATTACTCCATAGATTGATCTTGGTGATGCGTAGAAAATTTTAAATTTCTGCTACGATCCTCAACAGTGGCATCATGAGCTAGGTCTATGCGTAGTTTCTATGCACGAGTAGAACACAAGTTGTTGTGGGTGTCGATTTTGTCAATTTACTTGACATTACTAGTCTTATCTTGATTCGGCGGCATCGTGGGATGAAGCTGTAACACCCCAGATATGATTTACCCAATATGTAATCCAACTCTTGCCGTTTCCGGCGTTAAGTTGTTTTATTTTCTCGGGTTCGGGTTTTTGTCTCCGTGTGTTGTTGTCGTTGTCATGCATCTCATATCATGTCATTATGTGCATTGCATTTGCATACGTGTTCGTCTGATGCATCCGAGCATTTTCCCCGCTGTCCGTTTTGCATTCCGGCGCTCCATTCTCCTCCGGTGGTCATTTCTACCTTCTTCCCGTGTTTGGGGATTGAACATTTCCGGATTGGACCGAGACTTGCCAAGCGGCCTTGGTTTACTACCGGTAGACCGCCTGTCAAGTTTCGTACCATTTGGACTTCGTTTGATGCTCCAACGAATAACCGAGGGACCGAAAAGGCCTTGTGTGTGTTGCAGTGCAACACCCCTCCAATTTGGCCCAAAACCCACGAAAACCCTCTCCATCATCTAGAGTGTTCGATCACGATCGCGTGGCCGAAAACCGCACCTCATTTGGACACTCCTAGCTCCCTCTATGCCTATAAATACACCCACCTCCGAAATTCTCGGTTCCCCTCTCCCGAAAACCCTAGATCCATTTTCCCCGCCGCCGCCGGACGAAATCTCGCAGGCCGGACATTGTCCGACCCGTGCCGCCGCTGCCACGTGTCGTCGTCCGAGTGGTCGGCCGCCTCCTCCACCGCGCGGCCCGGATCCGCGGCGCCGCCCGCGCCTTCGCCCCGCCGCCGCCTTCACCCGCTCCGGCGACCGAGCCGGTCCAGCCCCGCCGCATGCCATCGCCGGAGTCCTCGCCGGCTCGAGCTCGCCGCCACCCGAGCTCGCCGGTCCGGCCCCGCGCCGCCCCACGTCTTCCTCGTCGTCGTCCGCGCCTCCTCCGCCGATCGGATCCGGTGACCCGGCCCTCTCCGGCGACCTCCGTCGCAAGATCCGGTGACCTCAAGCTCCAACTCCGGCGTTCCTCGGTTCCCGCGCGTGAACAGTGTTTCCAGATCCAGATCCGGACGGTTGACTTTCCTCCCGAAACCCTAATTATTTTGCCATGTTCATCGTGCCATAACTTTGCATCCGTAGATCCTTTTGGGCGTGTAGCATATCAAAATGTTCGTCTCAGAGAGTACAACATTTCATCTCATTGTATCATTTTCATTTGAGCTCATCTTGATGCCCGAAATGCGGTTGGAAGAGTGCTATTTGAGATAATTGTCAGATCTGCTGCTCCAGATAGCTATTTGTCATTTTTGCCATGATTATTGTGTGCATGATATGCCCCCGAGCTCTACATATGTTTTGTTATATGCTTTACCATCTTTCCAGAGGTGCAATCCATGTATTTTTGTGATGTGTGTGGTGACTAGCACAAGCTTGCAAAGTGGTGCATTCGTTAATGCTGATTTCAGGGACTTAGCAATTCCACCAAGTCCTTGGACTGTTTTTATCAATATGTCATATGTTCATGTTGTTTCCTAGTGATCCGTGCCTCTTTTGAGGATGATCAGTAAGGATGATTTGTTAATCTTGTAGTGCTATATCCATCCATGTCTTTGTTTGCAATTATGGAGCACCCTAGCTTGAGTCAATCAAGCTCTACTTTTGCTATTTCGTGAATCTGGGCAGATTGTCCACTTGTTAGCGATTTTGCCGAGGATGTTGTAATTGATCCGTGCATGCTATGTTGTTGTTCTTGCCATGTCTAGCTTGTATAATGTGTATTCTTGATGGGTGTATGCTTAGTTTGTCATGCCTTGCTCTGTACTGAGTGCATCGAGCTCGTAAACATGCCTACTCGCTAAGATATTTGCATGCTCTAGTTTTTCTCTAAGTCTGTGATCTGTTTATGTTTTTGCCATGTTCACATGCTTGCAATTGTATTTTCTGATCCCTTTTGGCTCAAGGTCACTAAGGGACTTTTGTTAAACTCTTTGAGTAGCTCCATGCCATGCTTTGCTTTGCCATGTTAAGTTCCTGTAGCATATAGTTTTCTTGCTCCAAAGTGTGCTACCTGATCTGAAATCCTAGACAAGTGTTAATTTCACTAAGTCTGAAATCTGTTTACCAATTGCACTTTTGCCATGCTTTTTGAACCTGTTAATGGATGAATTGGCCGTAGCTCAGTGTTCATCTTTTGTTAAACATCATGAATGGATACCTTTCATGTATTTTGTTGCCATGTTTGAGTGTTGTAGCATGTTTGTCTTGTTGCATTTAGATGGCTACTTGCTGTTTATCGCAGACCGGTGCCATATTTGTTTTGCTTGCCATTTCTAAACCGTGCATCCGATTTTGGCGATCTTTATATCGATTTCAACCGAAATCACGTCACCTTTCCAGTGGAACACTTGGATTTCTAAGTTGAGGCCAGGTTCATTCATTCCTTGCCAAATCTTGCATATGCATCACATATCGCATCCCGCATAGCATACCATGTTTGCATCATGTTGTTTGAGCTTTGCACGTGGTTGATTGTGTTCCTCTTGCTTGTTTGTCTTGTTTGGGTAGAGCCGGGAGACGAGTTCGCTAACGAGGAGCCCGTTGAATTTGCTTTCGAGGATCCAGTCAACTCTGACAACTTTGCAGGCAAGATGATCATACCCTCGAAATCACTTCTATCCTTGCTTTGCTAGATGCTCGCTCTTTTGATATGCCTATGCTACGATGCCTACCACTTGCTTATCATGCCTCCCAAATTGCCATGTCAAACCTCTAACCCACCATGTCCTAGCAAACCGTTGATTGGCTATGTTACCGCTTTGCTCAGCCCCTCTTATAGCGTTGCTAGTTGCAGGTGAAGATCGGAGACCGTTCCTTGTTGGAACATTATTTACTTGTTGGGATATCACTATATTATCTTGTTATCTTAATGCATCTATATATTTGGTAAAGGGTGGAAGGCTCGGCCTCTCGCCTAGTGTTTTGTTCCACTCTTGCCGCCCTAGTTTCCGTCATATTGGTGTTATGTTCCCGGATTTTGCGTTCCTTACGCGGTTGGGTAATAATGGGAACCCCTTGACAGTTCGCCTTGAATAAAACTCTTCCAGCAATGCCCAACCTTGGTTTTACCATTTGCCACCTAGCCTCTTTTTCCCTTGGGTTTCCGGAGCCCGAGGGTCATCTTATTTTAAACCCCCCGGGCCAGTGCTCCTCTAAGTGTTGGTCCAATCGAGCGATGTCCGGGGCTACCAGGGGCAACTCTGGGCTGGCCTACTTGACGTCTGGATCATCTGAGTGTGCCCTGAGAACGAGATATGTGCAGCTCCTATCGGGATTTGTCGGCACATTCGGCGCTGTTGTTGGATTTGTTTTAACTTGTTGAGGTGTCTTATAGAACCGGGATACCGAGTCTGATCGGAATGTCTCGGGAGAAGGTATATCCTTCGTTGACCATGAGAGCTTGTCATGGGCTAAGTTGGGACTCCCCTACAGGGATTTGAACTTTTGGAAGCCGTGCCTGCGGTTATGGGCAGATGGGAATTTGTTAATGTCCGGTTGTAGATAACTTGAACTTGAACTTAATTAAAATGAATCAACGGTGTGAGTTACCGTGATGGTCTCTTCTCGGCGGAGTCCGGGAAGTGAACACGGTGTTGGAGTAATGCTTGCCGCAGGTTGTTCTCTAGTTATTCGTTCGCGCTTTGCCTTCTCTCCTCGCTCTCTTTTGCGAACAGGTTAGCCACCATATATGCTAGTCGCTTGCTGTAGCTCCACATAGTACCTTGCCTTACCTATAAGCTTAAATAGTCTTGATCGCGAGGGTGGGAGATTGCTGAGTCCCTATGGCTCACAGATTACTTCCAAACCAGATGCAGGGCCTGATGACTCCGTTCCAGATGATGCGCTTGAGCTCAAGTGGGAGTTCGATGAAGTGTCTTTCCCTGATGATCAGTAGTGGTGCCAAGTTGGGGCGATCGGGACCGTGTCGCATGTTGGGTTGATCTTTTATTTTGGCACCGTAGTCGGGCCATGAGTGATTGGGTGATGTAATGATATTTATGTACTTTGTTTGACGTGGCGAGTGTAAGCCAACTATCTACCTTCCCCTCTTATTATCTATTTACATGGGATGTTGTGAAGATTGCCTTACTTGTGACATTGCTTTCAATGCGGTTATGCCTCTAAGTCGTGCTTCGACACGTAGGAGATATAGCCGCATCGAGGGCGTTACAAGTTGGTAATCAAAGCCTTCCCCGACCTTAGGAGCCCCCACTGCTTGATCGTTTTTAGCAGTCGTTGTTGAGTCTAGAAAAATGTTTTGAGTCATTTAGGAATTATATATCGAAGAGTTTAGGAATTCTTTTTACTCCCCAGTCCCTTCATCGCTCTGGTAAGGCATCCTGACGTAGAGTTTTGACTCTTCTCTTCTCAAATTTCACAAAAAAAATTTAGGATCACGCGGGTATCTTGGAATCGTTCCGATGGTTTTGTGACGAGAACATTGTTCTTGGTGCCTCCTGTCATTTAGGGGTTGTGGCAGTGTCCCGGGGAGTTGAGCTCCGAGGTGTTGTCGTCACAATTTTATCGTTGCAGTTCTGGAATACCTGAGTTTAGTTTGCCGACATCGAAAATCTCTTTTATGCAGTTGTTGGTGAGATAACCTCGACGCCACCCAGTACTGGGGCAGGAGTTCGGGAGTATTGCCATAACTTGTATAACGGATGCTTTTCGAAGGTTAAGGTAGATGGTTTCCGAAGTTTTTCTCGGTTATGTGTTGAAGGATGGATACAGCTGGATGTAGGATTTGCTAGATTTGGGTGAGATATTATGCTTCCCCTGTATCCCCAACACCTGATTGCATAACCGGAAAGGTTCGGGAGTTTTATAGGTGGGAATTCTTGTAGCTCTAGTTCTTCTTCCACGGATATTTGGTTTGAGATTGGGATTTCTTACCGAGTATTCGTTGTTGATCCGTACCTTGTTGATTTATTCCTCTACCTAAATTCTAAGTGGCTTCTCCATTTATGGATATGTGACCATTTCTAGTGGAGTGCATTCGTTCTTATGTTCGGATGTGAAGACTATATGTTGCAATTTCATCCCGCTTGATTCAGCTTCAATTTTATCTGTCAATGTGCTAACGGATGTCACCCTCTTCAGGATGGCTCCCGCTAAGAGCAACAATCAGAATCAGAATCAGGATCCGCCACCACCTCCCCCTCCTCCGGAGGCATGGCAAGCTCTGATGGCCGCTACCAATGCAAACACGCAGTTGATCATGCAAATTCTTCAATAGCGCAACCAAGGCAACCAAGGCAACCAAGGCAACAATCAGAATCACTTTGCTACACTCAACCAGTTCCTTGCTAACCAGCCAAAGACCTTCAGCAATTGTGTTGAGGCAACTGATGCTGACGATTGGCTCGTGGACTTGTGCAAGCATTTCAAGTGCAGTAACGTGAGGCCTGAGGACTTTGTCAAGTTTGCTTCCTTCCAACTCAAAGACCAAGCTGCAGAATAGTTCCAGCAGTACAAGGATTCCAGAGGAGGCCGTGTGATTACCTGGGATGAATTCCGTCAAGACTTCAAAGCTCATCATATTCCCAGAGCATGGTTGAAAGCAAGCGTGAGGAATTCCGCAACCTGAAGCAAGGCTCTTTATCTGTCTATGACTACAACAAGTTGTTTCAGAAGCTCGCCCACTTTGCTAAGCAGGACGTCCCTGACGAGAAGAGTATGATATACCAGTTCAGGGGTGGTCTCAGAGAAGAAATCCAGCTAGCTCTTGTTCTCTTTGAGCCCTTGAGGTACGATGAGTTCTACAACATGGCATTGAAGCAAGAGGCTGCCCAACTGAAGTGTGATGCTTCCAAGAAGCGAGTCAGAGATGCTACTCCTTCCTCTACTCAAGTGGCCAAGCAGCAGAAGTATTGGCTTCCTCCTCCTCCGTTCTGGTAGCCGTATCAGAAGAGCAAAGGTGGCAGTGGATCTTCCCACCCACCCAACCCTAGCTTTCAGAACAAGACTTCGTCTCAAGCTCCATGATCGAGTGCTCCGTATCACCGTCCGCTTTCAGAGGTCACGTGCAACAAGTGCCAACAGAAGGGTCACTATGCCAACAAGTGCTTCAATCAGAGGCGTCTCCCTCCTCCTCCTGTGAGATCGGCAAGTATAGCTATGGTCAAGCATAACCCCAAGTCTGCCAAGGTCAACTTGATGAATGCAGCTCAGGCAGAGGACTCGTCAGATGTCATCATGGGTAACCTTCCTGTTAACGATATTCCTGCAAAAGTTCTTTTTGACACTGGTGCATCGCATTGTTTCATCTCGAGACCATTTGTTTCTAAGCATGAGTTGCCTTTACAAGATTTGCCTAGTTAGTTATCCGTTGTTTCTCCGGGTAAATTCATGAATGCAAGCGCTATGGCCCCGGATGTTACTATCACGTTGGGCGACTACAAGTTTCTTTCTTCTCTGGTGGTTCTTGGCAACTCGGATATTGATCTTATTCTCGGAATGGATTGGCTTTCTAAGCACAAGGCGCATCTTGATTGTGCAGCCAGGCAAATTCAATTGACTCATTGGTCTGAGGATGTAATTGTCTTTGCCGCTCGTGATGATACAATCCGTCTGTTTTCTCTCAATGAGAAGGGTGAACTAGATGCCATCTCTCAAATTCCAGTCGTTTGCGAATATCAAGACGTCTTTCCGGAAGAGCTTCCAGGAATGCCTCTGCACCGGCCAGTTGAATTCGTCATCGATCTTGAGCCTGGCACGGAACCAGTGTGCAAGCGTCCTTACAAGCTCGGACCTGAAGAGTTGAAGGAGCTGAAGAAGCAACTCGATATTCAAGAGCGAATGGGTCTCATCCGATCTAGTTCCTCTCCGTGGGGTTGTGGTGTACTCTTTGTGAAGAAGAAGGATGGAACGGACCGACTTTGTGTTGACTACCGTCCATTGAACAAGAAGACTATCAAGAACAAGTACCCACTTCCCAACATCAACGAGCTGTTCGAACAACTCAAAGGTGCCCAAGTATTCTCCAAGCTTGATCTCCATATGGGTTATCACCAGATTCGAATCCGTGAGCAAGATATTCCCAAGACGGCTTTCAGGACAAGCTATGGTTCATATGAATACACTGTCATGTCTTTTGGCCTCGTCAACGCTCCTCCGACTTTCTCTCGCATGATGAACTTCATCTTCAACGCCTACACAAATGACTTTGTTTTGGTCTATCTCGACGACATTCTGGTCTTTTCGAAGAACAAGGAAGATCACGCCAAGCACTTGCGTTTGGTACTCGATAAGCTCAGGGAACACCAGTTCTACGCCAAGTTCTCAAAGTGCGAGTTTTGGCTCGATGAGGTTCTTTATCTTGGACATATCATCTCTGCCAAGGGCATTGCGGTGAATCCTGAGAAGGTGTCTGCAATTGTGAATTGGGAACCACCGCAGAACGTGAAGCAACTCCGTAGCTTCCTCGGTCTCGCAAGCTACTGTCGAAGGTTCGTTGAGAACTTTTCAAAGATTGCGAAGACTCTCTCAAATCTTCTCCAGAAGCACGTCAAGTACGTTTGGTCTCCGGAATGTGACATCGCTTTCAACACTTTGAAAGAGAAATTGGTCACTGCTCCAGTTCTGACTCCTCCTGATGAATCCAAACCGTTCGAGGTATTCTGTGATGCCTCTCTCCAAGGTCTTGGTGCAGTGTTGATGCAAGAGAAGAAAGTTGTGGCTTATAACTCTCGCCAGTTGAAGCCCAACGAGAAGAACTACCCCACTCATGACCTCGAGTTGGCGGCAGTTGTGCATGCTCTTTTGAGTTGGAGACATCTCTTATTGGGAAGAAAAGTGGACATCTTCACTGACCACAAGAGTCTCAAGTACATCTTCACTCATCCTAATCTCAACCTCAGGCAGACTCGATGGGTCGAAATGATTCAAGAGTATAATCCAAGTATCGAGTATACTCCAGGCAAGGCCAATGTGATTGCAGACGCATTGAGTAGGAAGGCTTATTGCAACAGTCTGATTCTCAAGCCATATCAAACCGAGCTTTGTGAAGCTTTCCGCAAACTCAATCTGCAAGTTGTTCCTCAAGGTTTCCTCGCCAACCTTCAAGTCTCTCCTACCTTGGAAGACCAGATTCGCCAAGCCCAGCTTCTTGATGCTATGGTGAAAAAGGTGAAGATTGGGATTGCCAAGAGTCAACCCAAGTACAAGTGCTACCGCCTTGATGACAAGGATACTCTCTTCTTCGAGGATCGTATTGTTGTGCCCAAAGGTGATCTTCGTAAGGTTATCATGAACGAGGCTCACAATTCACTCCTCTCCATCCACCCTGGGAGCACGAAGATGTATCAGGACCTCAAGCAGGCTTATTGGTGGACTCGAATGAAGCGCGAGATTGCTTAGTTCGTGAATGAATGTGATGTCTGCAGAAGAGTGAAGGCAGAACACCAAAGGCCAGCTGGTCTCCTCCAACCTCTTGCCATTCCAGAATGGAAGTTCGACCACATTGAGATGGAATTCGTGACTGGGTTTCCAAAGTCCAAGCGTGGCAATGATGCTATATTCATTGTCATCGACGAACTCACTGAAGTGGCTCACTTTCTTCCTATCAAAGAGTCAATCACTGCAGCTCAATTGGCGGAGCTCTATACCTCTCGAATTGTCTCGCTGCATGGTATTCCACAGGTGATCTCTTCAGACCGTGGCAGCATCTTTACCTCCAAGTTTTGGGATTCTTTTCAGAAGGCCATGGGCACCAACATCCACTTCAGCACAGCTTTCCATCCTCAAACTAGCGGTCAAGTCGAGCGTGTCAATTAGATTCTTGAAGATATGCTCAGGGCTTGTGTGGTCTCCTTCGGCATGAAGTGGGAAGATTGTCTTCCATATGCTAAATTCTCCTACAACAACAGTTTTCAAGCAAGTTCGGGCAAGGCCCCATTCGAAATTCTGTATAGCAGGAAGTGCCGTACCCCTCTCAACTGGTCTGAAACCGATGAACGTCAACTTCTGGGAAATGACTTAATCACAGAGGCAGAGGAAATGTGCAAAGTCATTCGAGAAAACCTCAAAGCAGCGCAGTCGCGCCAAAAGAGCTACTATGATAGTAAGCACCGTGATTTGACTTTCGAGATCAGAGATCATGTTTACCTCCGCATCTCTCCAATGAAAGGTACTCGTCACTTCGGTATCAAAGGGAAGCTTGCCCCTAGATACGTGGGACCTTTCAAGATCATCAGCAAGAGAGGCGATCTCGCCTATCAACTCGAGCTTCCTTCAAACTTTAAAAATGTGCATGAAGTGTTCCATGTCTCTCAGCTCCGCAAGTGCTTCAAGACTCCTGAACGCACCGTCAACTTCGAAGACATTGATCTCCAAGAAGATCTCTCTTATCGTGAGCACCCCGTTGCTATTCTTGAAGAGACTGAACGCAAGACTCGCAATAAGTCAATCAAATTCCTCAAAGTCAAGTGGTCACACCATTCCGACCATGAAGCCACCTGGGAACGCGAGGATCACCTCCGTTCTAAGTACCCGGCGTACTTCCAGTCCTAGATCACGGGACAAGATCCTTTCGTAGTGGTGGAGTGTTGTAACACCCCGGATATGATTTACCCAATATGTAATCCAACTCTTGCCGTTTCCGGCGTTAAGTTATTTTATTTTCTTGGGTTCGGGTTTTTGTCTCTGTGTGTTGTTGTCGTTGTCATGCATCTCATATCATGTCATCATGTGCATTGCATTTGCATACGTGTTCGTCTCATGCATCCGAGCATTTTCCCCGTTGTCCGTTTTGCATTCCGGCGCTCCGTTCTCCTCCGGTGGTCATTTCTACCTTCTTCCCGTCTTTGGGGATTGAATATTTCCGAATTGGACCGAGACTTGCCAAGCGGCCTTGGTTTACTACCGGTAGACCGCCTATCAAGTTTCGTACCATTTGAACTTCGTTTGATGCTCCAACGGTTAACCGAGGGACCAAAAAGGCCTCGTGTGTGTTGCAGCCCAACACCCCTCCAATTTGGTCCAAAACCCACCAAAACCCTCTCCATCATCTAGAGCGTTCGATCACGATCGCGTGGCAGAAAACCGCACCTCATTTGTACACTCCTAGCTCCCTCTATGCCTATAAATACACCCCCCCTCCGAAATTCTCGGTTCCCCTCTCCCGGAAACCCTAGATCCATTTTTCCCCGCCGCCACCGGACGAAATCTTGCAGGCCGGACATTGTCCGACCCGCGCCGCCGCCACCACGTGTCGTTGTCCGAGTGGTCGGCCACCTCCTCCACCGCGCGGCCCGGGGAGCCCGTCGCCGGCCCCCGCGGCCCGGATCCACGGCGCCGCTCGCGCCTTCGCCCCGCCGCCGCCTTCACCCGCTCCGGCGACCGAGCCGGTCCAGCCCCGCCGCACGCCATCGCCAGAGTCCTCGCCGGCGGGAGCTCGCCGCCACCCGAGCTCACCGGTCCGGCCCCGCGCCGCCCCGCATCTTCCTCCTCGTCGTCCGCGCCTCCTCCGCCGGTCGGATCCGGCGACCCGGCCCTCTCCGGCGACCTCCCTCGCAAGATCTGGCGACCTCAAGCTCCAACTCCGACGTTCCTCGGTTCCCGCGCGTGAACAGTGTTTCCAGATCCAGATCCGGACGGTCGACTTTCCTCCCGAAACCCTAATTATTTTGCCATGTTCATCGTGTCGTAACTTTGCATCCGTAGATCCATTTTGGGCATGTAGCATATCAAAATGTTCATCTCAGAGAGTACATCATTTCATCTCATTGCATCATTTTCATTTAAGCTCATCTTGATGCCCGAAATGCGGTTGGAAGAGTGCTATTTGAGATAATTGTCAGATCTGCTGCTCCAAATAGTTATTTGTCATTTTTTCCATGATTATTGTGTGCATGATATGCCCCTGAGCTCCACATATGTTTTGTTATATGCTTTGCCATCTTTCCAGAGGTGCAATCCATGTATTTTTGTGATGTGTGTGGTGACTAGCACAAGCTTGCAAAGTGGTGCATTCGTTAATGCTGATTTCAGGGACTTCGCAATTCCACTAAGTCCTTGGACTGTTTTTATCAATATGTCATATGTTCATGTTGTTTCCTAGTGATCCGTGCCTCTTTTGAGGATGATCAGTAAGGATGATTTGTTAATCTTGTAGTGCTCTATGCATCCATGTCTTTGTTTGCAATTATGGAGCAACCTAGCTTGACTCAATCAAGCTCTACTTTTGCTATTTCGTGAATCTGGGCAGATTGTCTACTTGTTAGCGATTTTGCCGAGGATATTGTAATTGATCCGTGCATGCTATGTTGTTGTTCTTGCCATGTCTAGCTTTTATAATGTGTATTCTTGATGGTTGTATGCTTAGTTTGTCATGCCTTGCTCTGTACTGAGTGCATCGAGCTCGTAAACATGCGTACTCGCTAAGATATTTGCATGCTCCAGTTTTTCTCTAAGTCTGTGATCTGTTTATGTTTTTGCCATGTTCACATGCTTGCAATTGTATTTTCTGATCCCTTTTGGCTCAAGGTCACTAAGGGACTTTTGTTAAGATCTTTGAGTAGCTCCATGCCATGCTTTTATTTGCCATGTTAAGTTCCTGTAGCATATAGTTTTCTTGCTCCAAAGTGTGCTACCTGATCTGAAATCCTAGACAAGTGTTAATTTCACTAAGTCTGAAATCTGTTTACCAATTGCACTTTTGCCATGCTTTTTGAACCTGTTAATGGATGAATTGGCCGTAGCTCAGTGTTCATCTTTTGTTAAACATCATGAATGGATAACTTTCATGTATTTTGTTGCCATGTTTGAGTGCTGTAGCATGTTTGTCTTGTTGCATTTAGATGGCTACTTGCTGTTTATCGCAGACCGGTGCCATATTTGTTTTGCTTGCCATTTCTAAACCGTGCATCCGATTTTGGCGATCTTTATATCGATTTCAACCGAAATCACGTCACCTTTCCAGTGGAACACTTGGATTTCTAAGTTGAGGCCAGGTTCATTCATTCCTTGCCAAATCTTGATTTGCTCAGCCCCTCTTATAGCGTTGCTAGTTGCAGGTGAAGATCGGAGACCGTTCCTTGTTGGAACATTATTTACTTGTTGGGATATCACTATATTATCTTGTTATCTTAATGCATCTATATATTTGGTAAAGGGTGGAAGGCTCGGCCTCTCGCCTAGTGTTTTGTTCCACTCTTGCCGCCCTAGTTTCCGTCATATTGGTGTTATGTTCCCGGATTTTGCGTTCCTTACGCGGTTGGGTAATAATGGGAACCCCTTGACAGTTCGCCTTGAATAAAACTCTTCCAGCAATGCCCAACCTTGGTTTTACCATTTGCCACCTAGCCTCTTTTTCCCTTGGGTTTCCGGAGCCCGAGGGTCATCTTATTTTAAACCCCCCCGGGCCAGTGCTCCTCTGAGTGTTGGTCCAACCGAGCGATGTCCGGGGCTACCAGGGGCAACTCTGGGCTGGCCTACCCGACGTCTGGCTCATCTGAGTGTGCCCTGAGAATGAGATATGTGCAGCTCCTATCGGGATTTGTCGGCACATTCAGGCGGTGCTGCTGGATTTGTTTTAACTTGTTGAGGTGTCTTGTAGAACCGGGATACCGAGTCTGATCGGAATGTCTCGGGAGAAGGTATATCCTTTGTTGACCGTGAGAGCTTGTCATGGGCTAAGTTGGGACTCCCCTGCAGGGATATTTACTTTTGAAAGCCGTGCCCGCGGTTATGGGCAGATGGGAATTTGTTAATGTCTGGTTGTAGATGACTTGAACCTTAACTTAATTAAAATGAATCAATGGTGTGAGTTACCGTGATGGTCTCTTCTCGGCGGAGTCCGGGAAGTGAACATGGTGTTGGAGTAATGCTTGCCGCAGGTTGTTCTCTAGTTATTCGTTTGCGCTTTGCCTTCTCTCCTCGCTCTCTTTTGCGAACAGGTTAGCCACCATATATGCTAGTCGCTTGCTGCAGCTCCACATAGTACCTTGCCTTACCTATAAGCTTAAATAGTCTTGATCGCGAGGGTGCGAGATTGCTGAGTCCATGTGGCTCACAGATTACTTCCAAACCAGATGCAGGGCCTGATGACTCCGTTCCAGATGATGCACTTGAGCTCAAGTGGGAGTTCGATGAAGCTTCCCGTCGTTACTATGTGTCTTTCCCTGATGATCAGTAGTGGTGCCAAGTTGGGGCGATCAGGACCGTGTCGCATGTTGGGTTGATCTTTTATTTTGGCACCGTAGTCGGGCCATGAGTGATTGGATGATGTAATGCTATTTATGTACTTTGTTTGACGTGGCGAGTGTAAGCCAACTATCTACCTTCCCCTCTTATTATCTATTTACATGGGATGTTGTGAAGATTGCCTTACTTGCGACATTGCTTTCAATGCGGTTATGCCTCTAAGTCGTGCTTCGACACGTAGGAGATATAGCCGCATCGAGGGCGTTACAGAAGTGGCCCGGACCGACCTTACACGTACTCTTACGTGAGACTGGTTCCACCGACTGACATGCACTAGTTTCATAAGGTGGCTAGCGGGTGTCTGTCTCTCCCACTTTAGTCGGATCAGATTCAATGAAAAGGGTCCTTATGAAGGGTAAATAGAAATTGGCATATCACGTTGTGGTTTTGGCGTAGGTAAGAAACGTTCTTGCTAGAAACCTATAGCAGCCACGTAAAACTTGCAACAACAATTAGAGGACGCCTAACTTGTTTTTGCAGCATATGCCTTGTGATGTGATATGGCCAAAATGATGTGATGAATGATATATGTGATGTATGAGATTGATCATGTTCTTGTAATAGGAATCACGACTTGCATGTTGATGAGTATGACAACCAGCAGGAGCCATAGGAGTTGTCTTAATTTATTTATGACCTGCCTATCAACATAAACGTCATGTAATTACTTTACTTTATTGCTAAAGCGTTAGCCATAGTAGTAGAAGTAATAGATGACGAGACAACTTCAAGAAGACATGATGATGGAGATCATGGTGTCATGCCGGTGACAATGATGATCATGGAGCCCCGAAGATGGAGATCAAAAGGAGCAAAATGATATTGGCCATATCATGTCACTATTTGATTGCATGTGATGTTTATCATGTTTTACATCTTATTTGCTTAGAACGACGGTAGCTTAAATAAGATGATCCCTCTCTAAAATTTCAAGAAAAGTGTTCCCCCTAACCGTGCACCGTTGCGAAGGTTCGTTGTTTCGAAGCACCACGTGATGATCGGGTGTGATAGATTCTAACGTTCGAATACAACGGGTGTTGACGAGCCTAGCATGTATAGACATGGCCTCGGGACACATGCGAAACACTTAGGTTGACTTGACGAGCCTAGCATGTACAGACATGGCCTCGGAACACGGAAGACCGAAAGGTCGAACATGAGTCGTATAGAAGATACGATCAACATGAGATGTTCACCGTTGATGACTAGTCCGTCTCACGTGATGATCGGACACGGCCTAATCGATTCGGATCATGTTTCACTTAGATGACTAGAGGGATGTCTATCTGAGTGGGAGTTCATTAAATAATTTGATTAGATGAACTCAATTATCATGAACATAGTCTAAATTGTCTTCGCAAATATGTTGTAGATAAATAGCTCACGTTGTAGCTCTGTAACGCCCCGAGACCGATGTGCCAGGTGTCGTCCAGTTATTCGTTGTTGTTGCCTTGTCATTGCTTGCGTGTCATGCATTGCATATCATGTCATCATGTGCATTTCATTTGCATACGTGTTCATCTCATGCATCTGAGCATTTTCCCCGTTGTCCGTTTTGCATTCCGGTGTTCCGTTCTCCTTCGGTGGTCATTTCTACCTTTCTTCCATGTGTGGGGATTAAACTTTTCCGGATTGGACCGAGACTTGCCAAGAGGCCTTGGTTTACTACCGGTAGACCGCCTGTCAAGTTTCGTACCATTTGGACTTCGTTTGATGCTCCAACGGTTAACCGAGGGACCGAGAAGGCCTCGTGTGTGTTGCAGCCCAAAACCCTTCCAAAGTGGCCCAAAACCCACTTGAACCTCCTCCATCATCTCAGTCGTTCGATCACGATCGCGTGGCCGCAAACCGCACCTCATTTGGACTCTCCTAGCTCCCTCTACCTATATATTTGCACCTCCCGCCGAAAATTCGCGGATGAACCCTAGCGTCTTCCTCCTCGCGCCGCCGGACATGTCCGACCGCGCCGGACATGTCCAGCCTCCACGTCGCTCCGGCCAATCACAGGGCGCCAAGTCATCCCGCCGCCGCCGCCAACCAACCGGAGCGCGCCACCTCACCTCCCGCCGCCCTCTCTCTCTCCTCCCGCGCGGCCGGCCCGCCCGAGCCGCCCCGGGCCAGATCCGCCGCCGCCTGGCCAAGCGCCCGAGCCGCCCGGCTCCGCCCGCGCCTGCCGGATCCCGCGGTCGCGCCGCCCGGCGCCGCCACCGCCATCACCGAAGGCCGCAACGCCGCTCGCCTCGTCGCCGGGTCCGCGCGCCCTGCCGCCCGCTTGTCCTCAGCTCCGGCCGGCGCCGCCGCGCAGAGCCTTGCCGGCGTGCCCCCACCACTGCCTCTGGCCTCGCCGGCCCTCGACTCCGGCCGGGCCCGCTGCCCGTGACCTCCCCGGAGTCGCCCCTGTCCTCTCCTTCCTCGTCTCCGGCGAGAGGCTCTGGTCGGCCTCGAACCACGTGCAGATCTGGATCCAAATTCTCTAGGGTTGACTTTCTCTCCCTCTCTCATATTTTTTTGCAATCTTCTTTGCATCGTATCTCATCATCCGTGGCTCCGATTTGAGCGTGTAGCATATCAAAATGTTCATCTCAAAGAGTAAATCATTTCATCTCATTGCATCATTTTCATTTGAGTTCATCTTGATGCCCGAAATGCTGTTAGAAGAATGCTAGTTGAGATAATTGTCAGATCTGCTGCTCCAATTAGATATTTGTCATTTTTGCCATGATTAATGTGTGCATGATATACCCATGAGCTCTACATGTGTTTTGTTATATGTTTTTCCATCTTTCTAGAGGTGCAACCCATGTATTTTTGTGATGTGTGTGGTGACTAGCACAAGCTGGCAAAGTGGTGCATTCATTAATGCTGATTTCAGGGACTTAGCATTTCCACTAAGTCCTTGACCTGTTTATCTCATATGGCCATATGTTCATGTTGTTTCCTAGTGATCCGTGCCTCTTTTGAGGATGATCAGTAAGGATGTTTTGTTAATCTTGTAATACTCTATCCATCCATGTCTTTGTTTGCAATTATGGAGCACCCTAGCTTGAGTCAATCGAGCTCTACTTTTGTCATTTCGTGAATCTGGGCAGATTGTCTACTTGTTAGCGATTTTGCCGAGGATGTTGTAGTTGATCCGTGCATGCTATGTTATTGTTCTTGCAATGTCTAGCTTGCATAATGTGTATTCTTGATGGGTGTATGCTTAGATTGTCATGACTTGCTCTGTAGGGAGTGATCGAGCTCGTAAACATGCCTACTTGATATCTGATTTGCATGCTCCAGTTTTTCACCAAGTCTGAGAACTGATTATGTTTTTGCCATGTTCACATGCTTGCAATTGTATTTTCTGATCCCTTTTGGCTCAAGGTCACTAAGGGACTTTTGTTAAGCTCTTTGAGTAGCGTCATGCCATACCTTGCGTTTCCATGTTCAGGTCCTGTAGCATGTAGTTTTGTTGCTCCAAAGTGTGCTATCTGATCTGAAATTCCAGACAAGTGTTAATTTCACTAAGTCTGAAATCTGTTTACCAATTGCACTTTTGCCATGCTTGTTTGAACCTGTTAATGGATGAATTGGTCGTAGCTCAGTGTTCATCTTTTGTTAAGCATCATGAATGGATCCCTGCCATGTATTTTGTTGCCATGTTTGAGTGTTGTAGCATATTTAACTTGTTGCATTTAGATGGCTACTTGCTGTTTATCGCAGACCGGTGCCATATTTGAATTGCTTGCCATTTCCAAACCGTGACTCCGATTCCGACGTTCTTTATATCGATTTCAACCGAAATCACCTCACCTTTCTAGTGGCACTCTTGGATTTCCATGTTGAGGCCAGTTTCATGCACTCCTTGTCCAATCATGCATATGCATCGCATACCGCATCTCGCATATCATACCATGTTCATGTGTTGGTTGTTTACTATGTTGTGTGCTTCTTTTCTGGTGTTTGGTTCTTCGGGTTGGTTCCGATAACATCGCATTTGTGAGGACCCGTTCGTCTACGTCCGTTTGTCTTCTTCATGGAGTCGTTCTTCTTCCTAGCGGGATCTCAGGCAAGATGATCATACCCTCAAAATCACTTCTATCTTTGCTTACTAGTTGCTCGCTCTTTTGCTACGCCTATGCTGCGATACCTACCACTTGCTTATCATGCCTCCCATATTGTTGAACCAAGCCTCTAACCCACCTTGTCCTAGCAAACCGTTGATTGGCTATGTTACCGCTTTGCTCAGCCCCTCTTATAGTGTTGTTAGTTGCAGGTGAAGATTGAAGTTTGTTCCTTGTTGGAACATGGAGATGTTGTTCCTTGTTGGAACATGTTTACTTGTTGGGATATCACATTATATCTTATTTAATTAATGCATCTATATACTTGGTAAAGGGTGGAAGGCTCGGCCTTATGCCTGGTGTTTTGTTCCACTCTTGCCGCCCTAGTTTCCGTCATATCGGTGTTATGTTCCCGGATTTTGCGTTCCTTACACAGTTGGGCTATTATGGGAACCCCTTGACAGTTCGCCTTGAGTAAAACTCCTCCAGCAATGCCCAACATTGGTTTTACCATTTGCCACCTAGCCTTTTCTTTCCCTTGGGTCGGCCAGCCCAAGGGTCATCATTATTTTACCCCCCCCCCCCGGGCCAGTGCTCCTCTGAGTGTTGGTCCAACCTGTCAGCTGCCGGTGGCCACCAGGGGCAACTCTGGGCTGGCTTACCCGTACCTAGGACAATCTGAGTGTGCCCTGAGAAAGAGATATGTGCAGCTCCTATCGGGATTTGTCGGCACATTCGGGCGGTGTTGCTGGCTTAGTTTTACCCTGTCGAAATGTCTTGTAGAACCGGGATACCGAGACTGATCAGAATGTCTCGGGAGGAGGTCTATTCCTTCGTTGACCGTGAGAGCTTGTCATGGGCTAAGTTGGGACACCCCTGCAGGGTTTTGAACTTTCTAAAGTCGTGCCCGCGGTTATGGGCAGATGGGAATTTGTTAATGTCCGGTTGTAGAAAACCTGAAGTTGACCTTAATTAAAATGCATCAACCGCATGTGTAACCGTGATGGTCTCTTTCCGGCGGAGTCCGGGAAGTGAACACGGTGTTGGAGTTATGCTTGACGTAGGTTGTTTTAGGATCACTTCTTGATCATACTTTCTCGAACGTGCTTTACCTTCTCTTCTCGCTCTCATTTGCATATGTTAGCCACCATATATGCTAGTCGCTTGCTGCAGCTCCACCTCATACCTTTTACCTTACCCATAAGCTTAAATAGTCTTGATCGCGAGGGTGCGAGATTGCTGAGTCCCCGTGGCTCACAGATACTTCCAAAACCAGCTTGCAGGTGCCGGTGAGTCCGTGCAGATGACGCAACCCAGCTCAGGAGGAGCTCGATGAAGATCTTGTCCTTTGTGTTGTTCCGTTCTAGTTGATAATTAGTGGAGCCCAGTTGGGGTCGATCGGGGACCTTTGTCGCATCTGGGGTTCTTCTTTTATTTTGGTTCCATAGTTGGACCTTGATTGTATCTGGATGATGTAATGCTTTATTCATGTAATTGTGTGAAGTGGCGATTGTAAGCCAACTATGTATCTTTTCCCTTATGTATTACATGGGTTGTGTGAAGATTACCTCACTTGTGACATTGCTTTCAATGCGGTTATGCCTCTAAGTCGTGCTTCGACACGTGGGAGATATAGCCGCATCGAGGGCGTTACAAGCTCCCTGTTTCAATACGTTCCTAGAGAAAGATTAAGTTGAAAGATATTGTAAGCAATGATGCGGACTGGGTCCGTAGTCCGAGGAGTGTCCTCACTGCTACACAGAAGGCTTACGTCTTTGATGCACCGCTCGATGTGCAAACCCCTACAACGTCGTCTATGGATGTTGTGAACACCTGACAGACACATCCTGATGACTACTTAATAGTTTAGTGCACCATACTTTACGGCTTAGAATCGGGATTCCAATGACGTTTTGAACACCATAGAACATATGAGATGTTCCAAGAGCTGAAATTGGGATTTCAGGCTCATGCCCGTGTTGAGAGGTGTGAGACCTCTGACAAGTTCTTTTGCCAATAAGATGGAGGAGAATAGCTCAGCTAGTGAGCATGTGCTCAGAATGTCTGGGTGCTATAATCACTTAAATCAAGTGGGAGTTAAACTTCCAGATAAGATAGTGATTGATAGAGTTCTCTAGCCACTATCACTAAGCTACTAGATCTTCGTGATGAACTATGACATGCAAGGGATGGAGTTGATCCCGGAGTTGTTCGCGGTGCTTAAGACCGCAAAAGGTAGAAATCAAGAAGGAGCATCAAGTGTTGATGGTTTAACAAGACCACTGGTTTCAAGAAGGCAAGGGCTAGAAGGGAAACTTCATGGATGGCAAACCAGTTGCCACTCCAGTGAAGGAAAGTTGAACCCAAACCCGAGACTAAATGCTTCTACTGTAAGGGGAACGGTCACTGGTAGCGGAATTACCCCAAATGCATGGTAGATAAGAAGGCTGGCAACTTCAAAGTATATACGTGTTATTAATGTGTACCTCACTAGTACTCCTGGTAGCACCTGGGTATTGGATACCGGTTCAGTTACTATTATTGGTAACTTGAAGCAAAAGCTACAGACTAAACGGAGACTGGCTAAGGGCGAGGTGACGATGTGTGTTGGAAGTGTTTCCAAAGTTGATGAGATCACCATCGCACGCTCCATCTGCCTTCGGGATTAGTATTGAACCTAGATAAATGTTATCAGGTGTCTACGTTGAGCATGAATATGATTAGATCATGTTCATTGCAATACGGTCATTCATTTAAGTTAGAGAATAATGGTTATTCTGTTTACATGAATGATACCTTTCATGGTCATGCACCCTATGTGAATGGTTCATTGAATCTCGGTCGTGGTAATACACATGTTCACGCCAAAAGATGTAGAGTTAATAATGATAGTACCACTTTCTCGTGGCACTGCCACTTAGGTCATATTGGCGTAAGATGCATGAAGAAACTCCATGTCGATGGATGTTTGGAGTCACTTGATTTTGAATCATTTGACACATGCGAGCCATGCCTCATGGGCAGGATGACTAAGACCCCGTTTTTTAGGTACAATGAAACGGGCAAGTGACTTGTTGGAAATCATGCATGCTGATGCGTGTGATCCAATGAGAATTGAAGCGTGCGGTGGATATCACTATTTTCTCATCTTCACTGACGATATGGGTAGATATAGGTATATCTACTTAATGAAGCACAAGTCTGAAACGTTTGAAAAGTTCAAGCGATTTTAGAGTGAAGTTAAGAATCATCATAACAATAAGATCATGTTCCTATGATTTGATCAAAAGGGGATTTTCTGAGTTATGAGTTTGGAAATCACTTAAGACATTGTGGAATTGTTTCATAGTTGAAGCCACCTGGAACACCACAAGGTAATTGTCGTGGCTTTGTCACGGCAGATGTCCTAGAGAAAGGACTTAGTCGTGGAGCCATCGCGACGGGTTAGCTTGAAGGGGTTAAAGCGGACACAGGGACGCAAGAGAGTTTATACTAGTTCGGCCCCTTCGATGAAGGTAAAAGCCTACGTCTAGTTGTGATGGAATTGATGGGGTTTCGATGACTAGGGAGCAAACAAGCTTCGCCTATGTCTCGAGTTGTTGTCTATCTCTGAACCGCCGCCGGGTCGTCCCCTTATATACACGGGTGACACCCGTCGGTTCACAGAGTCCCAACACCGGTCGATATTCATATTCCGGGTTGGTCTCTCCTTATTCCTAACTTACAATACAAGTTTATATACAAATCCCGGTTTATAGCTACAAGTCTTGAACCGGCTACGGGCCTTAGGCCCTCATCTGCCTTCTTGGGCTTTATCACTCTAGAACTACTGATGAAGTTAACCCGGCCCATATAGGCCAGCTTACGCCCAGCAGTAATATCCCCAACATTAGGCCCCAAATAGATTTGAACGGGTTCATGTCAATCCTTTAACAAAAGCTTCATCTTCAACATCTTCTCATAAATTGGTAAACCGCCATGATGTCATCTTCTCTGATTGCTATAAACCGGAGTGACGTCACCTGTCATAACGAAGCTATCCATTATGCTTCTTTGTTTAATAGATCTGCGGAAATCGAGGCAACAGCTCCGTTTCGTGGCCCCTTGATTGTCGCGCCTGACACATGTTCTTTCGCCTTATAAATAGGACCGAAGGGTCATTTCTATCCTCCCCTTCATGCCTTTCTTCTTCGTCTTCCTCGCGTCGCCAGCCTCGGAGCTCCACTGCCGCCGTCGACCTCTGCCTCAACCTTGGCCGCTGCATCAACCTGGGCGCACCAGAGCATCGCGGCAACCTTCCGCGTCTCCCTCAGCTCCGGTAAATCTTCTATCCTTTCCCCCGCAGATCTGACCTAGGGTTTCACAGTTCTTCAGTGTTCATCGTCTGCCTCTTGCTCACACGATAGATCTTTAGATGACTCCGCAAATCTTTATTCTGTGCAATGGTAGCTGTTTACCCTTCGCCTTCACTTACACATCTCAAAACCATAGATCTGTATGTACGTCTTGCTCATTGATTCGGTACTGCTCCTTTTGGACCTCTGAATATTTATATTTTTTCTGAACTTGCTTCAGATCCATCGCTGTAGAGAAATCTTACGAAATCTGTTTCTATAAACTTACTCATCTGCTTCAATGTTTAAACCTGGCGGTTTAACCTTGTAGAAAAAATTTGCCAAACCGGTATATACCATTAGTCCCCTTGTTGAACCGCCAGATGTTGTTGCTTCCTAAAACTCCGGTTCAGATAGATCTGTCTCCGGTTTAACATTGCACATACCAATGTACCTTGATCAAATGCATTTTTGAACCAGGATCTTCTACCTTGTAGATTCCATCATGGCCAAGCAAGTATATGAGTGCAATTGGGTTCCTTCTCGCATCACAGAGGCTCAGTTGGACGATCTAGTCCTGATCGGCGCTTTAGGCAGCAAAGATACCATCCATTGGAGGGCTCCTGGCAAAGAATGCCCTCCCACTCCTCAAGAAGGAGAGGTTGTTGCTTTCGTAGATCACTTAGCTCGGGGCTTTAAGCCGCCCGGTTCTAAATTTTACCGGGATGTTTTGGCCGATTTCCAACTCCATCCACAAGACACTGGCCCCAATTCTGTTACAAATATGCGTCACTTCCAAGTGCTCTGTGAGGCGTTCTTTCAAGAGGAACCCACAGTGGAATTGTTCAGAGACCTTTTCCATCTAAACCGTCGTACTGAGTTTACTGACGGCTCCAATACGGAGTTGGGTGGCGTGGCGATCCAGAAAAGGAAAGAGGTCACATACCCTCACGCCAAACTGCACAGCCACCCCAAAGAGTGGAATCAGACATGGTTCTATTGCAAAGACACCTCCCCTGCTGGTGAGAATCCCTTGCCTGGCTTTCGTCCGGAGCGGCTCAGCAATACACACCCTTTTCCGCAAAGATTGACTGCCCAGGAGAGAAGCAAATATGCTCCTCAACTGTTGAAGCTCCGAGCCTTTATGGCCAACGGTTTAACAGGGGTTGATCTCGCTCGATGTTGGATATCATGGAGCATACTGCCCCTTAGTCAGCGCTCCGGTTTGATGTGCGAGTATACCGGCAGTGTTGATGACCCACTGCGACATTCCAAAATCCAGCTCACCGATGAAGAAATCACAGAGGCTGTGAATAAGATGCTGAATGAACCGGAACATATCTGTGCTAAAAACGGCCTACTTCCCTTCTGTGCCACCAACAAACCGCCAGCTGTAAGACCTTGATTTTTCCTTTTGCTGAATCTGTTATTGATATATCTGGTCATTGTTTAATATCAGTGTCTATGTAATCAGGGCAATGATCCGTTTTGGAGCAAGAAATTGCCGCAGGAGAAACTAGAAAAACCAGACAAACCAGAAAGAGCAACCCGGCAAAAGACTAAAGTTGTAAAGAAGACTGCCCATAGGAAAAGAACTACTGCATCTTCTAATCCGGCCCCTGATGATGACGTGGATAATCCGGACCTTGAGGTAGAGCTTGACTCACTTGGCTTATTTTTCATGCGTCTTATTGATGATGATATTTGTCAGGATGATGCCGAAGCCAGCCACGCTGATGCTGTAGAGGTAATTATTCTCTCTTCCGATTCAGAACCTTTGCCTTCGCTAAAAATCCGTCAGGCAAACCGGAAAGTTAAATTTTCTCATCCTCTTGCTTATTTGGATCCCAAATTTCTTATGAAGACCCAACAGCACGAAGCTTGTCGCACAACCCGGCACAGCGGCCAGGTAGTTACCTCCGCCGGTTTACCGAACAGTCCGGTTCGGAAACGCCGTTCAGAGGTCTCTAATTTGCTTGTCAGTGATTGTCCTAAAGCGGGCTGCTTTCGTCAACCTCTTAATCCATCTGACTCCGATTACCAGGTTACTTCCCACTCATCTTCTGGCGAGTCATCGGCTACTCAGCTGCCACCGCTCAAAACAGTGCTTGGGTAAGCTATACTTATTATGATATTTGCAGCACATCGCCTTAGAACATATGTTGTATTTGATTTTGTTATTCTTTTCAGGGCCAAACCTAGGCCAAGCAAGAAAGCCCGCCTGGACAAAGCGGCCGAAGAAGATGCCGTTCTTGAGCCAGGCAAAACACCCGATCTTGAAGCGGCTATTCCTGAGGATATACCCAATGATCCACCGCAGCAAGACGACAATCTTATTGCTGAAGAGAGACCTACTGATGCCTCAGGTCCTGTCAATCAGCCCACAGGCTCCATCCGGATTGAGAGATCCACCGGTCCAGCAAAACCTACTGACAAGCCAACAGCCCCAGTGCAAACCGGCGATACTCAGGAGGATGAGGTTGTCATTACTGGCACTGGCCATACCGAGCCAAGCAATCCTGTTGCTTTGTCCAAACATTTTGCCAAGGAAGAATTTGCTGCCTTTGGTAAAGGCAAGTGGAATGCTGATCTGGCAACTTACGCTGCTCTGAACGCCCAAGATATCCATTCCGGCTACCTGAACCGGCTGTATACCAGCCGTGACTATGAAGCCAGTCTGGTTAATATGATGAAGGATAAATACGAGGTAACTTCCATATGCTCTTTCCTGCTTGTATGCTTCAATACTTGCTGACTCTCCTAGCCCCCAAGGGCCGGTTTGTAATATTCTTTCAAACCGGGACTTACTAATATAAATCTTAATACTTTGAAATTCGCCGATGTAGCCCCCAAGGGCCAGTTCAACTTAGCGTAGTTAAACCGGTACTTTAAGTAATTGAATTGCCGCATCAGAATATATATACGAGCAAATAGCCATTAGTCCCCAAGTGCCAAGTTGAATACTTGTATTGATCTTGGGACTTTGTAAGCAATTGAAAGATGAAGATCGAATATGCATTAGCCCCCAAGTGCTAAGTGCATAACTTGTTATGTGGTTGGTACTTCAATCCTTGTACCGTTTTGTTGAAGCATATAACTGTCTGCATGCAGGCGGAGCTGAAGACGAAAGAAAGCCAAGTCGCCGATCTCCAAGAAAATCTGAAAACCCAACAAGCCGAAACCTCCAAAGCAAAAGAGGAATTAGCCAACGCTTTAAGCGCCATGGAACAGCTTAAGGAGAGCTTCAAGAAGAAGTGGGCAGATTGGGCCACTGAAAAGTCTGCTTTAATCAAACGAGCATAGGATGCCAAGGCTGCACTAAAACCAGTGGCGGATGAACTGACCAGCATAAAGCGGCACGTGCATGCCATGACTACTGCTATCTTTGGTAAGCCAGTTTGACTTCTGAATTGGCTCTGCCTTCTTACAGAGTTGCCAATTTATTAACCCTTTATGGTATTTCAGGGACACACATTGGTCACTTGGGGTCAGATGTGCGGAAGAAACTGAAAGCCGCCTATACATTGGTTGAACAATTGTATACTGGTGCCCAGCGGATCATCTGTACCACATCCCATAACAAACCGGCGCCCACTTTGATTCAAGACACTCTGATGAAACTGTCAGTGCTTCCTGCCCGGGTTGAAGAGCTGAAGAAATCTGCTGCTCGAACCGGTGCGGTCAATGTCTTAATCCGGGCAAAAGCCTGGGTGCCGGATTTTGATCCTATTGAAGCGACTCAGGGCTATCCCAGCTTGAAGGAAGACGGGTCAGAGTTTGGTGAAGCGGATTTGCGAGCAATAAACTGGGAGGTACGTCCGCTAGCTTGTCAATTGGCTGAAGAAGCAGACTTGTCTCATTATCAAGCCTAATATGACAATCAGAACAAGCGAATAGCTGCACCAATCCATGAATCGGAAAATCTGATCCCTCCAATCTGTAAGCATACTTACACTCCCGATATTGACCCGTCATTGCTGATCCATGATGAAGCTGTTTTTCAAGCATTAATGGGAATCGACTGGAAAACTGTTGACTTCCAGCCACTGGGTAGAGAAACGGAGGCTGAAGCGGCGCAGGATGACCCACAACCATCAGGCCAGGTTGGTGACCAAGCTTGAACCGGAAGCCGGTTTTAAAACTGCCTCTCCTTTGCGAAAAACAATGATATTATTATGGGCACCGTGTTGCCTTGTAATAGGCTAGCTGATACTTTTGATGTTGATATGCCTTCGTGCATAATTTGTTCTTCCTGTGGTGATGAACTTTCCAAAGCACTTTCTGCAATAAGAAACTCTTCAAGTGCCACTGCGGTTGTACCGTCAGGCGGAATATGATGTCTGCATATATGAAGTCAAAAAAAATAAGTATATGACCAAATTTTTGAGATACATAATACCTGCCATCATTGAGCGTGAAGTTGGCTTGGCCAATCTTGAAGCGGAGTTTTGCAAACCCACACTGTTGGAGGAGATAACAGCTCCTGTATATATATGACGCTGGTTTACCATGTAAACCGTGCCGGGTTATAATAAACACCATGTTACTCCATAAGAGGATGTTAACAACAAGGATCAAACCGGACAAATAGTCTTCGGCTTGACGTGAACTGTGTTCCGTCAATTGATTGGTTGAAAACTTTGTCGCTTTAAAAAAACGCAATAAAAAGAAAAAAGTATCTTGCAAAGAAAAGTGCAAAGCAAAAGCAATGACAAAACCGTTTGCAAAAAAGGTTTATTTGAGCTGATCAAATGGCATTACCATGGCCGAACACGACCAAGCTCCCGTTAGGTGTAACTATGGTTCTAGTCAGCCAGGTCCCCAAATGAAACCGTGGCATTTATGCCGACCAAGTGGCATGGAAATGGTTCGGGTTCGACCAAGCCCCCAAGTGATTCTGTGGCCTTAGGCCGATCAAGAGGCATGACTGGTTCAGACGTGACCAAGTCCCCAAGTGATCTGGTGGCTCTCGCCTATCAAGAGGTATGGTATTGGTTCGGACACGACCAAACCTCCAAGTGATATAACATGATGCTTTTAAAAGGCGAACTCAAGGGGTAAACCGGAGGCCGCTTTAGAACAACTTCATGTAACCACACATGATGTAAAAGAACCGATACCCCGCTTTAGCTGAGGTTCCGGTTTATTATATTTAATCATAATATATACATCGTTGTAATATGTACATAAGTAGAACCAATGGCTCAGGTATAATAAGGCCGAAGATGAGCTATGTTCCACGGCCTGTTGGTCTCCTCCTCTGATGTACGTCAGTCCTTATGCTCTCGAATATCGATCAGATTGTATGACCCGTTGTGCAGATTCTTGCTGACCATGAAAGGCCCCTCCCAAGGTGGGGATAACTTATGCATATCAGTCTGATCTTGGATGAGCCGAAGCACCAAATCTCCTTCCTAGAAGGTTCTGGTTCTGACTCGGCGACTGTGATAACGATGAAGATCCTGTTGGTAAATCGCCGATCGGGCGGCTGCTATGTCACGCTCTTCATCCAACCGGTCCAAAGCATCTTGCTGTGCTGTCTCATTGTCCGCTTCAATATAAGCCGTCACATGAGGTGAATCATGATGGATATCACTGGGGAGAACCGCCTTCGCTCCATAAACCATGAAGAACGGTGTGTATCCTGTTGACCTGTTGGGTGTTGTATTGATGCTCCATAACACAGATGGTAATTCTTCTACCCAACAACCCAGCGTTCTCTACAAAGGAACCATGAGCCGGGGCTTGATGCCTCTCAAGATCTCTTGATTAGCTCTTTTTGCTTGACCATTGGACTGTGGGTGTGCCACTGATGAAACGTCGAGCCGGATGTGCTCCCGTTCGCAGAACTCCTTCATGGCACCTTTGGACAAATTGGTACCATTATCTGTGATGATACTGTGTGGAAAGCCAAACTGGAAAATCACTTTTTTAATGAACTGAACCGCCGTGGCCGCATCACACTTGCTAACAGGTTCTGCCTCCACCCACTTTGTAAACTTGTCAACCGCCACCAGGAGGTGGGTCTTCTTATCTTTGGACCTTTTGAAAGGCCCAACCATATCCAGCCCCCAAGTCGCAAACGGCCAAGTAATTGGAATCATTCTCAATTCTTGAGCTGGTACATGAGCACGTCTTGAGAACTTTTGGCAACCATCACATCGTCTGACCAGATCCTCTGCATCAGCATGAGCAGTTAACCAATAGAAGCCATGGCAAAACGCTTTAGCCACCAGAGATTTTGAACCGGCGTGGTGACCACAATCTCCTGCATGGATCTCACGCAAAATTTCACGGCCTTCTTTAGGAGACACACAGTGCTGAAATGCTCCTGACACACTGCAATGATGCAACTCGCCGTTGATAATAGTCATGGACTTGGATCGCCGGATTATTTGTCTGGCCAGAGTCTCATCCTCTGATAACTCGCCACGGTTCTTGTACGCCAGGTAGGGAAGCGTCCAATCCGGAATAACATGAAGAGCTGCCACCAATTGAGCTTCCGGATCAGGAATAGCCAAATTCGCTTCACCAGGGATCTTGACCGACGGGTTGTGCAGCACATCCAGAAAAACATTGGGCGGAACCGGTTTGCACTGAGAGCCCAGCCGGCTTAAAGCGTCCGCCGCTTCATTTTTCCGCCGGTCCACGTGGTCCACCTGATAGCCTTTGAAATGACCTGCAACAATATCCACCTCACGACGATATGCTGCCATGAGTGGATCCTTGGAGTCCCAAGTGCCAGACACTTGCTGAGCCATGAGGTCCGAGTCACCGAAGCACTTAACTCGACCTAGATTCATCTCCTTAGCCATCCAGAGACCATGGAGCAAGGCTTCATACTCAGCTGCATTGTTAGTACAAGGGAACATTAAGCGGAGAACATAACAAAACTAATCACCTCATGGGGAAGTTAATACGACTCCAGCCCCCGAACCTTCCAATTGCCTGGATCCGTCAAAATGGATGGTCCAATATGTGTGATCCGGCATTTCTTCAGGTGCTTGCATTTCCGTCCAATCATTGATAAAATCAACCAGTGCTTGAGACTTAATCGCCGTCCGAGGCACATACTTCAAATCGTGTGGCCCAAGCTCTATAGCCCACTTGGCAATCCGGCCAGTTGCTTCCCGGTTCTAGATGATATCCCCCAAAGGAGTAGAACTGACCACCGTAATTGGATGCCCTTGGAAGTATTGTTTAAGCTTCTGGCTTGCCATAAAAACTCCATACACCAGCTTCTGCCAATGCGGATACCTTTACTT